>NW_006922046.1:486076-511172 GCF_000298275.1 Orycteropus afer afer | reverse complement strand
TATGGAAGGAAGACTGGGCAATCTACTTCTGTAGTGATACCACCTCAGAAAACCAAGGAGGGGTCGCTATGAGTTGGATCTGACTCCACAGCAGTGAGTGAATTTTTAAAAGTTTTTAAAAGCAAAGATGTCACTTTGATGATTAAGGTGCATCTGACCTATGCCATGGTCTTTTCAATCACCTCAATATGTATGCTATAGTTAGATACTGAAAAAGGAAGACAGAAGAAGAATTGATGGGTTTGAACTGTGGTGCTGGCAAAGAATATTGAATATATCATGTACTGTCAGAAGAATCAACATATCAGCTTGAGAAGAAATGCTACTAGAATGTTCTGTAGAAGCAAGGATGGTGAGACTTTGACTAGTTTATTTTGGTCATGTCATCAGGAAAGACCAATCACTAGGAGAAGACATCATGTGTGGTAAAGTAAAGCATCAGTGAAAATGAGGAAAATCCTCAACAGGATAGATTGACACAGTACTCACAACAACGGGCTCAAATATAGCAATGGTCATGAAGGTGGTACAGACTTGGCAGTTTTTTTTTTTTTTTTTAAGAGCTTGATTTACATTCAACGTTACGTGTACATTTAGTTTCACTCCCCATTTACCATGGCCAACCCTAACTCAGTCTCCTCCCCTCCCTACCCTGTAACCCTTCCCCTGTGCCCCTCATATTTATGCACTCCTGTTTGTCCTGCATTTCCTCAACCTGAATGCTGGTCCTGTGGTGCCCCGTGGTCTATTGCTATAGGGGATGTATTAACATAGAGTATGTGGGTGCGTCATCCTGGGTTGAGTGGTCTGCGTGTACATCTTGTTAACTATTGGGCTGAGAGCCAGCCCCTGGGGGTGCATTTTATTCAGGCACAGAATGCATTCCATGGCCATAGTATTGGGGGTCTCATCAGACTTCCTCTGATCAGTAATTCTGGTCATTATTAAGTTTTTGGATTTTGTTCCACGTTTTTCCTCTCACTCTATCCAGCATCTCCAGATTTGATCCTTTCCTGAGTGGTTGGCATTGATAGCCAGGCACCATCTAGTTCTGGTCTCCAGGGCCATCGTGTCTTAGGGCTGGGCTGATAGCTTCCAAATGCCCTTGGTTTTTTTTTTTTTTTTTTTGCATTCTGCTTCACTTCTGATGCTAGGAGACCATTAGCTGCATCATAGATGGCTGTGTGAAAGCTTTTAAGACCCCAGTCACTACTCACCAATGTAGGATGCAGAACAAGGCTTTTATATATTTTGTGGTGCCAACTGAGTCTGGTATCCCCCAGTACTATGGTCCTGAGCCGATAGAGCTATTGGATCTCTCTCCCATAGTGTCTGGGCATCTGTGACGGATCACTCTGTGTCTGTCTTCTATTGTTTCTGTAATGATTATAGGTATTTTGTATCACTGGTGTCTGTGCAAGATTAGCCTTAGCTGAATCCATCCTTGGACTAGAGTATACTCCTGTTCGCCGACCCCCATCTGATCCTCTCAGGTGTTTGTGTATTTATGTGTGGCCTGGTGTTCAGTGTTAATGGTAATGCAGTGTTGTGGACACAATGGTTGGTATTAGCATCTGTCATCTATCTCTTATATGTACAATTCAGTGTCCTCCCATTTCCTAATGTTATCACGGGGATCACAGTTCCTTTCTGTATATCCCTCCCCTTACCCACATCAGCGTGTGGGCCCCAACTAGCCCCAAATTAATCCCTCTCCTTCCCTCCCCGTCCCAGTAACCTACAAAGTGAGTTCTGTGTCCCAAGCAAACCCTTCTCTGTTTTTAACAGTAATGGGCTCATACAGTACTTGTCTTTCTGCGATTGACTTATTTCATTCAGCATAATGTCCTCCAGGTTTATCCATGTTGTGAGATGATTCGTGTATCCCTCATTGTTCTTTAATGTAGCATAGTATTCCATCGTGTGCATGTACCATAATTTGGTTATCCACTCATCCATTGATGGGCATTTAGGTTGTTTCCATCTCTTTGCTATAATGGATTGTGCTATGATGAACATAGATGTACATATTCTGTCCATATGCTATCTCTCACCTCTTTAGGATACATTCCTAGTAATGGAATTGCTGGGTCAAATGGTACTTCTATTTTCAGTTTTTTAAGGAAATGCCATACCATTTGCCACAATGGTTGTACCATTTTACAATCCCACCAGCAGTGCACAAGAGTTCCAATCTCTCCACAACCTTGCCAGCATTTGTTATTTTCTGACCTGTTGAACTTTACTATTATTGCTGGGGTAAGATGATATCTCATTGTTGTTTTGATTTGCGTCTCTCTAATGATTAATGATCATGAGCAATTTCTCATGTGTTTGTTGGCTGCTTGTATATCTTCTTTGGTGAAGTGTCTGTTCAAGTCTTTTGCCCATTTGTGAATTGGGTTATTTGTCTTTTTGGTGTTGAGATGTTGACGTTTTCTATAGATTTTGGAGATAAGTCCTTTATCAGATATGTCATAGGCAAATATTTTCTCCCAATCTGTAGGTTCTCTTTTTACCCTTTTGACAAAGTCTTTTGATGTGCATAAAAATTTAATTTTTAAAAGGTCCCAGTCATCTAGCTTCTCTTCTACCTCCTGCACATTCTGGGTTATGCTTGACAGTCTATTTATGCTGTAAATTAGGGATCCCAGATTTGCTCCTATTTTATCTTTGATGAATTTTATAGTTTTGGGTTTCATATTTAAATCTTTGATCCAGCTTGAGTTTGTTTTGGTGTATGAGGTGAGGTATGGGTCTTGTTTCATTTTTCTGCAGGTGGATATCCAGTTTTGCCAGCACCATTTGTTAAAGAGGCTGTATCTTACCCATTTAATGGGTTTTGGACCTTTGCGAAAGATCAGCTGTCCATAGAAGGATGAGTCTATATCTGGACTTTCGATTCTGTTCCATTGGTCTATCTAACTATCATTGTACCAATACCATGCTGTTTTGACTACTGTGGCTGTATAGTAGTTCTTAAGATCTGGGAGTGTGAAACCTCCCACTTTGTTTTTCTTCTTCAGAAGTGCTCTGCTTATCTGAAGTCGCTTTCCTTTCCGTATGAAATTAGTAATTGGTTTTTTCATGTCCTTAAAAAATTTAGTTGGAATCTGGATTGGGATTGCATTAAATGTGTAGATTGCTTTAGGTAGTTTTGACATTTTCACAATATCCAGTCTACCTATCCATGAACAGGGTAGCTTCTTCCATTTATATGCCTTGTTGTCTCTTGTAGCAGTGTTTTATAGTTTTCTTTGTATAGGTCTTTTGTGTCTCTGGTGAGGTTTATTCCTAGATATTTTATCTTTTTAGTAGCAATTGTAAATGGTAGTTTTGTCCTATTACATATAAGGTCACCATGAGTCAGAGCCAATGTGATGGCAATTAACAAAATAATAACAATAAAATATACCATATACTCAGAATTTTTGTTTGTAACACCTGTGGGACATACTCACATTGTGTGTGTACTCTGTAGTGTCTTTAGCATCCTAATGGTGTTGAGGGTATTTAGGATTGGGACAGTGTGCCTGAAAGGTGTGTTGGAAAGTGGAAGATATGTTTTATGGGTGCTTCCTGTCCTGCTCCAGGATATACCTATGGCTGTGAGAAGCAGTCCCCTTCTCATCTCTACGGGGTTCTCACATACCTGTGCAGCCCTCCCACCCTCACTTGGCCCTGCCTCCCTATGAGGGGGATGGGCATTTTGAACATGCATAAGCTCTTCCAAGTTTGTGCCCCCATAGCGTTGACTCTTTGTGTGGGCTGAAGGGAATAGGCCAGTTGTAACACCAGCTGTCAGCCCACAAACTGCTTAATTTCAAAATCATGCCACAGACAGAATTAAAAACATGACACTCGAGTTAAAGTGAGCTAAAGGAACAAAAAGAAGAATTTTCAAGAAAGAGCAGAGTGATAATGTGTGTGATGCTGTAAGGGATCTGGGAGTCCTAGAAGACAGTCTCTCTAACTGCTGCCCAGGAGGCCTATTGGGCCTTTGATGATTAAATGGACATATAACCCTCAGCCACCTGCCTGCCCCCATGTTAGAATAACCAACATCTGTGGCTATATTTGACTCGTCTTCTCCATTTCTGGTCTGTCATGTGAAATTTGGCAAATTGTTGACTCAAGGATGCTGCAAATCTACCTTTATTTTAACTGTGCAGAAGATCTGAGAGGGCAGGAATGAGAAGAATGCTAATGGCCTCTCAGCCTGCCTTGCCTTTCTGGAGGAGGGCAATGCATTCTGTTTCTGCACCGTCTCTAGGCCTCAGCCCAGCCAAGTGGTTAGAATGTTCAGCACGCAGCTCCAAGTGGAGTGGACTGGCAAGTGTTTAGATATTCCACTTTACTATTATATATTTTTTAAAAGTAGACACAGCTTCAAATGAAATGCAAAACAGCAACTCTGGATAGCAGCAGCCCCTTTCCCTGTCACAGTATTTGGAACGTGTCTGAAATTCCTAACGGAAAGGGAGGCTTTAGTCAACTGGGTGGACTTGGAGAGCTCCCTTTCTCCAGCTGATAGAAGTAGGGTCTTGGCCTGAAGGATGAGGCTTTTTTGTCTGGAATGAATCTCCCTTCATTCTGTGCTCCTTTTGACACTTGCCACTGCTCCTTGGCAGGTACTGTCACTCTGCCATCTTCATGTTCATTCCACAGGCATCTGCCAGTTGTCTGTTCAGGACCTGCTGAAAGCTGGTTCCTGGGGACACAGAAGTATGACACAGCCCCTGGTTATTTGTTTCCAGACTTTATCTGCCTCCTTCTTAGGTACACTGTGAGAGTTTTGAGAGTGGAGGTAAAATCTTATTTGTTTTTGTATCCCCTGGACGTAACACAGCACCTGGTTTGGTGTTGGAAAATGAAGTAGGCACGCTGACCTTTTCTTTTCCCTTTTTCCTTCTTTGTTTTGCTCCTGTCTTGGGTTTTTCATCAAGTTCTGCAAAACATGTTCTGAGTGGCTTCTGTGTGCCCAGACATTTGTCAAGTGCTAAGGCTATCAAGAGGAGCCAACACACTTGCCTGGGTGACATGGTTAACCTAAGGGGGTGTCTTAGTTATCTGGCACTGCTATACCAGAAATACCGCAAGTGCGGGTGTTAACAGACAAAAATTTATTCTCTCATAGTTTAGGAGGCTAGAAGTCCAAACACAGGCCACCAGTTGTAGGGGAAGGCTTCTCTCTGTTGGCACGTGGGGAGGTACTTACCTTCATTCAATATCTGAGTGGAGATCTCTGTGTGTCTTGGCATCAATATTCCCCTGGGTCTAGAAGGTTCTCAGCACAGGGATCCTGGGTTCAAAGAATGTACTCTACTCCCAGCTCTTATTTCTTGGTGGTACTGTTTCCTCTTCTCTGCTCACTTCTCTCTCCTTTTATCTTTGGTAAGATAAAAGGTGATGCAGGCCTCACACCAGGGAAACTCTCCTTACATTGGATCAGGGCTGTGACCTGAGTAAGGGTGCCACATCCCACCTTAATCTCCATACAACTAAGTGGGTGATCACATCAGATTACATCATGGGTGATAATTATATTATTACATAACTGCCAAACCACTGAGATTCATGGCACAGCCAAAGTGACACACATGTTTTTTCGGGACACAATTCAATTCATGACAAAGGATGTCCTGTGATGTTGTGGGGCTACCCTAATCATAAGCAGAATGTCTGGCTGTGCTGTGATCCTCAGATGTGGCAGGAAAAGTCAAAGGGAAGGAGATTCAGGATCTCTGCCTCGCTCCAAAAGAGACAGTTGACTTAGGTATCTCAGAGCACTTGAGAAGAAGGTCAGTATCATCATACACTTCCAGATTTGCAAGTCATGAAAATCTCTAATTGGGTGAGCAAAAATGCTCAAACTTATAACAAATGCCATAGTTGGGTTTAGGTGGGGGATTCGCAGGGTGTATACAAAGTTGTTGCTCCCAACAAGATCATGGAGTTCTACATACAGTGTTTGAAGCTGCTCCTTCAGCCACAGATCGGTCTTTGCAGTGTGTCCAACCACTAAACACATCCTTTATTTCCCTTTACCTCATCTCTGGGATGGATGGAAGGCTGGAGGGATAAGACACAAGCACATGGGATTGGGGAAGGTGAACACATCATAACTTATATTTATGGAGCTTTCAACCTGTCTTTAGTGGAGCATCCAAGAATCACCCCAAAGCAACACTTTGCTTTGGCACCTGGAGTCTGGCTTCTGGCCAGTTTTGTGGCACCCCCCCCCCCCATGATCTCTCGTGTGGCCCTCTTAGCTACAGGGACAGCACTCAAGCTCTGAGCTTTTCCTCCTCTCTGCATAGGAAACTGCTTCCAGGAATTCTCATCATCCCCAAACTACTAGGGGAAGCCCCCTCCTTGCCTCATTTGACTCGGTTACACTCCTTCTTCCTCTTTGAAACTCAAAACAGAAGTACACTGAGGAGGAAAACTTATTTTTCTCTCTTCCCTCTGGAAGCCAGCCTTGATCTGAATGTTCCTATAGCAACATTAATTCTCCCAAGTTGCACCTACTGTATAATAAGTTATATATATAGAAGACCTACTGGGATCCAAATACCCCATATGTGCAAGCAAATGAGTTAATGCTGCCGTGAGAATTAGCAATGTTTCGTTTCCTGATTTTCATGCTTTTAAAGTTACAACCTGTGTTTGCTGGGCACTCTGGAGGAAGGGTTTGGGGATCACTAGAAATGGGTGCTGTTCTGGCAGGGACCTGCCTTCATGGCAGAGCAAAGGATGTCTCTGGAACATTTTTTGAGTTTTGAGATGAAAATAGACTTGGGGATGCCAGTGTCCTTCCTGGCCACTGGAACTATTCCTCAACCTCAGCTCTGGCTGTCTTGGCCTCCACAACTTTCCGACAGTGATGCTCAACCATGAGAGAATATATTGGGTAAGGCTTATGGGCAGAGGGGTGTGGTAGGGTGAGGGTCAGATGCTGCTTGTGTCCTGCCTGGAGGTGGTCAGCATGCAGAAGACCCTAGGCCCATGCTTTGCTCCCTCTCTCCTCTCAAGTGTGTGCAAAATGTGGATTGTTTGGTGTTTGAGAAAGTTTGGCCTCTTTGTGGGTCACTGGGTCATTGTTGATATTGGGTAAGCTATGTGGTGTTATGAAGAAAATAACAGCAATGACGATAGTCAAGATGAGGATGGTTCTCATTTAGATTCTTGTCACAGGCCAGACATGGTTGGCTAAGCACTTTCCCATGTCGTGCATCATTTACTCTTACAATGGGCCTGTGAAGCAAGTGCTATGATTATCTTCCATTATGTAGATGAGGAAGTCTCAGCCTAGATTCAGTAAGCCAATAACGCTGAAGCTGGTGTAAGAACGCCCAAGCCCTTGTTACCAATAACACGCTACTGTAACTGTGGAGTCCCTGGGTGGTGCACATGATTAATGCACTCAGCTGCTAACTGAACATTTGGAGGTTGGAGTCCACCCAAAAGAGCCTCAGAAGAAAAGCCTGGGTATCTATTTCCAAAAAACCCAGCCATTGAAAAGGATATGAAGTATAGTTCTACTCTGACACACATGGTCACCATAAGTCAGAACCAACTTGATGGCAACTTTTTTTTTTTTTTTTAAATGACTCGGTGTAACAGGTGATGCCTGGATGACCTATGGATCTAGTGTGGCTCTGGGGCCTGGCTCTGCTGCTTCAAGTCTTGCTTCTGCCTTGTTTCTTGTACCTGGGACCTTGGAGTTCACAATTTGGCTTCAACCCATGGGCCAACTCTCTAATGGTAAGACTCCCAATAGCAGTAGTGGGGGTATTCTAAGATGTGGTGAGATGGAGCGAGTCCATTCCAGAGCCTGGGGGTTGTCTGTGTGAGCTCTGAGGGATGGATGTCTGTGAGTTCATGAGGAAGGAGGCATAAGCTGAGTTCTAAACTGCTCTTTTCTCTCAGATACCACTCTTTACCCACTGACCAGTACCATGAGCCCAGCATCATGGAAAACAAGTGTGCTGTGTTTCGGGAGGGCTGGTCCACATCGTCCTCAGGTGGGGTTGCATGTGCTCAGGTGAGCACATGTGCTCAGATGGGGTTGTACCCAGAGGGCCAGGAGTGCCTGTGTCTCCTTTTGCCCCGTTTTTCTGAAAGTGGCACCTTGTGAATATGTCAGAGGTAGTATTGTGAAAGGAGGGCCTACTGGACATCAGCTCTGAGGCTTGCAGGCTAGAGAGGAGGTCATCCAAGGAAAGTGAGGCTTTTTACTCCCTGCCTCCAGCCCATGGGCCCCCATGGGTGATATTGCTGCTCAGAGGCTGACTGTGTGCACAACTGTCTCTGTGTGTATATGCATGTGTAGCTGGTCATGCCCTGTCTGGTGGATCAGTTGTCACCCTTTATTCTGCTCCTCATGGCCCCCAGGAGGCCTGCACACTGAACAAGGCCTTGGCCAGAGTTGGGGGCTGCAGGCCTCCAGCTAGACCTAGGGTTAGGACTCAGAACTGCCATCAACCACCAGAGGGCGCTGCCCCTTAGTCTGCTGGCTGCTTTCAGGTGGGAGCTGAGGAGCAAGCTCTGGGTTTTAAAAAATTACTTTAAAACCAGAGGATTAAGAGCCCAAGTTATTTCTGACTGTTTCATCCTTCTTGCATTTGATGAAAGGCCTTTTCCCACTCTGCCCATAGCCAACGGATGCCCTGAAGGAGTGTAAAACTCAGTAGGCACTCACGGAGATAAAAACTCCTGTAAAAGTTCTTGATTCTAAACCTTCTTTTAAGGCCCTGTATGGGAATGTTCCTAAAAGGCTATTTTGGGAAATGAAATGGTCCATTTGTGCCCTTGTAAAGCTGAACGGAGCCCCAGGAGCCTTCTGCTCTCCTGGCTGTGCTTCTGGCCCTTCTGCCCTACAGAGGTCTGGGGACAGCAGGGGGGGCAGCTGTCAGAAGGGGGTGCGCCTGGGATGGATAGGCAGGAATAGGGGTGGGTAGGCTGCTCCCAGGCCCCGAGAGCCAGGGCTGGCCACACTGCATGGATTCATCCCGACCTAGGATAAGAGCAGGAGGTACAACCACAGTGAGATGTGAGCCATGAAGTGTCCAGCCTGGGGCAGATCCCTCTTCCTGCTGATACTGACACTCAGGGGCAGACCCACGTGACAAGACATGGCTCAGCACATTGGTCTCATGGCCTGGTGGGCAAGCCCAGGGAGTGGCATGGGGGCTAGGATATGGGCTGATGCTCCCATAATTTGTTGCTTGTCCCACTCTCCTCCCTCCAACTGGACAGTATGTGCCTTGTGGAAGAGATGACACAGCAGAACACAGACACAGAAGTCAGCTCTTGACTCTTGGGTTTCAAAGACATAAACAAAAGGTTTAGAAGGAAGCATGGTAAGAAAAACCTTCTTGGACAGATTTCTCTCCCCTTCTCCCCAGCCACAGATGCCCCTGGGAAGAGAGGGTGGATGGGTATTAGAGGAAAGTGAAGAGATCTTAGGCACCCTTGGAGGCCAGGCCAGTTTCTGACTTCCTCTCTCTGTCCTTCCCTCCTTTCTTTCCTTTCTCCCTCCCTCCTTCCTTCCTTCCTTCCATTTATTCAAAGCACGTGCAGGGCAGGTCCACTGTTGAACCTGTTGAGTTCCTCATGAAGCCAGATTCCAGGGTAATATCCCTTTTTCATCTTCTTATCTTGTTAATGGGAAAAAGGAAAGAGAGAAATGGTGATATTAATGCATGAATGGCCTCACCTTGGGGCGATTTTCACACATAACTTCTCTACACTTAAGATGAGGGTTTGGGATGATGGGTGGAATTTCATCAAGTGGGCAGTTGTTTTCATGGTTGTTGTTATATGCCACTGAGTCAGATATGACTCATAGCGACCCCTCCTTGGGTTTCCAGGGCAGTATCACTATGGTAGTAGATTGCCCAATCTTCCTTCCGAGGAGTGGCTCGTGGGTTTGAACCACCAGCCTTCTGGTTAGCAATCAAGCGCCTTAGGCACTACGCTACCAGAGCTCCAAGTGGGTAGTAGTGGAATGGAAATAGTGCTCCAGCAGGTGGAAAGACTTGGAGATCAGAACCCTCCCCCACCCCAAGGTGCCCTAGGAGAAGGGGACTTATAACATGACTTGGCTGAAAGAATATTGGTCTGGCTTTGAGTAAGGAGATTCACCTCGTTCCCAGAAGATGGGTTTCAGCATGATTGATCATTGGGGAAGAGGTGAGAAAAACATCTTCTGGCTCTTAATGTTCTTTCCTCCTTTTCTCTTGTCCTTTCACTGTCTATCACTTTCTACCTCCTTTCTTTACATAGTATTCCCCTCAATATACAGTGAGTATTCATGAGTTAACGGGTACCTCTTCTTCAGGTCAAACTTGTTCCCTTACTAGGGCCTGTGTGGACTCAATGGCTCAGCCCAGTATTCATCAAACTTGATTAATAAGAGAAAATTTTTTGCCTCAGTAATAACTTGAACTATTTTTGTTGTAATATTAATTAATATAAAATGATAACAAATCTAATAACATTTATTGAATTCTTCCTATGTGCCTGGCATTGTGCTAAGTACTCTCCCTGCACTATTTCATTTAATCCTCAGAACCATTCAGTGGAAATGATAGTAATATTCTTGACTACAGATCATAAAAAATAGATTTAAACTCCTTATGCTTATAGCTTTTATACAACTATAAAGTTAAGTCATATTTATAAATTAAATACTGAGAAAATTATAAAACCAATATAATTTAAAATAATAACATTAATCTAATGGAAAGGATGATGTTTCTTTGCTGAAACTAAATCACAACTTTCAACATGAATCTGGAACTTACACTATGACCCAGGTTTTGGTAAAATTACATATCTGGGGAGTAGGGTAGGGGCAATGCTGACTCAGTTCTTCTGCCATTTTTCTTCTCTTGGAACCATCATTGGTGACAGGACAGGGATTTCTTCTCTTGTCCCTCCTTTTCTTACCTCCTTCATTTCCTGCTGAAGAACCAATAAAGAGAAGATAATTTATTGGCATAACAACACGTGAAAGTTCCACTTTAAAAACTGTCAAGTAGCAAGAAAAGGTAATTGTTCCAGTGTGAGGAATTTGAAGTGTCTAAAAGCTCAAAGTAACACAGGATCTGAAAGATCTAACTTTGCTTTTCTGTAGTGTCACAGGGATCCAGAG
Organism: Orycteropus afer afer; assembly: GCF_000298275.1. NCBI lineage: Eukaryota > Metazoa > Chordata > Mammalia > Tubulidentata > Orycteropodidae > Orycteropus > Orycteropus afer. The sequence goes on along the minus strand of NW_006922046.1, from coordinate 500,011 downwards.
AGGGCATAAGCTTGGAAAGAGACCAAGGCAACAAGAATGGAGACCAGAGAGAGAAATTTCCAAATGTCCAGCTAGGTGGACTTTATATGACCTGAATGAAGAAACACATAGCCATATTATATGCTCTGCTCTGCATATAATTCTCCAGATGGGTCCCTTTTAGGTATATCCTACAAGACTCCTTTCTCCTCAATCCTGAGGCTGGAGTAATTCAGGGTTTACACTTCCATGAAGAGAGTTCTGTAATTCCATCTGGCCTTCTTTCAGCCCCAATGCATCCGTTGTACGTTTAACTCTGCCTCTGGCCTCTGATCATTAGAAGAGTATGCTTCACCACCACGTAATGGAAAACGCAAAATTGGCATGAAAATCATATGGTGGTTGTTGCCAGATGATCCAGAATATGTTTATGTTTATTGTGCTTTTTCAAGGTAGATTTTCATTGATGTGAAAACATTCCCAAAATTAAAAATTATTGAAAAAAGGAGTTGTAATGTCCTCCAGGTCCATCCACTTTGCAAGATGGTTCGCGTATCTCCTGGATAGAGTGGGAGGGAAAATGTGGAACAAAATCCAAAAATTCAATAATGACCAGAATTATTGGTCAGATGAAATCTGGTGAGACCCCTAATACTATGGCCCTGAAATACATTCTGCACCTGGAATAAAACTCACCCCCAGGGGCGGGCTCTCAGCCCAATAGTTAACAAGATGTACACACAGACCACTCAACCCAGGATGATTCACCCACATACTCTATGGTAATACATCCCTTAGAGCAATAGATCATTGGACACCAGAGGACCGATATTCAAACTGAGGAAATGCAGGACAAACAGGAGTACATAATTATGAGGGGCACAGGGGGAGGGTTGCAGAGTAGGGAGGGGAAGAGACTGGGTTAGGGTTGGACAAAAAATTAAAAAAAAAAAAAAAGAAAAAAAGGAGTTGTAGACTCCTGAGAATATAATCATGGACCTCAGTTTGAGAAACCCAGATTCTACCCAAAGGAGGGGTTGCATGGGGTGATGTCAGGGTGTTACCACAAAGGAGCACTAACTTCAAAGGCAGAAGGTTGATTTTAATCTCAGTGTGCCACTCATTAGTTGTGTAAGTTCAGGACAGATACCTCACTCCTTGGACCCTCAGTTTTCACATTTGAAAAACAGTGGTTTTCACAAAATGGTGGAGAACTTTGTCAGCCAGAGTGGGCTGTAAAATGGAAAGAGTGGTACATGGCATTGGTTGGTGGTGGGGTTGTAGGTGCCCCATGTCTGAGGTTGATGCTCTTGGCAGAGGTGTCTAGGTAGAGAGCAAGGGGTTGACTCCTGTTGGGCATTGTCTGAAGAGTGGTAGGTGGGTGGAATTAACCCTAACTCTGATACTTGAACAAAGAGTAAGAACGCTAGTGATGGCTCCTGCTGAGAGCCACACTGAGCCTAGGAACTCTGGATGGTACTCAGGGACCTGCAGGGCCTTCTCCCTGAACCCTTCCCTTGCCAGGATACTTGGGACAGAATTCTGGGAATCACCTAGCCAAAAAAGGGCTAAGGCATTTCTTCAAGGCCAGATGAGAAGAGGACTTGGGTGCTCAGCCTGGCTTCCAGCCTAGAAGCCCATAGACAGGTGTGAGGAACAACATCTCCTGCAGGGCTTGGGCACAGGCAAGACCTGGGAGTTCACAGTGCTCATAGGGTGAGAGGGGCCCTTGGAGGAAAGTAATGTGCCTGAAGAGGGGAGCGGTCAGGCAAGATGAGATTGTGGAAGTGGGTGAAGGCCAGAGCCAGGAGGCTAATGTGGAGGGTCTTGCCCAAACAGCAAGAGATGGCCTGTCTGATGCCCCATCCCTTCCAACATAAGCAGAATGGACTGAAGTCCTGAACTGAATGGCTCCCTGTGGCCACCACTGCTTGCTTCTCTTCCATCCTGAACCCTGGTGGACTGTGCTGCAACTAGGACAAGGACTTCTCTGTGTGTCCATGTCCATGTGTTTTTCATATATGGAAGGGTTGGGAAGATGGGGAATGGAGTTGGGCAAGTCCTGAAGGCAAGGCCCAGGCACAAATTTCTGTGTCAGGCATGTGGGGGAGGTGCTTAAGGGGAAGGCCACAGCAGGCATCATGGGTGTAATCCCTATATCCCCAAAGAGGTTGGACACTCCTCCCCTCCCTATTGGAAGTGTGCTTCTCCAACAGCTGGGACCATTTTCCTTGGGAGCCTAGTTGCCAACTGTCAAATATGTCCATCCAGTGGGAGGCTCCCCCAGCCACCCTACTGCCTTCTCCAGGGTGCATGTCAGACCCAGTTCAGACTAGTTTCTGCCCACAGTGCTGGCAGAGCCCGGGATGATTAGCTCAGTGACTCCGGGCCAGTACAACAAATTTACTGTCATTACTGCCTGGTAATTAACGCCCTTGCTGCCTGCCTGCTCCAGGAGCAGATGTGAGAGATTTAAGGGAATATTTTAATCTGAAATCTCATAGCAAAGAGATAAGAGTGGCACAGTGAGGCTGAGCTGCCATCGACATATTTATTGTCCGAGGCTGACCATCCAATGAGTGAGCTATGTTCGTTACTTCAGATAGATAACTAATCACTCTCTGTTTTTATTATTTCAATTTCTGTCCTTCATTGGTGGTGGTGAATTAGCTTGGTGCCATTTCCTAAAATATCAAGCATTTTTATACATTAGGTATAGTGAATGGCAAATACTTGATGTAAAGTCTGCAGTTTTACTCCATAACCAGATTGTAAAATATGAACTGAATTAATCATAACTGTGAAGACTAATGGTACGTTTTCTCTTATTTTATCTTTAGTGCCTTTCAGATCATGTTTTAAAACCTTCCACGTCTGGCGTTCGGAACGCAGCAGCGGCTTGTGGTGGATAGCAAGAGGCAAAGGTCAGACCGGAGGCTGCGCAAATATTGTGTGCTGGATTTATTGTTTTAATTAAGAGCATGGCAGTTCATCATAAACTGTTTATGGCGTTTCTGCACAGTGCAGCATTTTGAAATCAGCTGTTTTAATGAAAACATAATGTCATATCTGTCAAAGTTCTAAATATTTTGAAAGTGAAATATGGAAACAAGAACTTTAATTCTAGGTTTACTGAGATTAGCTCATTGAATTGCTTTTAAATCCCTTAAGAGGGTCACATCATGGGTACCGTGTGGTTTCGTGTAGGTGACTGGGAAAAAAATTCTAGGAGGTTCTCAAGCTGGTTATTTAATAGTGAAAATATAAGTTGAAGGTTAATGTATCGAAAAACAAAACCATTATTGTTGGTGTTGGGGTTTTAGATTAAAGATGCAATAATGGGTGCACGGAGGCCTTGATGCCGAGTTGTTTGCAGAGGCCTAATTGTGTCGAGAGGGAGCCAAGAGCCTCGCAGGACGGGAGAGAAATGTATCCACCCTTGTCCTTTTCTAGTTGTGAAGCCTCGACATCACCACGTTTGCAACTAATTATTTATAATGACCTCAAAGATGATGGGGTTTCATGGACTTTTCAGGCTGAGCAGTTTGCAATCTTAGTAATTTCCTCTCATGGTCGCTGGGCATCTGTGTAGACATGTCAGCCATTCTTGGTTACATTTGTTAGAGAGTCGGATAAAATATTTGTCTAATCTGGAAATTGTATTTTTAGCTGTACTCTCATTGGAAACAGAAATTAAGCTTGTCATTAGATGCCAGGCCACAGGAGTTGACTGAACAGGGTAATGTATGTTACGTTCTGTGCTATACTTGGTCAAGTTTCATATATATCGTATTCTACATTATTTTATTAACTTTAATATCTGCACTTCCTATTACCAGACATGCCCCTCATTCAAAGCACAGAGGCACAGTTCTCTAATCAGAAGTGACAGGCTATATACTTTCTCTCAGCCATTACTTGGTAGCCTAGAGCAAAGAACTCTGTTTCCTTGAAAATGTTTTGAATTGGGTTATTTTTATTGAAGTATTAAAGTAATTCTTCAGATTTTAGGCTATTATTTAAGTACTTTTGGGAGAATACAATAACCTCCGGATTCCATAGGCTTTGTTACTTTAGCAATCCGAGTTGCTAAATGCATCTTTTTAATGCTGGTTATATAAGTGTCTCAGAACTCATCTGACCAGTGAAAGCTAAGAGCATTCAGGTAATTATAGAAAATTAGCAGGCTAAATTAGTTTGGGAAAGCACAAAAGTATAATACTAAAACTGCTCACAAAATACAGGCCCTGGTTACCAAATTTCCAGTGACAAATTAGCATTTTTAATTATTTTATCTTTGTGTTTTTGTAATTTGGTTTAAATAGTCAATAGACTGGTTAAGAAAGCTGAGTTAGGCATAGGGCAGTGTAGTTGGAGAATGAACCCATGATTTCCATGGTAATTTTAATCCTCTTGCCAGGGTCACCTACCATAATGTTGGTGGAAGTGGCAGTGGGAAAAGTTAGACTTGGCTTGTGATTGTTAGGTTAGAAAACCCACAAGTTGGATGGCTGGCCCCATTGTAGGATGCTTCTGGAGGTCACAGTTCAGGCCACAAGGAGGGTCTTTTGGGCCCCTTTCTGAAAATGCCTCCAATTTACCAAAAGAAGGGACCATTCCCACGTATGTTCCGAACCAGCTTGCCCATGACAACCTATGTGGGCACAGTTCTATTGTGTTTTGGAAACCCAGTGATGGGCGCATTGCTATAGGTTCAAATAAGAGAACTACACTTCACTGAGCACCCAGTATGCACCAATCTATCATAGGCATAGGTCAGTGTAGTCGGAGAATGTGTTTTCTTGTGGATTCCTTCCTTCATTGCCTTCCTCTTCTGCCCAAAATGGCCCAGTGAGATGATGCTGTCTGCCTGAGGCCAAGTTAGCAAGTGGAAGAACTGAGATTTGGACCCAAATTCAAAGCCAACACTTCCACTGTACCATGCTGTTTCCATTGTAAACCCAGAAAGAAAAGGACCTAACTCATACCTTTTTTTTTGTCAAGTCTCAAAGTGGTTTTATCTGCAGTTGTTATTTTCTAAAGACCCACAGTTTACAGGGTGTCAAGAAGCCTTTGGGAAGAACTGTTTGCAATACATGGCTAGCCGAAAAACAGGACAGTTGGCATTACATCATTGGAAAAAGAGCTGGACCCTGTGTTGTTCTCATATAATCTTTAGAATTAGCTTTTGAGTGAGGAAACACTAACAGCATTATCCATGTGCTAAGTGCAAATCTAAGAGCTAGCTAGGGGATCCCAGCTGCAAGATATCCTGGGGCTGAAGCTAGAATTCATTAGAAGAAAGAAGGAAAAAAAATTCTGGCCAAGCAGTTTAGGCATTCTGCTGTGGGATAAGGTAGATGGAACCCAGAACTTCTGAAACTTGGTAAGAACCTGTACACAAAGAATGGAGAAGTGCATATCGTCAGCTGAGATGTTACAGCAAATGTGAAGATAAAAATGTGTTAAAGCAGAAGTGTTTTCCAAACTCATCAGCTGCATGGGATAGAACTGGATGGGTATTACCATTTGGTAACTACTCTGGGTGCTACAGTGCTAATAATTGAACTAGGGCATCCCTGCCTGGACATGCTGAAATGCTGGCCAAATGGCTGTAGTTGTTACTACCACTAAACCATATATGTTTACTAACAGTGCATGCATATGTATAGTTTTCAAATGCATAAGGTCCTAGATTTTTATAAAACCTATAAAATCTAACAGTGTTCTTCAGATTGACACTGTTACCCCCATTTTACAGATGAGGAAATTAAGGTCTCTTCTCATTCCAAGCAATTCAGTTCAACAAGACACAATTTAGTTGGAGGCAAGTGGAGCAAACATATAACACAAAGCAATTTAGGAGAAGCACTAGGAGGGAACTTTATTATGTATTCCTTGTGAGGACTGTAAGGAGTTCTGGTGGCATAATGCCTAAAGCATTTGACTGCTAAGCAGAAGGTTGGCGATTCAGACCCACCAGCCACTCCATGGAAGGAAGACTGGGCAATCTACTTCTGTAAAGATTTACTGCCCCGGAAACTCAAGGGGGAGTCTATATGAGTCAGAATTTACTTGATGGCAATAAATCTGGCTTTGTTGTGAGGACCATAAAGACCATAAAGAGCTCTGGTAGCATAGTAGTTAAAGCATTTGGCTGCTGACCAAAAGGTTGGTGGTTCGAACCTATCAGTCACTCTGAGGGAGAAAGTTGAGGCAGTCTGCTTCTGTAAATATTCATAGCCTTGGAAACCCTATGGGCAGTTCTACTATGTCCTATGGGTCACTATGAGTTGGAATTAACTTAGTGGTGGCAGCTTTTGTGAGGACCATATTCTTTTTTCTTTTTGATTCTGGAACCAAGGACTCCATGTAGTGGTTTAACGGCTGTGGCAGAGATGGTAGTGTTCACCAAGTATTCCCTCTGTTATCCCAAAACTCCCAGCCCTCTTGCAAATAGGAAGGTTGTGTCTTATTCTGGTCAACAGGTTGCCTTCAGGAGAAAGCATAGCAGAGTCTGTGTGGCTAACCACAGTTCTCTCTTGCTTCCTCTGCCCAGACAGTCATATAAGCTCATACTAGAGCCACAAAAAGATCAGTGCAACCTAGATCACTGAGTCATATGGTATATGGAACCTGGTGAGTCTTAGACTGGCAGTGGCTTTTGCGAGAGCACAAAAGTAACATTGTGTTGAGGTACTGAGGTTTTGGGGTTGTTTGTTACAGCAGCATAAGGCTGTTCTATTTTGACTTACACACTTCTCCAGGCACTTAAATTGGCAACTGCTCCATTCTTCCCAGGACCTAGAAATTCTCTCCCCACTCGCCCCACCTTTTAGGCTTTCCATCTTTTTTGGTTTATCTTAGTAATGACTGACTTGTCACAAAGCCATTTGTGATCTTTGTATTCGAGACACAGTATAAAAATGAATGGTATTGTTTGTGTAGATGTCACCACTGACTCCTCCTTGCTGAAACTGACTGTAACAAGTGGTTGGAGTTTCCACTGGAGGATAATTTATATTTATTTGAGCTGCCACCAACTTCTTATTTAGTTTGCATAAACTACCCAGGACAGAAGAGGAATCTCCCTGGACCCTGTTTATCTTGTAAAAGTGCGGCTTGTTATGGAGGGTGGATCACTCCTCACATGGACCTCCCTCCATCCCTTTTAGCAGTGAATAATCAGTCATCAGGAGAAGGGATTAAAAAATAGATTTATTGCTATTTCTAAAAGTCAGAACTAGAGGATGAGTAAACACAACAACAGATGTATACGAATGTAAGTAGAAACACTATTTTACAATAACATGTACTGAAACACATTTATGTACCGGAAACTATGAAAAATAGCTCTCTTTAAATGATTTAACATTTGTTGTTCTTTATATACAATTGAGTTTCCAGTGGGAGAACAAAGACACTCAGTTCTCTCGACCCTCATGAAAATCCTTCCTTAGACCTTCCAGAGTGTTCAGTGTGTGGCTTATAGAGACTGTCTTTAGTGCACATGTGTATACCGCTGTTCTGTCTTCCCATCTCCCCCACGTATGTGGGATCATTAGTGGAATTCAGGGAGCTGCTTATGCCCAGAGTGAGCCACCCATAATTTTTTGCCTGGTAATGATATTCCCTTCTAGGAAAAAAAAAAAAAAAAATGGAGAGCATGCTTTCTCCTGAGAAGACCTGCATTCTGTGTCTATGATAGTTCTCCTGTGAGAACTTTGTGTTCCAGATAACTATTTTTTTCTGGTGTTAGGGATGAAAAGTATTAGTTGGGAAAAGGCTGATTTCACAACTTCTGTCCTTTTCGAAGACCTCATCAGGTGGGCTGTATGGCCCCCTGGTTTGATTACATGGAAAAGGATTTTAACAAGTAATATCCATTCCATAATCACATCTACACATACTTCATAGTCCTTGAAAGTGGTGGGAAAGGTTTTGCCTTGGGGTTTTTAAGCACCCTAAAGACCTTAGGGATCTGAACCTGATGAAGTGAAGCTCTGGACTGATGGTGTGGCCCAGAGTTGGTGATGAGTGCACAATGTCACAGCAGCACAGAAGTGATAAGTCAGCTGGCTTGTTCAGTCTGGTCCACCTAACAAGGATCAGTTTCTTCTCCTAGAATTGACCTGTTCTTAATGGAATCAGCTGCCTGTTTTGGTGTCTGAGTGACTTGTGTTTGTTGTTGACGGCTGCCATCAAGTTGATCCCTTGTATAATGTAACAAAATGCTGCTGGATCCTGCACCATCCCCAGGACTGGTTGTGGATTGGACCATTGTGAGCCACAGACTTTTCATTGGCTGGTTTTTGGAAGTAGATTGCTAGTCCTTTCTTTCTATTCGGTCTTAGTCTGGAAGCTCTACTGAAACCTGTTCAGCATCATGTTGTTGTTGTTGTTATGTGCCATCAAGTTGGACCCGACTCATAGCGACCCCTCCTTGGGTTTCACTACGGAAGTAGATTGCCTCATCTTCCTTCTGAGTAGTGGCTGGTGACTTTGAACCGCCAGCCTTCTGGTTAGCAGTCAAGTGCCTTAGGCACTGTGCTACCAGAGCTGTTCAGCATCATAGCAACACGCAAACCACCACTGACAGGTGAGTGGTGGCTGCAATGAGTTAGATTGGTTGGGTCTCCCAGGTCTCTCACACGGAAGGCAAGAATTCTACCATTGAACAATATGGTCTATATCCAGAGACTGGAGAGTGATAAGAGAATGGCCTGATCAGAACACAGGATGGAACTGAGGAATCAGATCTCAGTTACCTTTTAGATTAAAAAAAAAAATTCTTGTTTACCTTCTTTTCAGGGTATGGCTTGGATGCTGGAGGTTTGTTTCTTAAGACTCTTTCTCCAACCTCTATACAACCAACCAAACTTTATTTCCTGAAGAAAGTGATCTGAATGAAATTTAAGTGTGATCACAAAATTTCCTCCAGAGAAACAAGGATAGAATTTGCAATATTTGGAAATGAGAAGTAGAATGTGTGGCTTATAATCTTTGTTTTTCCTGTGTGCAAGCACATGTGTGATGCCCAAGTGTAATTGCCTGATTTGAAAATCTGTGATAGAAAATAAAATCACATAGGTGTGCACTTGTTTTTACATATATTGAATCTCTGGTTCCAGTGTTATTGAACTGGCTTCTATCATTTCTCTTCTGCAGTGGCATTGAGCAACCTCCATACTAATGAAATATTAAGGACTGCATAATTAGCCACCTTAATAAATTTTTCCAAGATGGATAGGCAATGTTTGGCTTTCTTCAGAAGAAAACATTCCTCTAACAGTATTCTGTGGGATGCTATGGAGAGAACAATGGACAGAAATATCTGGAAATATATTAAGATATATGTGCATATATTGGACATTAGCACCATACACTAAGCATATTGGGAATATGCTTCAAAATATTTCAAACATTGTTGACCTTTGTTATATAATCCTGGGCTCGGGGAAACATATTTGCATAGACTTAGCAATATATTGTAAATAACTGCATAGGACAGTGTGTATTTTTCCTTAAGATGCAGTATTATAAGCAAGACATTAAATTATGCCTATCAGACAAAGCAGCCGGATCTCTACATTTTTTTATAGCACATTCTATTGGGAAGACATCCCTGCTTCTAAAAAGCACATGCATTAACTGCCTGATTCATGTGGTGACATGTGGCATATCCAAATGCGTTATGGATCTCTCAGGAATAAAAACAACATAGCAAAACCATCACCTTGGGATGTTCATTGAGTGAATATTTTACAGACACACTCTTTTTATATTTATAAAATAATTTAGTGTTATGACAATTTTTTTAGCAGAGTTGGCAGTTTTTCTTTTTTATAATGGTATTATATTTGTGAGCCTATTAAGTGCATATGGGATAAACTACAGAAAAAAGTATTTTTCATAATTCCTCAGGGTGCTTGTAGCGAAAAAAAAAAAAAAAAAAAAACACCAAAAACGAAACCCCAACAACCCAACAACATATTGGTTTAGAAAAATGTTAATAAAAGGTCAAGCAGAACTTTCCACTGCTTATCATGACAGCAATGGCAATTTTGAGGCCCTTTTTGAATTCTGTATCAAAGAGACATGGGGATTTATGGGGCTTCCAGGAGGAAAATTGCACCTAATGTCCTTGCTGAAAGGGAGACTGACCCCTTGGCAGGGCTTGTGAGTTTTTAATAAAGAATCTAAACAGTGTGTTACTTCTTCCTCCTCATCCATCTCCTCTCAACAATGAGCCCAGGCTGGTCTCAGTCTTGGCATGGGTCCCCAGGAGCTGCCTGTGTGAGTCTGCTGGTATCAAGGGCCGTGAATGGGCATCTCTCCAGCTATGCATCTTCCCAGCTGTATAGCATACCATGCTCCCCCCTTACACAGTTACCTGTTTCTCCTCTCTTCCATCCTCTGAGGCAGGAAAGCAAAGCTGCCCTTCCCAACCCAGGGGGAAAGGTGGGCCCATCTGGAGGACTGGGGCAATGCCCATCTGGAGAGCAGGAATCCTGGGCAGAGGCTGGAAGGACTTTGCCACCAGCGTGGAAGCCTCTCTTGCTCTCAGCACTTTTCCTATTTCTCTTGCCACTGGGAGGTCAGGTAAGAAAAAGGAGAAATCCTGTGTTTCTCAATCTCTCTTATTCTCATTTTCCTGTGCAACAACTTATAAAAATGCAAAAATAGAGCCTGGCTATTTGGAGAATTTTATTTAGCAGTTCCCTGCAGTTTAACATGTTTCAGGCAAACCCATACACTGTGAATCCTACTGGCCTCAAATTAAGCTTCCTCAAATAAAAATGTTCTCTGTGAAGAAGTGGACAGAAAGTGACTGCCTTGGAATGGATCCAAACTGGCTCCTGAGGGGCTGGAGGCCAGCACTTGAAGTACTGCTAGGGCACTGTCTCATGGCCATTTGGCTGTGGCCCTTGTGAGGAAGGTGGAGGAAGGTGCAGAGGAGCCACAGGAAGTGAATTCCTTGTTTTCTCAGGATCTGCCTGACTGCTTTGCATGTCTCCAGTGCATCACACCAGCTCTGCATTTAAGACATCTTTCCACAAATGAAAGGAGCACTGGTGGTGCAGAGGGTGAGGCATTTGGCTGCTAGCCAGAAGGTCAGCCGTTCAAAACCACCAGCTGCTGTGCAGGAGGAAGATGATGCTGTCTACTTCTGTGAAGATTTACAGCCTTGGAAACCCAATGAAGGTCAGTATGAGTTGTAATCGACTGGATGGCAATGTTTTTTTTTTTTTTCCCCCCACAAATGATAGCACAAAGGTCGTCAGAGCCCAGTTCTGGCTCTTCTATGAATATGGGAAGGTAAGGCCTGGTGATCCACTTCTGAAAGATCAGCCATTGAAAACCCAGTGGAGCATGGTTCTACTCTGACACACATGGGGTTACTGGAGTCGGTATTGACCTGATGGCAACTGATTAGTTAGAGAGTTGTAGAGTGGCTATGGTGGGGTCCAGTGATGGAGATCCCCAGGGCTAAGAATGGAAGCCTCTAACCTATTTTGGCATCTGAGGGGACAGCATCTCATAGCATGGCTTACAGGACTGTTTTTGTACCTGTGATGTTCATCCCAGGGTTTTCTGGGCACCTCTTTACCACTTGCTGAGTTCCAAACTAGGTGCCAGGGACACAAGAGTCTTTGTGGAGTCAGTGATCAAACCAGTCTTCACCCCAAAGAATATTTCATTACAAGTGTGTTGAGTGCAATGAAGAAAAAGTGCCCTGTGCTGTGATAGCGGGAAGTTATGAAGTGGCATGGCTGGGACTGGGGTGAGGTGGTTGTGGTAGGCCCTGCTGGGCAATGTCAGATCCTGGCTTTACTTTAACTTGATGTTTTGCTTATCAAGTTATTGTTAGTTGTTGTCAAGTAGGCTCTGACTTATGGCAACCCCAGTGCAAGAGAATGAAACATAGCACCATCTTTTTATTTTATTTTTTTTTTATTGTGATTTGGGTGAAAATATACACAGCAAGTTTACTTTCCATACAGCAGTTCACATACACTTTGTCTCATGACATTGACTACAATTTACCACAATGCAACATTTCCCCTCCCACTTCCTCCCGATAGTTACCTCTTCCCTGTGTCCATCCTCCATGCACTCCTGCCCCCTGAGCTGTCTCCCTGTGCATAAACAGCCCTTCTTTCTCGTTTTCTTCAAGGAGTGTATCTTCCTCAGGTAAGTGTTCAACTCATATGCCTGTCTATTGTTTGGCTGGAAGCCCTAGGCATGGGTCCAATTTCAGACCTGAAGGGCAGCTAGGGGCCATATTCTCAGTGGTTCCACCAGGCCCTATCAGACCAGCAAACTTGGTCCCCCCCTTTTATTTTTTCCAAATGATTTTGAGTTTTGTTCCACATTGTTCTCCTTCTCTATCCAGGATCTCCCACATAGATCCTCCTCCAACTGGTTGACAGTGGTAGCTGGGCACCATCTAGTTTTTCTGGACTCATAGTCGTGGAGGATGTGGATTGCATGGTGAACCAGTAGCTAGGACTAATTCTTTCCATGAATCTTTGATTTTCCTCATTCTTCTTTGCTCTGGATGAGGAGAGACCCTCGTTGCATCTAGATGGCTGCTTGCAAGTTTTAAGATCTTAGTTCCTACTTGCCAAAGTGGGAGGTGGAACAATGTTTTGCATAGTATGTTCTGCCAATTGAGCTTGATGTTCCCTGTGATTATGGTCCCAAACCCACAGGTTCAACTACTCGGTTCCTCTGGGTAGCTGGCTGTGATCAAGAAGTGACTACAACCTTGTTCCTTGTCAGCTCTACTATACACCTGAGAATTCAGATCATACTAATACACTTATAGGGCCATTGTCTGCCAACCCTATACATGGTCTTGGGTACACTCCTTGCTTCATAGACATACCTAATAGTTCAGCCTGTCTACCCATCTATCCACCTGTATACTCATGTTTGCCTTCACTGACAACGCAGTACTGTATGTGCAGAAGGGTTCATCTTTGTTGTCTGCACCTCCCGTTTACCTCTCTATATCTTCCTCTTCCTCAATGCCACCATGTTGATCATGCACATTCGGTACACTGACCTTCTCTTCACCCAAATCAATACTTCTGTCTACCTATCTAACAGTGTTTCCTCCCCTCCTCTCCCACTCCTGGTAACCAACAAAGAAAATTTCCTTCCATATAGAAACCTTTCCTTGACTTTTACAATAATGGACTAATAAAATATTTGTCCTTCTGGGATTAACTTATTTCACTCAGCATAATGTCCCCAAGTTCATCCACGTTATGTGGTACTTTGCAGGTTCTAAGTTATTCTTTAGGGGTGCATAGAATTCCATTGTGTGTATGTACCACAGTTCAGTTATCCACTCCTCAGTTGATGGACACCTAGGTTGTTTCCATCTATTGGCTATTGTAAATAGTGTTGCTATGAACATGGGGGTGCATATGTCTGTTCTTGTCATGGCTCTCACTTCTTTAGGATATATACCTAGTAATGGAATTGCTGGGTCAAATTGTATTTCTAATTCAAACTTTTTAAGGAATACCATACTGCTTTCCACAGTGGTTGCACCATTTTACAGTCCCACCAGCAGTGTATGAGAGTCCCAATCTCTCCACATCTTTGCCAGCATTTGTTATTTTGTGTCTTGTTGAACTTTGCTACTAGTGCTACTAGTGTTGTTTTGATTTGCATCTCTCTAATAGCTAATGATCATGAGCATTTCTTCGTATGTTTGTTGGCCACCTTAATATCCTCCTTGGCAAAGTGCCTATTCATGTCTTCTCCCATTTTTTAATGAATTATTTGTCTTTCTTTTATTGAGGTGTTGGAGTTTTCTATAAATTCTAGAGATAAGTCCCTTGTCAGGTATGTCATTGCCAAATATTTTTTTTCCCAATCTGTAGATTCTTTTTTTTTTTTGACTCTTTTGGAGAAGTCTTTGGAAGCACATACAAATTT
>NW_006922046.1:448956-475720 GCF_000298275.1 Orycteropus afer afer | reverse complement strand
AACCTTAGGCTTTCTTCATTTTGTTTTGATATTTTTCTGATTGATCCCTTTCCAAAGAAGTATTCATGTACTTGTCTTCAATCTCATTAATTCTGTCTTCCATTGCATGGATTCTACTCCTTTCCCCTTTCAATGTGTTATCTATTTCTGACAATTTAGTATTAATCTTCTGGATTTCTATCTGTAGATTTAGAATCATTTCTAATTTTTCATTTATTTTTTCATTTTGTTCTTGTATTTTCTTCCACAATTCTTCTAGGTTTTTGTTTTCTGTGTTTTCCTTGTTCTGTCTCTCAGTCCTTTGAAGATACCTAAATATCATTCTTTTGAATTCTTTATCAGAGAGTTTCAATGCTGCTTCCTCAGGGCTGTGTTCTGAGTCTGTATCCTGCTCCCTTGTTTCTACCACTTTATCTTGCTTCTTTGTGTGGACTGTGATGATCTGTTGTCTCTGAGACATTGTGATGTTATTGTATTTAGATCTCTGTTAACTGTTTGTGAAGAACAGCCAAGGGTGATTCAGGCTGTTCTTGGTGGTTTTTTTATCATTGGCCTGTTGGTGGAGAAGGAAGTGGTGGTTCTCACTCAGTAACTTGAAGTTGTAGGAGGTGCGGGTGTAGTTCTGTCATGGGGGACTGATGCTGTCTTCCACTCCATTAGACAAAAATAACAATTGAATTACCATCAAAAAAGTAAAAGCACATAGACAAAAACTATAGGATGTTATCACACAGGAACAATAACCAAAAAAAGAAGAAAGGGAAGAAGAAGAAGAAAAAAACAAAAAACAAAAAAACCCTGCAATATCTGGGGAGAGGGCAATAAGAGAAAAAAGTAGAGAAGAAGAATAATGAAGAAAAAAATGGGAAAAATGCAAAAACAAAAGCAATGAACAGGGTTAACTATGAGACAGAAAAAAAAAAATTGCAGCCAGGTACAGGGAAAATAAAAAAAGGTGAAAACTAGGACCTGGGAGGGAAGACTAAAGAATAATAGTAAAAAGGAAAAAAGTAATAATAATAGTAGTAATTTTAAGCAGACAAAAACAGCAAACTAAAAAACAGAAAACAGAAAAAAAAAAATTGGGGAAGGGCAGGGCTGGGCACCCAGCCTCCGTCTGAGCACACAAACTGTGGTGGAGTTCCTGTGGGCCCAGAAGGTGGGTGGGAGTGAGGGATGGCTGCACCTCCATTCACCAAGAGGGTGTGGGGTATAAGAGTAAGAAGCGGAATGTTGCACCTTTCTAGTCCACTGGGTCTGGATTGTCCTTGGGGTTACTGGCAAGTGGAGCCTGTTCTTAAGTCCCTGGAATCTGGGAGAATGCTGTCTCTTTAAATATCCAAAATGGTCAAGCTGCTTGTAAACATTCAAAATGGCTGTGCCCTCTGGATAGACAAAAGTCCACAGCTCAGCCTGCTGTCTTCTTTGCTGCTTTCCCTTTTATTCCCCAGCCACCAGAGCAGTCCTCCATGCAGTCCCTTGCTAGCAGGGCTGAGTTTTAGGTTAATTCTTAGGTCCTACCACCACTCAGCAATCTCCAAGCTATCTGTGCCATCAGGATCACCGTCAGACCACAGCTTCGTATGTCTCCTTTTTGGGTATTTTCATGCAAATTCTTCTGCTAGTTGGAGTTTAGTCCACTTCTATAGCCTTCCCTTCAAGGCTCAGGGGTCCAGGATTATCTTCTGTATCTGTGTTAATTGGTTCTCTTTTTCTTTGTTGAAGAGGGTCTGTGCAGTCTTTCTGCCTATTCCACCGTCTCACTGGAACCTTCCCATAGCACCATCTTCATGATGATTGGTATGCTTGAGTTGATTGTTGTGACCACTGTGTGTTTTGAGTGCTTTCCAACCTAGAGGGCTCATCTTCCAGCACTATCTATGATGATATTCTATTGTGATCCATACCATCATGGACTTATAAAAAATACTGCATTTATCTTTATTATTGAGTTTTTTGGTGCCTCCTTAAATTTTGCACTTGAGGAGAGTGCCTCACTTGCCTCATGACACACAGTCCAGCCCTGTAAAATGGGGGCACTGGACCAGGTCTGGGATGGACAGAGAAAACTCCTCTAAGGGAGAGAGCGTTTATCTGTTACTAGACACATGGCTATCAGGTAACTAGGGGGTGCACAGATTGGGGGTTGGGGAACTCCGGAGAGTAGGGGCAGCATGTGCACAGTCATTGATTTGTACAGAGCTTGGTGTGGTCACAGGGAGGCAGGCACCATGTGGAATGGGAGACTGGGAGGGCCCCTGACTTTTACAGAAGTTAATATTCAGATCTAATTAACTCCCAGCAAAAGACTTTGTTGCTTCCAATCTGCAATTTCCTGTGAACAGTGTGCTGCTCTCTTCCTGTGCCACTGCCCTAGTTGTTGAAGGTGAGAATAAGAATGTTTTAGGCAGTAAGAATGGCCTTTCACAGGTGAGTTTGTCTGGGCTGAGAGGCTGTACTCCTTGCAGTATCTCTTGGGTGGTTTCTGTGCTATTCTTCAAGGAGTAACTTGGTGAGGATAAGCTAAGAGGCACAAGCTGGTCAGGGAGCTTTCATGCTAAGTGAACATATTTCTCTAAGGCCTCCCTTGAACTGAAAGTTCTGCTTGGTAAAAGACTTGCTCTACAGGCCAGGAATTTAAGCCCACTTCCCCTAGGAAGTGTCCCGGGCCTACAGCTGGACTCTGCGACACACACACAGGGTGATTCTGCTCTTGCTGCCTCCAGGGTTCCCTCTTTGCTTCTCCTGAGTGTGCATTTTTTTCTTCAGACTTCCCATGAGCTCCCTGGGTGGAGACAATTTCTTTCTTTTTTGTAATCTCCCCAGCCTTCAGCATGGCAGGACTGGGACAGGCTTTCAGAAGACATCTGCCCACCTCCAACTTCATGGTTTTATCCTTGTGTCCCTTAAATTACTTCCTTGAGGGAGCATTTGAGAGATGTCATCTCTCTTTGGTGAGGCTGAGTGTCATGATGGTCACTGAGGGGACCCACTTGTTAGAGACAGGTCAGCCCCACACATGTCACCGAGAAGTAGGAGGTGGCAACAGCAGGGCTCTGATGTCACAGGGCTCTGTGAAAAATTTGTACAAGTGATGTTGGTGCCTTTAATGGTGTAGGGTCTGAGCCCTGAATCTCCTTCTGTGAATTCAACGTGGCAATCTTTCCTGCACTAGGATCAATGGGACCAGATTATTTCTAGCACATACTGAATGGTGAAAAAGAGCAGGGTCAGTGCCTCTGATCCCTTTGTTTCTGATCTGTCTCACACTGATCTTGTGGTGTGAGGGTGGCTGAGCATCTGCCCAGGAATCTAACATTAGGGATGAAGAAATGAGTAGATCATCTGTGTATTTATTAAATGTGCTTATTTATTACTAATATATGAAGTCCCTGGGTGGCACAAATGGTTAAGCACTTGGCTACTAACTGAGAAGTTGACAGTTGGATTCCAGAGGTGCCTCAGAAGAAAAACTGGCAACATGCTTCCAAGGGTCACAGCCATGAAAGCCCTATGGAACAGTTCTACTCTGCACACATGGAATCACCATGAGTTGACAATCAACTCTATGACAATTGGTTCAGCTTTTTTAAAAAATTACTAATTTATATTACCTATTATCCCTGAACAGGAGCTCTTTTAGCATAGTACCTAGGGCACTTGACTGCTAACCAGAAGGCTGGCGGTTCAAATCCACCAGCCACTTCTTGGAAGGAAGATGGGGCAATCTACTTCCATAGTGATACTGCCTAGGAGTGGTCGCTATGAGTTGGGTCTGACTCAACGGCACATAACACACACACACACATACACACACACACATCATCATCATCATCCCTGAACTATTTTGAAGTAGAAGGAGTTGAGTAGCTCTTGTTTGAATGTCTATTTCCATGCCGGTGTCGCTGGTGGAGCTGTTCTGATGGAGTACAGTCTAAGTCTATGCAGAGAGAATCATTGTTCATGTGAGGAATCTGGGCAGGCTAAAGCAGTGACATTGGGTTTGAACCGGAGACAACCTTGCTGCCAACCTCCCTCCACATCTCCTTGCACAGAGGAAAGGAGGTCACTTGGAGCATGGATACTTAAATGTGGGGCCGCCTAACCCAGCCTCACCAACCACAATTCCCCAACCTCTTCCTTGAGGCCAGTGCTTCTCTTAAACATGGCATAGTAACACCTTGGGTTCTCTGGCTAGGGGCTTTCATGTTCATTATTTCATCACAGTCTTGGGACAAGCCTGGGTAGTTAGCCCCATGGTATAGATGGGGATAGAGAAGCCCAGCCCAATCTTTCCCATGTTTACCTACCTGCCAAGTACATAGCATGGGCTCAAATCCAAGCCTCTTGACATTGCTCTGCAGCTGCCTCTGAAAGTGGGTCTGACTGTCATGTTCTTCCTCAGCAGAATTTGGGGAGGGTCTTTGGAAGGTGATTTCTTATGGAGGTAAAAGCTACCCAGTCTACAAATATGCCCCTTTTTCTCCCCACAGTCAACGCTCAGTACGAATTGAGGACTGGGCTCAAGCTCTCTCCAGAGATGCTGTGCTGCTCCTGGATGGGAAACTGATAGAGAAACAAGCCATGGGATTTTCTGCATGTCCCTGCCAGCCTTCCCTATTCCTGCCCATATTTAGCAAACAACTGTGTCTGCTATGTGCCAGGTGTAATGAACACCAGTGTTAGAGCAGTGGAGTTCAGGAGGTGATCCAAAAGACATATATGTACACCCACCCATGTTTGTTCTCACCACTCTCTTTAGTTAATGTCCTGTGCTGAAACAGTCAGTGAAATTAACTTCTAACTGTGCTGTGGCTGCCTTGGTGTGAGGATGTGGTCTTACTGGCTGAACTGTGGCTTTTGGCCAGTTGTGATACCTTAGGGGCCTGGGACATGCCAGAGGCTGCTGGTCCTAAGATGGTTAGCCCTGGATATCACTGCCTATGAGACCATTCCATGCCAATATGGTCGGACTGGGTTTGCTTTGTGCCAGTATTGTTACTAGATACTTTGTTGGGGATGCCTTTCTGTCCTTACACAATTCTTAGGACAGATGGATTTTTAATTAAGTGCTTGAGAGGGCTCCAATCTAGAGTCCTAGACAAGTGTATCCAAACAGATACTTCCTTCACTAAGACTTTTGTGTCTGTTCAACCAGGCAGTGCCCTTGGGCACTGGTACACTGGCTGAACTTATGAGTTGCCTTGCACAAAAAGGACCACTCTCCTACCCCAAGCTCTCTCCAGGGACACTCAGAGCAGCCAGATCCAGACTTGGACATGGATAGAAGTCACAAGTTCATCTCTGACATATTTTCACAAAGATGGTAGATCCAAGTGTCTGAGCTCCAGAAAGGCACAAGACTCACAGCAGACTGTGTCCATGGGTCCATGGGTGCCCCACTGCCCCCATCCTGAGGGGACTTTCTGGCTACAAGGGAACATCTTGTCCAAGAAAGGTGATTGGCTTAGGGCAACACAGACATAGAATTTGGTTCATAGGACATGAAAAAGTGAAAGTATAATGCCAAGAAAGGCAAAGACTTAGTGCACTTGCGGGCATACAAGACATGTCAGTATATAACAATAATATAATTATTAATATCCTTTTACAAGGATAATTTTAAGAAAAATATTTGGTTAATTTTGATCATACAAGTCTCGATAATTATTTTTTAAATTATTTCATAGGCAAAAACCAATATTTTTTTTTTCTCATGAAAATATAGTGAGCTTATACCAGAACTCAGCAGGAGCTATACAGGGATAGATAGCTGCTGTCTAGTCAATTCTGACTCATGACAACTTATTTACAGCAGAGAGCTCTGGTAGCATAGTGGCTAAGACACTTGCCTGCTAACCAGAAGGCTGGCGGTTCAAACCCACCAGCCACTCCTCGGAAGGAAGGTTGGGCAATCCTACTTCCGTAGTGATACTGCCTCAGAAACCCAAGGAGGGGTCACTATGAGTCGGGTTTGACTCGACGGCACATAACAACAACAACAACAAAATGTTGCCCAGTCCTGTGTTATCCTTGTAATAGTTGGCATGTGCGAGTCCATTATTGTGACTATTGTGCCAATCCATCTCACCAAGAGTCTCCCTCATTGACTCTCTACATCACCAACATTGTGTCCTCCTGTACTTACTGATCCTTTGTGATGACATGTCCAAAGCAAATGAGTTAGACAATGTTCTGTTGTGATCCATAAGGTTTTCATTGGCTAAATTTTGGAAGTAGATTATCAGACTTTCTTCTTAGTCTGTCTCAGTCTGGAAGTTCCACTTCCACCTGTCTACTGTGGGTGACCATGCTGTTATTTGAAATACAGGAGACATAGAAAATTGTCAAGGATTCATTGGAATAAAACTTCTTTAATATCATGAAAGATGAGAAGACATGTATTCAAGAAGCTCAATGAACCCCAAATAGGACAGAACCCAAAAGAAAACCACCAAGACATATCATAATCAAACTTTCCAAGATCAAAGACAAAGAAAGAATCCTGAAAGCAGCTCAGGAAAAATGAAGAGTTGCCTACAAAGGAGAGCCAATAAGACTCTGATTTCTCAGGAGAAAGCATGCATGTGAGAAGCAATGGAATGGTATATATCAAACTGTGAAAGAAAGAAAAAAAAAAGTCAACCAAGAATTGTATACCCAGTAAAATTGTCCCTCAAATAAGAAGGTGAAATTAGGACATTTCCAGATAACAAAATTAAGGGGAATTTGTAAAAACCAGAACAAACTTGTAAGAGATGTTAAAATGAGTCCTTTGGACAGACAACCAACAACAGCAGACAATAACCTGAGATCAAAACACACAGTAACATCACTCAGAAATCAACCCAGATATATTAGTATCAAAAACAAAATAGATCTATAAGTCTGAAAGCGGGTAACAAGAGACATCAATTTGTAAATGATGACAACAACAAAGGAAAAAGAGGAAGTAAATGGTATAGTTACAGAACTTCCAAATAGAGAGGAAGTCAAAACAATATCAAGGTAGAATGAATGGACTGTTTTTAATTTGAGAAGATAATAATAAATTACAGGGTAACCTCAAAGAAAATTGATAAAACTTCTCAACAAAATAAAAATGATGAAAATTATAAAGACTCAGTAAACACTGAAACAATAGCAATGAAGGAAATGATTTTAAAAAAATCCATAAACAAAATTAACTTAGCATGGAAAAATATATAGAACAAAGAAACCATCAACACCACACAAAAAAAAACCCTGCCAGCAAAATGACAGCAATAAATTCATATCTATTGATAATTACACCACAAGTAAACAGATTAAGTGCACCAGTCAAGAGACAGAGATTAGTAGAATGGATAAAAAAAAATATCCATCAATATTCTGTCAAAAAAAGACACACTTTAGGCACAAAGACAAAAATAACTAAAACTCAAAGTTGGAAAAACATATATCAAACAAATGGCAGCCAAAAGAGCAGGAGTGGCCATATTAATTTTTGATAAAATAGACTTTAAGGCAAAAACAAGCAAAAGAGACAAGAAAAGACATTACATAATGATTAATGAATATCTATACACCCAATGAAAGAGTCCCAAAGTACGTAAATCAAACTAACTGAATTGAAAAGAGAAATAGTCAACTCTACAATAACAGTTGGAGACTTTAACACTCCACTTTTGATGAAGGACAGAACAATTAGAAAGAAACTCAACAAAGATATAGACAATCTAAACAACAAAATTAACCAACTTGATCTCTTAGACATATATAGAGCATACCACTGAACATCACTACAATATACAATGTATGTTTCTTTCCAGCACACATGGAAATTCTCCACAATAGGCCATGTGTGAGGCCACAAAAAAAGCCTTGATAAATTTTAAACATATAAATACTACAAAACATCTTATCAGATCACAATGCTATAAAATTATAAATTAACAACAGTAAGATCAAGGAAAAATAATCAAACACATGGAAATAGAATAACACCTTGCTGAAAAAATACTGCATAATAGAAGAAATAAAAAATAAAATAAAAATTTCCTTGAATTAAACAAGAATGAAAAGACACCAAAATCTTTGAGGCACTACAAAAGCAGTGTTCAGAGGACAATTTATAGCAATAAACACACACATCACACACACCTCAAAAAATAAGAAAGAACCAAAATAAACACCTTAACCCAACATCTCCAACATTTAGAAAAGGAAGAGAGGGAAAAAAACCATACCATCACCAGAAAAAAGGAATAATAAAGATTCAAGCAGAAATAAATGAAAAAGAAAACAAAAACAATAGAAAGAATCAATAGGACTAGAATTGGGTTCTTTGAAAGGGTTAATAAAATCAACAAACCACTGGCAAATTTAACAAAGGAAAAGAAGGCAAAGATACAAATAACATAACTGAGAAATTAAAGAGGCAATGTCATGACAGAACCTAGTGAAATAAAAGGATAATAACAGAATACTATGAAGAACTATACTCCAACAAATTTGAAAACCACCAGCCACTCCTCGGAAGGAAGGTTGCACAATCAACTTTCGTAGTGATAACTGCCTTGGAAACCCAAGGAGGGATTGCTATGAGTTGGATCTGACTTGATGGCAGTGGGTTTGGTTTTTTCGGTTTTAGAAGAAATGAACAAATTTCTAGAAACACACTAACTACCCAAACTAACACAACCTGAGGTAGAAAATTTGAACAGACCCATCACAAAAGAAGAAATTGAACAAGTCATTTTAAAAAAACAAAAACAAACAAAGAAAAAAAAAAAACTCCCCCCAAAATAGCCCTGGCCCAGATGGCTTCACTGGCAAATTCTATCAAACATTCAGAGAAGAGCTGAGACCAATCAATACTACTCAAACTATCCAGAACATAGAAAAGGATGGAATACTACCGAACTCCTTCTATGAATCAAGTATAACCCTGATATCAAAGCCAGGCAAAGATACCAATAAAAAAATAAAATTACAGACCAGTATCCCTCATGAACATAGATGCAAAAATCTCCAACTAAATCCCAGCCAATAGAATCCAGAAATATATTAAAAAAAATGATACACCATGACCACGTGGGGCTCATATAAGCTATTCAAGGATAGCTCAACATTAGAAAAACAATCAATGTAATCCACCACATAAACGAAACAAAGGTAAAGACCACATGGTCATATCTGTCAATGCAAAAAAAGTTTTCAACAAAATCCAGCACCTATTTTTGATGAAGGAGCTCTGGTGGCATAGTGCTTAAGGCATTTGACTACTAACCAGAAGGCTGGTGGTTCAAATATACCAGGCACTCCTTAGAAGGAAGCTTGGGCAATCTGCTTCCATAGAGATACTGCCTTAGAAAACCAAGTCAAATCAACTTGATGGGAGTGAGTTTTTGTAAAAATTTTTTATAAAAATGAAATATGAATAGAAAGGAAATTCTTCACCAAATTAAGGGCATATCCACAAAACCATTGACCAATGACCTACATTATTCTCAATGAAGAGAGACAAAACATTTCCCTTGTGAATGGAAACCAAACAAGGATGCCCTTTTTTACCATTCCTATTCAATATTGTGTTGGAAGACCTAGCTAGAGCAATAAGGCAAGAAAGAGAAGTAAAAGGCATCCATATTGGCAAAGAAGTACAGTGGTCTCTATCTGCAGATGATATGATCTGATACATAGAAAACCCTAGACTCAATAAGAAAACTGTTGGAACTAATAAAAAACTTTAGCCAAGTGTCAAGGTACAATATCCACATGCAAAAATCAGTCAGATTCCTTCACAGTAACAAAGAGAACTCGGAAAAGAAATTCAGGAAAACAATAACATTTACAATAGCCACCCAAATTATGAAGTATTTAGGAAGAAATCTAACCAGAGACACAAAAGAAGAATATACCATGGTTATGGATAGAAGATTTAACATTGTGAAAATGTCAATACTACCCAAAGTCATCCACAGATACAATGCAATCCTGATCCAGATGCCATCATCATTCTTTAGAGAAATGGAAAAATGAATCGCCAACTTTATATGGAAAGGAAAGAGACTCTGGATAAACAAAGTACAACTGGAAAAGAAGAATAAAGTAGCAGACTTTACACTCTCCAGTCTCCAAACCTACTATACCATGGCAGCACTGAAAACAGACTGGTATTAATACGGTGAGAGACATTCAAACCAATGGAACAAAACTGAGAACTCAGAAGTAAAGCTTTGCATGTTGAATAGCTGATCTTTGACAAAGAGCTGAAACCCATTATGTGGGGATGAAATAGTTTTTTTTTTATTTTTTTTAACAAATGGTGCTGCCATAACTGGATATCCATCTGCAGAAAAATGCAACAGGATCCCCTGTCACCCAATAGAAAACTAACTCAAGTTGGGTCAAAGGCCTAGATCCTAAAACCATAAAGGCTATCAAATTAAAAATAGGAGCAAACTTAGGGGCATAAATACACTAGCAAACATAACTAAAAATGCACAAACAGCAGAACACAAACTAGATGAGTGGGACATCCTAAGAATTAAACGTTTTTTATGCACATCAAAAGACTTCACTAGAAGAGTAAAAAGCGAACCTACAGACTGGGAAAACAATTTTGGCAATGACATAGAGACTAATCTCTAAAATTTATAGAAAACTGCCAACATCTCAACAACAAAAAGACAAATAATCCAATTGCAAAATGGCAGAGAGCATGAACAGACACTTCAGCAAAGTGTCTACACATTCAGGTAGCCAAAAAAGTCATGAAGAAATGCTTGAAATCATTAACCATTAAAGCATGCAAATGAAAACAATGATGAGATACCATGTCATCCCAGCATTAATAGCAAAGTTCAAAAAAACAGAAAACAACAAACACTGGCAAGAGTATGGAAAGACTGGAACCCTCACACACTGCTGTTTTGTTGTTGTTATGTGCCGTCGAGTCAGACCCGACTCATAGCGACCTCTCCTTGGGTTTCTGAGGCAGTATCACTGCGGAAGTAGATTGCCCCATCTTCCTTCTGAGGAGTGGCTGGTGGGTCACACACTGCTGCACTGCTGTCGGACTTTAAATTGGTGCAACCACTGTGGAAAACCATATGGTACATCCTTAAAAAGTTGGAAATAAGAATACTATATTATCCAGCAATCCCACTACTAGGGATATATCCTAAAGAAAGAAGAGCCATGACATGAATAGATATATGCACACTCATGTTCACTGCAGCATTATTCATAATAGCAGAAAGATGAAAACAATGTAACTGCCCATCAACAGATAGATGGAAAATAAACTATTGTACATACACACAATGGCATACTATGCAAGGTTTAAAGAATAATGTTGAATCTGTGAAACACCTCATAACATGGTTGAACCTAGAGGACGTTATGCTGAGTGAAATTAGTCAACCACAAAAGGACAAGTATTGTATGAGACCACTACTATGAAAAGGCTTACGTACAGAAAGAAACATTCTTTGAAGGTTACCAGGGGTGGGAAGGGATAAGGGTAAATCACTCCTAAGAGTGTAGACACATATAACTTAGGTGAAGGGAAAGGCAATAGAAAATAAGGAGGGAGGCCAGCACAAAAGGATGAAGGCAAAGGAAGACACTGGGAGGAGTACAAGAGTTAAAAGTAACAAAGATAAATACTATCACACACACCATCCTACAATTACAGTAATAACAGGAACCTGTGAGTGGATGCATAGACAGACATGCAAGCTGAACAGATATTGCAAGGGGAATTGGACTATACCCACTATATATACATATATACATGTTTGACACAGGATATTTTTGCAAATATAGCTATGTCTATTGCAAATATATCCCTGAATATAGTAGAACATATAGAGGGCTAAGTTATGAAAACTTCCTGGCTGTAACCAAACACCTGGAGGGAATGAGTCACTGGGCCTAGGTCCTCAGGATCATAGTCTTGGGGGATTTCAAAGTCATTGACATAACATAGTTGTTTTGGTTACCTAGTGCCAGTCTGACAAGAAATATACCACAAGTGGGATGGCCTTAACAAACAGGAGTTTATTCTTACAATTTAGAAGCTTTAAGTTCAAGTTCAAAATGCCAGGCTCTAGGGGCTGGGTGAAAGCCCCTCAACCTTGGAGTCTATCCAGCTCTACCTCCTGCTCCCGGCCCACTGAAGCTAGAGGCTTTTCTTCACTCAGACAGCTGCTGGCTGCTGAGGCTGAGAAGCCCCAAGGTTGACAAGGAAAAAGGCACAGTCCCGAGGTTACCAAACCACATGGCAGGCCATTAACTTAAGTCCATTCTAAGTCCCAACGTCAGCAGAGCATAGCAGGCTGCTGAGCAACAGCACGGCTACATGCAGGGTCCAAGCGTGCCACAGGCTAGAGACCATTCCCGAGGCTTCTCCTTATATACAGGAAGCAGACCACATTCCCTAAGGCAGCTACTCAGCTGCTTGTGGTAGATCCCACCATGGAGTTGATTGCCAGTCTCATCATGGGGAATAACTACCACCAGGTGCCCAGCCATTCAACCAGGACCAGCCAAGGTGACACACAAACATAGTTACCACAATAGTCCACAAAGACAATGTTCTTCACCCTAATTTTGTGAGTAGCAACTGGGGTCTTAAAAGGTTGGGAGTGGCCATCTCAGGTGAAACTTAATCTCTCTAGAGCAAAAAAAGAGTCAAGAAAATCAAAGATGCATGGAAATAATTTAGTCCAAAGGACAAATAGACCCTGCAAACCCCAGCCTCCATGACCCTGTGACCAGCTGTACTAGATGGTGCCTGGCTATCACTGCTGACTACTCTGAAAGGAATTAAAAAAGGAGGTCACAGGTAGAGTGGGAGAAAACTGTGGAACAAAACTCAAAATCATGAAAAAAAAAAAAAAAAAGACCCTGCTTACTGGTCTGAGAGACTGGTGGAACCCCTGAAAACTGAACTCACTCCCGTGGCTCCACTTTCAGCCCAACGGTAGGCAGGCCTATAAGGTGAGCAATAACACCGAGGAGGTACGAACTGCTGAGAACAATCAACCACATGAGATCAAAACGTGGCATTTGTCCAGGGATGAAGTTTGGAAGGCAGAACGGGATAGGAAAGAAGGACAAATAGAAATGGTAAAGACAGGAAGGAAGCGAGAAAAGTGCTGTTACAGTGTCAGGGTTGCAGTTGATGTCACAAAACAAAATGTGTATGATGTTTTGAATGGAAAATCAATTTGCTTTCTAAACTTTCAGCCAAATCACAGAAATCGTTACCAATGTTATGAAGTAATTTCTACATTACTTTTGAGAACTCTATTGTGTGCATCTATGTATCTGTATCTACTTCTAGTCTTCTATTGTTGGACTTTTATTGTTTTCCCCCAATAGCAATGTACAGCCTTGCAGCTAAATGTCTACACACATCCTCTGGAAGTAGAATCTTTGAGTTATGTGTTTTTGAGGATTTTGATAATACTGCCACATCAGCCTTAACAAAAGTACTTAATTTTATGTCACTCCTTGACAACAATGTATATTATCATTGTTTTTACCTTCACCAATGCAGGGGCAAAGATGTCCTCTCATTTTTTGTTTTAATATGCATTTCTATGATTACTACTAAGGTTCAGCATCTTTTACACATTTATCTATCATTTGTAGTTACTCTTCTGTGTATTGCTATTCATGTCCTCATTACATTATTATCCTACTGACATATTTGGTTTCCTGGTTTTTGGTTCACCTTTCAATTCCAAAATTGTATTTTTCACATATGGATATTTATGATTTGTACGGTTTAAATTTAGCTATTTTTATCTTTTTAGTTTCTTCCTTTGTAACTGGAGTTAGAAAAGGCTTCCCTTAACAGTTTATGTAAATAGTACTGTCATGGTTTCACTTAAAGATTTAAACTTTCAGTTTTTAAGAAATTTGTTTTAATATTAATATAGAATTTGTATGAGATAGAGCACTAATTTTATTTGTTTTCTAAATGGTTGGCAGATCGTACCTATATCTTTATTTGTTCAATAAGTCATCCTTTCCCTACTGACATGAAATTCTTCCATATTAAAATATCAGTGCAAAAACAGAAGGGCAGTGATTGCACAAGGAGACAGCTTGGGGGTGGGAGTACATGGAAGGGAAGGACACAGGGGAGAGGTAACTACCAGGAAAAGTGTGAAGAGGGCTGTTACGTTGTGGGGAATTACAGTCAATGCCGTAAGACAAAATGTGTATGAACTGCTGTGTGGAAAATGAACTTGCTCTGTAAACTTTCACCCAAATCACAATAAAAATTAAAAAAATATATCAATGCATATGTATTTGAGTTCGTTTCTGCACTCTGTTATTTGTGCTGGACTGTTTTCATTATTGTTGCTTTCTGGAATATGTTTTAATATCTGGTTGAGCAAGAGCCTTCCCATTACTTTCTTTCTTTTTATATAAAACATGCATCTTGCAGATTTTTTTTACTTTTTTTGGGTAGTCTATAAATATATTTTTAATTATTGTAAAAATACAGATAACACTCGCCAATTCAACATTTGTCACGTGTACAATTACAGTGACACCAATTTCTTCAATCATGTTGTGTAACCATCACCAATATTTGTTTCTTGGAGATTTTTCACTTATTTATTCTTTCAAATGAAACTTGGAATCAAAGTGACAAAATATTAGAAATGTTTTCATGAAATTTTGATTGGACTTGCATTACGTTGAAAGATTAAATGGAGGAGGATTGACATGTTGACAATACAGTGTTTTCCTGTCCAGGAGCCAGCATATCACCTGTAATCATTCAGTTGAGCATTCTGCTATGCTCACCAGTCATGTTTGGTACTAATCCTTATACAGGCATTACACATCTAGAAAAATAATTATTAATGATATTAAGGGTCTTAAAGTATTAATTCGGTCTCATCTAGCGAATCCACTTTTAGAAATCTGTCTTAAAAACAAAGTTTATGGATTGAAAATTAAATTTGTGTATTATTTACATGGATAACAGGTCAGAAACTTTTTGAATGAATTAAGAAATGACTAAATAACTTTCATGTCAATCACAAGTTGAAATATTATGCAGCCCTTAAAAAGATATTTATGGGATATTTATGAAAATTAGTTAAATGAAAATATTACATAGAAAATCAGGATGTGACATTGTATGAACACTTTAACACTATCCGGGGACATACAGCTCCTAAGTACATCATCAAATGCTCATAGAGTAAGACTGAAGGAAAATGTACTGAAATGAAAAAAGCAGTGGTTATTTTCGGGAGCTCTGCTGGCTTAATGCCTAAGGCATTTGACTGCTGACCAGAAGGCTGGTGGTTCAAACACTGGGCAATCTACTTCCATAGAGAGACCACCTGGGAAAGCCAAGGAGGGGGTCATTATGAGTCAACCTACTAGAGTGCAGTGAGAGTTTGATCTTTGGGAGGGGGATTATGGATAATGGTTATTTTCGAATTTGGGATTTTTTGTACTTTCTAATTTTTCTGTTGCAGGTATTGACGTCCTAACGGGAGCTAGGGGAACATTCACTGGAAGCGAGCCTGCAGCCCTCGCATGTGTCGCATGTGTCGGGGCGGGTGGGCGGACGCGCCGGCAATCCGGGCGTCACAGGCCAGAGCAGTCCCCTGAGCGGCCGGAGGGTGGCAGTGTCCGCTCGCAGACCCACTGAGCGCGGCCTGCTGACCTTTGTCAGCCTCCGCAGCCTCTCGTTTATCACTGATCACAAGAGTGGAATGAACATATTTACTTGTGTTTTGCTTTCCACTTATAATATCTAGTGGCATGGGAGGGAAATGAAAACAATTGTTCATAGGGGAAATTTATGAGCTTCATCTGGCTGCGTGATTTCCGCAGTGCCCCACCACCGCTCAGGGACTCGGATTGCTGTTTGCATCTTCAGGCTAGGAGGAGGGCGCTTTCCATCTGTCGGAATGGCTTTTTAGTGTTCGTTATCTTGGGTGTTTGTGGTAGTTGCCTCTGAGGAGCAGAGTCTTCCAGACTCCTTTTCCTTACCCCTGAGTTTCAGAAGAGCTCTCGTTCCCCCCGTGTGGCACTCATACTGGTTTCTGGAGAGTCAGGGAGGTCCCCACTCCATCCTGGATTCTGGGCCAGCAATCTAGAGTAACCTGTGTGTCCTGACTATTCAAGGATGCCCCTAAAATTCCTACCCTCAATGAACTGGATACCGGATCCTGTTGACCCCTCATGAATCATAGGGAGACCACTCTAAGGCCAGCTTTCTGGTTGTAGATATGGGGATGGGCAAGTCCCTCCCTCAGTGACCTAATCATTAGCAATCTGAGACCCTTTGTCTCACAGCCAGCACTGGGAAAGAGACACTGGAAAGTTTCGTTCGAGTCCCACCATGGATGGCTTTTGGGGGGCAGAACCTTTCCAGCCTGACTGAGAACAGGGCCCTTTCTTGTTCAGGGTGGTGGAACTGAAGGGGTTCCCTCTCACAGAGGAGAGGATGACTCGGTGAACTGCTGATTGTCTTCAGACCTCTTGGACATCAGTCTCCCTGAACTTGCTCCTAGGAGCCTAGAACCAGCTCCACCTGAAGTACAGCCCGAGGTGGGAATTACGCCGTGAACTGAGCTGTTCTGTTGCCCTGATGAATGGCGCTCTCCCAGGCTGTGAACTGTGCCATCCCAAGCTTGTGTGTAGAGGATACCAGGGTCTTACACTCTGGGTGGGGCTGGAGGGCTGCCGCAAGGGGCTACCTATAAAGAGTGAAAGCCAGACCAGCTCTTCCAGGCACCTACATGTTTAATACCAGAAGCTTAGAAGAAGTGATATTTTAAAGCCACAGAAACTACCAACATGAGTACACTGCTGCTGTTCTTTGATGTGGAGACTTTTGCATCACTTGATCCGTTTGTGGTTAGGGTGGGCTCTGGATTGTTTCCTCTCCCTTCATTTTTTTCCTCCCTCCCTTTCTTTTTAAAGGCGGGAAGGTTTTCTGAAGAGTGTGTGCCTGGGAGTATAGTTTGAGGGATCCTGTGAAGACCAAGCCTACAGGGTCTTCTCACCTTGACAACACAGTCTCATCTTTGTCCTGGCTCTTTGTATCTGCAGGAAAGTATCAGGGCAAGGTTGCTTCAGGGAGAAGTGTTGGGAGTACTTCCCACCCTGCTTCTTCCAGGCAAACAGGTGTGCCTTGGTATCAAATGGCCAGCAGGGGGTCTTGTGGGGTCTTGGCCAAGACCATGCTCTACAGCTCCAAACCCACACTACATGCAGGACCTGCCCCAGGGCCACCTCAGTACCACCGAGGGACCGTGTCTCAATTCTACCACAGCTGGTTTCCTCCAGGCATGATTTTTCTTTTGGTGGAAAAATAAGCAAGAGAAACTGACTCTCTCCTTCTCTCTCTCTTTTTTCTCTTAATTAAATATTTTGGTCGTGATTTGGGTAAAAGTTTACAGAGCAAATTGGTTTTCCATTC
This sequence comes from Orycteropus afer afer, assembly GCF_000298275.1. Classification (NCBI taxonomy): domain Eukaryota; kingdom Metazoa; phylum Chordata; class Mammalia; order Tubulidentata; family Orycteropodidae; genus Orycteropus; species Orycteropus afer. The sequence goes on along the minus strand of NW_006922046.1, from coordinate 458,262 downwards.
AACAGTTCATACATTTTGTTTTGTGACATTGATTGCAATCTCCACAATGTAACAGCTCTCTTCCCACTGTCTCCCTGTGTGTTTACTGTTTCCACGATCCTTTCCTGAGCTTTATCCCTGGGCAAATGCTGCCCTTTGGATCTTTTATGGTTTGTTGTTCTAAGGAGTGTATACCTCCCTGGTGTTATCTCATTCATGTTATGGGCCATGGTTTGGTTGAAAGTTGAGTCATGGGGTGAGTTTAGTTCCAGGCCTTAAGGGTCGTCTTGGGGGTTCCACCAGTCTCTATCAGATCACTAAGCCTGGCATTTTTTTTTGGAGGGAGAGGGGGTTTGTTCCACATTTGTATCCCATTCTATCCAGGTCCTCCTATTGTGGTCCCTTTTCCCTCTCTGTCATTTAGTGTACATCTAATGACCTTGTATTATCACCTGCCAGGAGCTCAGCCTTACTCTTGCTTGTAGATGGTGTCTGACTCTGCGGTGGTGCCTCTTGCCCACAGGACCTTCTCTAAGCTCATTGCAATTCACCGTATTTTCCCAGCAGTCTTACAATCAAATTACTCAAAATTGCACTGCTTTATTGCATATTGCTAAACTCCACGACAAGCAAATACCCAGATAATGAACAATTATTTATGACAAATTATTACCTTTACATATAAGATTAACAGTTTCGATTAAGTTTAGTAAAGGTGATAACCCCTCCCTGAAAAAAGTATGTGCAGTTTTCAGGTGGAATTCAGCCAATGCTGGCACATGGTGGGTCTGCAGGGTGTGGGGTCTGTGCGTGCACTTCCTGCCTGTTCCACAAGGTGCCTTTACAGGCTGAGGGGAGCCTCTGGCCTATGGGGCAAGCAGTCTGCTCTTTTCCACTCAAGGTACTATTGTCCCCCTCTTGGTTTGGAGCTGGGCAATTTTGGGGGGGCTTCCTTCTTTCTTCATCTCCTTTAAAGAGTGAGATATTCCACTAGCTGCATTTTCCTTTAAGTTTTTAAATCCTATGTTGTTTGAAACAGAACTTTAAAAAATTATTTATGCTCTAATAACGCATGTTTTTGTTATTGAGCCTCATCTCTACAGTTCTTCTTGTGAACAGAATCCTCTCACAGCTAATTATAACATACAGTATTTTCCCAGCAGTCTTACAATCAAATTATTCAAAATTGCATTTCTTTATTGCATATTGCTAAAACCCAAGACAAGCAAACATCAAGATAATAAACAATTATTTATTGCAAATTATTACCTAATATATAAGATTAACAGCTTGTAACTATTAAGATTAATACACGTGGTAAACTGTATTTATTATACTGATATTATAGCAAATATCTTTGTATAAAACATATGTTTATGTATTGCAATTAATGAGAAAAAGTGTAAGATTAACAATTTATGTTGGGTTTTTTTTAGATTTATGCACACTGTAAAACTTATTTATTGCACTTATTAAAAGTATTTAATGATGGACTTTTAGATGCTATATTTTTAATGTGCAAATATAAACTAAAGGAGTATTAAATTACAAAATGGAAAATTATAACCATAGTCAAAGAATCTAACTATTTTCTGCTATAAATCTGCTTTAAAAAGATCATCACTGGAATTACAGAATCTTTAAATAGTGGCCTTTATAGTACATAATGAGTTTCAATGAGTTATCCTTTGAAAGGCTTTTTTCATCATTAAAACTAAACTCAACATCTTGCTCTTTAAAGATAAATGTAGCTTACAGCATAAACACCAAAAATCATTTCTTTTCATAATGAAAAGCTGAAGCAACATTGGAGAGAAGAGAAGCGTGGCTGGACAAGTGCCCGTGAAGGTGAAGGTGCAGGACCGGCTGGAACGGAAGGCCGGGGCCTGGGAATCAGAGACTACGTAGCTGAGGTGCGATGTGCTGGGTCCTGGGGGTGACCTTCGTCTTTGCCAACGCGGCCCACTCTCCCAGGGTAGGGATAGGGGTGGGCGCAGCCAGAGCAGTTTCTTTACCAGAGAGCTAGGAAATGGGACCCACAAAGGGCATTAACCTAGAGATGGAGTAACTGAGACAGTGAAACTAGTTGCCCTTAAGTCGATTCCAACTCCCGGTGACCTCATGTGTGTCAGAGTGGAACCGTACGCCACAGGATTTTCAAGGCTCGTATCTTTTGGAAGCAGATCTACAGGCCTGTCTTCTGAGGCGGCTCTGGGTGGCCTCGAACCTTTAACCTTTCAGTTAGCAGTTGAGTGTGCTAACCGTTGCACCACCCAGGGAGTCTAAACTGAGTCATTAGTGTTGAACATTTCCTGCTTTCACAGTGTTCAGAGGCCCCAGTGCTTTGCTAGGTTGCGAGGGAAGCCAGTCAGAGCAGAGGAGTAAAAGAAGCCACTGGGGAAAATTTGCCCAGGTCTCAGGCCACTCATTTTCGTGAATGTTGTAGGAACAAGCAATAAAAATCAGCAATCCCGGAGGTTTTCTGTGGAGATCTTCCAAACCAAGGGCTGGGCGCCTCCTGCTGAGAAGATGAACTATCACTCCCTGTCTGTGGCCCAGGATTTCTACATTCTCTCCACCTGCAAGGCCCCAAGTCCTGAGTCTGAGGGCTTGCTCAACCCCAGGTGCCCATGCGACAATGAAGAAGTTAGGGACAAGGACAAAGTGCAGCTTCCAAGCCAGACAGCAGAGGCCTCAGAATTGGGGCCTCCACACTGCCTACCTGTTGGCGACCACAGACATCTCATTGCCCTTCTTGTCTTGGTTGGCCAGGAGGGGCCAGCCTGGTCTCTTGAGGGGCTGGGTTAGGGACTGGGTGGGGTGAGAGGATGGCAGGGAAGCTGGGGGTGAGGTAGAGGGTGGTGAACGGTTTTTTTCTAAACTGCTTGACTCTAACCCTTAGGAAAATTTGAGAGGAGAGGAGAGGACAGAAGGGCATAGAAGAGGTAAAAGGGGAAGGAGAGGGAAGGAGGTGAGAGGGAGAGAGGAGCTTCTACTCCCAGCCTGCAGGACTGATCACTGCTGGAGACTCAGAACACATTTTGCTTACTCGAAGGCAAGTGTTCCCTTCCTCAGCAGCCTGTATTATTCTGTTTCAGCTGTTGAAAACCTTCCTCCTCCCACAATTATTTTATTTGTAGTATAGGATACAAACAAAAATTCTTTGGAAAACGTGTAGAAATCATGAATTCTCTGCTATGTTGTGTCTGGATCATGGTAAATGCTGTTCCATGCTTGGTCCTGGGGTGTACCAGTCATCCCTCCAGTGAGGCTACTGGCAGGGGGCGGGGTTGGGGGTGGGGGTTTGTGTTACTGCCCCTTCCTCAGGAAGGCTGCATGCCACCTGAGTGGCAGGAGGAGGCTGGTAGGCTTCCATCTTTGCTGTGTTCCCAAATTCCCTGCTTGGAAAAGACCCCTCCCCCCTTCTCATAGGCATTCATTTATTAACCTGCCTGCTCACTCATTTCTTTATTTCTTAACTAACTCATTTGTTCATTAATGAATCAAGTGGCCAGTTAATGCAGCAATTCATTCCTTCTTTTGTTTATTTATTTGTTCATTCAGTTGTTTCATATATTCATTGGTCCAATCACAGGTAAGCGTTTAAGCAACCTCCTGGCAAAGACCTCCAATTGTTGTCCGCCTCCCAGTTTCCAAAGATGAACTGGATGGTTCGTAAGAATTCCACAAGGGCTTATTACAAAGGCAGATGCCCAGTCTCCAGTCTCAGGCACTTTGATTCTATAGGTCTGGGCTGGGAGCTCTGGTGGTGCAGTGCCTAAGGCATTTGACTGCTAACCAGAAGGTTGGTGATTCAAACCCACCAGCCACTTTGTGGAAGGAAGACTGGGCAGTCTACTTCTGTAAAGATTTACCACCTCAGAAACCCAAAGGGAGTCACTATGAGTAGGAATCAACTTGATGGCAGTGAGTCTGGTGTTTGAATTTTTAGTAAGAGGCAAGTAGGAGGACAAAGTATGCTTTCTTTTGACCTTGCTAGGCTTTCTCTCTAGGAATTTATCCTGAGGACAAAATCATAAATGAGCACAGCAATATACTGCAGATGTGTTGTTACAACATCATGTGTAAAAGAAAGAAAGAAACAGATACAACCAGTGAGACAAGGTGAGTGAACAATGTTACACCCAGCAGACAGGTGCAACAACCAAGGAAGTTTGAATTGTGAGAATTAAGGCTTGGGTGCTTGCTAATGTTTGCTTTCTTTCAAGGTGGAAAGACACATCTGTGTAAAGAGGAGAGGTAGGGTGGAGGAGGGTGAGCCTCCATCTCTAAAACTATTCCCCAGTTCCATGCTAGAAGTTGCTGTTGTTGCTGTTAGGTGCGACTAAGTTGGTTCCGGCTCACGTAGACCTTATGTACAATACGATGAAACACTGCCTGGTCCTGCACCATCCTCACAATCATTGTTGTGTGTGAGGCCACTGTTGCAGCCATTGTGTCAATCCATCTCATTGAATGTCTTCTTCTTTTTTCCCTGACCCTTGAATTTACCAAGCATAATGTCTTTCTTCGGGAGCTCTGGTAGCATAGTGGCTAAGACACTTGCCTGCTAACCAGATGGCTGGCAGTTCAAACCCACCAGCCACTCCTCGGAAGGAAGGTTGGGCAAGCCTACTTCCGTAGTGATACTGCCTCGGAAACCCAAGGAGGGGTCGCTATGAGTCGGGGCCGACTCGACGGCACATAACAACAACAACAACAATGTCTTTCTTCAGGGACAGGTACCCCCTGATAATCCGTCCAACGTACGTGAGATGCAGTCTCACCATCCTCGCTTCTAAAGAGTGTCTGGTTGTACTTCTAAGACATATTTCTTCATTCTTCTGGCAGTCGATGGTATATTTAATAGTCTTTACCAACACCATAATTCAAGGACATCTGTTCCTCTTTAGTCTTCCTTATTCATTGTCTAGCTTTTGCATGCATATGAGGTGATTGAAAATATCATGGCTTGATCAGGCGCACATTAGTCTTCAAAGTGACATTTTTGCTCTTCATCACTTTAAAGAGGTCTTTTGCAGCAGATTTGCCCAATGAAGTATGCATTTGATTTCTTGACTGATGATTTCATGAGCATTGGTTATAGAACCAAATAAAATGAAATCCTTGAAAACTTTGATCTTTTCTCTGTTTACCATGATGTTGCTTATTGGTCCAGTTGTGAGGATTTTTATTTTCTTTATGTTGAGGTAATCCATACTGGAGGCTATAGTTTTTGATCTTCATCAGTAAGTGCTTCAAGTCCTCTTCGCTTTCAGCAAGTAAGGTTGTACATCTGCATATCACATGTTTTTAATAGTCTTCCTCTCATACTGATGCTAGTTCAGCTTCTCAGACTATTTTCTTAGCATACACATTGAACAAGTATGGTGAAAGGATAAAACACTGACACACATTTTTCCTGATTTTAAGGCATGTAGTATCCCCTTGTTCTGTTCAAATGACTACCTCTTGGTCTATGTACAGGTTCTTCATGAGCACAATTAAGTGTTCTGGAATTCCCATTTTTTTCAATGTTATTCATAATTATGATCCACACAGTTGAATGGTTTTGCATAGTCAATAAAACACAGGCAAACATTTTTCTAATATTCTCTGCTTTCAGTCAAGATTCATCTGACATCAGCAATGGTTTCAGAGCATTATACATCCTCTTCTGAATTTGGGTGGAGTTTCTGGCAGTTTCCTGTTGATGTACTTCTGCAACTATTTTTGAATTATCTCCAACAATATTTATCTTGTGTGATATTAATGATACTGTTCAATAATTCCCACATTCTAATGGATCACTTTTGTTGGAATGGGAAGAAATATGAATCTCTTCCAGTCAGTTGGCCAGGTACCTATCTTCTAAATTTCTTGGCATAGATGAGTGAGTGCTTCCAGTGTTGCATCTATTTGTTGAAATATCTCAATTCATATTCTGTCAGTTACTGGAGGTTTTTCTCCAATGCCTTCATTACAGATTGTACTTTTTTCTTCAATATGGTTGGTTCTTGATCATATACTACTCATGAAATCATTGAATGCTGACCAATTCTTTTTGGTACAATGACTTTGTGTATTTCTTTCACCTTCTTTTGATGGTTCCAGCATCATTCAATATTTTGCCCATAGAATCATTCAATATTGCAACTTGAGGCTTGAATTTTTTTCAGTTCTTTCATTTTGAGAAATGCCGACATGTTCTGGTACTCTAACTCCAGGCCTTTGCACATTTCTTTATAATACTTTGTCTTCTCCAGCTGCCCTTTGAAATCTCCTGTTCAGTTATTTCACTTTATCATTTCTTTCATTTGCTTTAGCTGGTCTACGTTAAAGAACAAGTTTCAGAGTCTATTCTGACATTCTATGGTCTTTCCTTTCTTTTCTGTCTTTTTAATGACCTTTTGCTTTTTTTTTTTTTTTAAAGGTGCTCTGGTGGTGTAGTGGCTAAGGCATTTGGATGCTAACCAAAAGGTCAGTTAGCAAAAGGTTTGAACCCACCAGCTGTTCCATGGGAGAAAGATGAGGAAGTTTGCTTCCGTGAAGATTCTCAGCCTTGGAAACTCTCTAGGGGCAGTTCTACTCGACTTCATAGGGTCACTGTGAGTCGTAATCAACTCAATGGCAGTGGTTTTGGTGTGGTGTGCTTTCTTCATGCATGATGTCCTTGATGCCATCCCATAACTTGTCTGGTCTTCAGTCAGTAGTGTTCAATGTGTCAAATTAATTCTTGAGACTGTCTCTAAATTCAGGAAGGATATACTCAAGGTCATATTTGGGCTGTCATGGACTTGTTTTAATTTTCTTCAGCTTCAACTTGAACTTACATAAAAGCAATTGCTGATCTGATCCACAGTCGGCCCCTGGACTTCTTCTGACTAATAACATTGAGCTTCTTTTCATAGGTGTAGTCAATTTGACTACTGTATATTCCATCTGGTGAGGTCTACGTGTATAGTTGCCATGTATGTTGCTGAAAAAAGGTATTTGCAATTAATACAGATTATATCACACAAATTTGCAAAATTATATCACACAATTTCTGGCATTGTTTCTATCATCAAGGCCATATTTTCTAACTACCAATCTTTTTTCTTTGTTTCCAACTTTCACATTACAATTGATGATAATTATCACTGCATCTTTTTTTCTTTCTTTTTATAATTTTTATTTATTTTTTAAATTGTTATTTGGGTGAAAGTTTACAGAGCAAATTCATTTTCCATTCAACTGTTCATTTACATTTTATTTTGTAACATTGATTACAATAGCCATAATGTAATAGCTCTTTTCCCACTTCCTCCCTGTGATTACCTTTTCTCTGTACTCTTTCCTATGTATTCTTGCCCTCAGAGCTATCACCCTGTGCAAATTCTGCCCTTTTGAGCTCCCATGGTTGATCCTTCTAAGGAGTGTACCTACCTGGTATAATTGTTCAACTTCTAGGCGTATTATTTGTCTATAAGCCATGGAAGTGCTTTCAATTCTAGACACAATGGGTGACTATGGGCCATAGTTAGGGGTTTCACCAGTCTCTATCAGGCCAGTAAGCTTGGTCTTCTCTGATTTTGAGTTTTGTTGCACATTTTTCTTCCACTCTATCTAGGATCTCCAATTTTGATCCCTTTCTTAGTGGTTGACAGCAGTAGGCACCATCTAGCTCTTCTGATCTCAGGGTCAGGTAGGCTGAGGTTCACATGGTCCACTAGTCCCTTGGACTAATTTTCTCCATGTGTCTTTGATTTTGTATTCTTCTTTGCTCTGGACAAGGAGGGACCAGTTGTTGCCACTTAGACAGCCACTCACAAGCTTTTAAGATCCCAGTCATTACTCACCAAAGTAGGATGTAGAACAGTGTTTTGTGTAGTGTGTTAAGCCAATTGATCTTGATGTCCCCTGCTACTATGGTCCCAAGTCAGTGGGTTCAGTGACTTACTTCCTTAATGTGTTTGGCTGTGGCTAAAAAGTTATCATACCTTTGCCCTCGTTACCTCTATTATATATTTGGACTTTCTTATAGCACATGCGAATACATATGTAGAAATATCATCTGCCAAACTTATGTATTGTCTTTGGTATATTCCCTTTTGCCTACCCACACCTGATCATTTTGCCTGTCTACCTGTATATCCACCCACAGATTAATGGTTGTTGTTACTGATAATGCAGTTTTGTGCATGTAAAAGTACTTATCTTTCTTGTCTCTATCTCTTGTGCACTTCTCAATGTTTTCTTTTTCCTCCATGTTTTCTTGTTATTGTGCTGTTCACTTGCTCTTGGTATATTACCTTTCCCTTCTCCCAAATCAATACTTGTCTCTTACCTATCTAGCAATTTTCCCTCCCGTTCCCTCCCATTCCTGGTAACTGACAAAGAAAGTTTCCTTCCCTGTGTAAACTTTTCTTTGACTTTTTACAATAGTGCATTCATACAGTATTTGTCCTTCTTTGATTATTTTACTCAACATAATATTCTCCAAGTTCACACACATTATGAGGTGTTTCACAGAGTCTTAGTTATTTTTCAGTTTTGCATAGTATAGTATTCCACTGTGTGTAGGTACCAGACTTGGGTTATCCATTCCTCTGTTGATGGACACATAGATTGTTTCCATCTCTTTGCTACTGTGAATAGTGCTGTGGTAAACATGGGTGTACACGTATCTATTCATGACTTGGTTCTTACTTCTTAGGATATATACCTAGTAATGGGATTGCTAGATCAAATGATATTTCTATTTCCAACTTTTTAAGGAAGCACCATACCCTTTTCCACAGTGATTGTATCATTTTACAGTCCCACCAGCAGTGTATGAGAATCTCAGTCTCTCCACATCCTCACAAGCATTTGTTACTTTCTGTCTTGTTGAACTTTGTGCTATTATGGTTGAGTTGACATGATATCTTATTGTTCTTTTGATTTGCATCTGTCTAATGGCTAATAGGGAGCTCTGGTAGCATAGTGCCTAAAGCATTTGATGGCTAACCAGAAGGCTGGCGGTTCAAACCCACCAATCATTCCTTGGAAGGAAGGTTGGGCAATCTACTTCTGTAGTGACATCACCTCGGAAACCCAAGGAGGGGTCGCAATGAGTCGGGTACAACTCGACAGCACATAACAACAATGGCTAATGACTGCAAGTATTTTATCCAAGAGTTTGCTGTCTACCTGGATATCTTCTTTGGTGAAGTGTCTATTCAAATCTCTGGCCATTTTTTTTTTTTTTTTTTTTTTTTTAGGATTTGGGTGAAGATTTACAGAGTAAATTCACTTTTCATACAGCAGTTCACATATACTTTGTCTCATGTCATTGACCAAAAT
>NW_006922046.1:424083-430160 GCF_000298275.1 Orycteropus afer afer | reverse complement strand
GTGTTATTTGTATTTTTTCCTTCTTTTCCTTTGTTAAATTTGCCAATGGTTTGTCAATTTTATTAATTTTTTCAAAAAAGCCTACATCTGGTCTTGTTAATTTTTTCTATTATCTTTCTATTTTCTGTTTCATTGATTTCTGCTCGAATCTTTATTGTTTCCTTTTTTCTGGTGACTGTAGGATTTTCTTGCTCTTCTTTTTCTAATTGTTGGAGATGTTGGTTTAAAGTGTTGATTTTATTTCTTCTCTTACCCAGTCTTTCTCAAGGAGGGTATTATTCAGTTTCCATGTGTTTACTCTTTTTCCATTGATCTTCCTATTGTTGATTTCCAATTTAATAGCATTATGATCTGAGAAGATGCTTTGCAGTATTTCAATGTTTTAAAACTTATTAAGGCTTGCTTTATGGCCTCGCATATGGTCTATCATGGAAAATACTCCATGTGCATAGGAAAAGAATGCATATTGTGCTGTTGTTGGGTGAAGTGTTCTGTAGCTGTGTATAAATCAAGTTGGTGGATTGTATTATTTAGCTCTTCTGCATCTTTGTTGCATTGCTTTCCAGTTGTTGTTCTATCGTTGATTGAAAGTGGTGTATTAATGTCTCCTACTGTGACTGTGGAGTCATCTGTTTGCCTTTTCAATTCTGTCTGATTTTTGTATTTTTGGGCTCTATCATTGGGTCCATAAATATTTATTACGATTGTATCTTCTTGTCAAATTGATCCTTTAATCATTATATAATATCCTTCCTTGTCTCATATGGTGGTTTTTGTCTTAAAGTCAGTTTGATCAGAAATTAATATTGCCACTCCTGCTTTTTTATGGTTGTCATTTGCTTGATGTATCTTTTTCCAACCTTTGATTTTTAGTCTGTTTTTGTCTTTATCTCTAAGGTGTGTCTCTTGTAGACAGCACATTGATGGGTTTTGTTTTCTTGTCCAATCTGCAACTCTTTTGAGTGGTGCATTTAATCCATTAACATTCAGTGTAATTATTGACAAGTATGAATTGGTTGCTGTCATTTTGTTATGTGTTTTTTCATGGTGTTCCTGGTTTCTTTGTTCCTTATTATTTTCAATGCTGAGCTCTTTATGTTTATGAATCATGTTATTCTTTTCTTTGTTGCTGTTGTTTTAGTATTTGCTGAATATTTATGCTTGTACTCTTTTTTTATGTGATGTGAAAGTTTATCATTTTTCTTTGAGGGTACCCTGTGATTTTTAATTTTCTTCATGAGTTAAGAACAGTCCATTCTATCTTGCAACTCTCTTAACTTCCTCATCATTTAGAATTTCTGTAACTGCACAGTATTTTCCCTCTTTTTGGTTTGTCGTTGTCCTCATTTGCCAATTGATGTCTCTGGTTCCCTGTTACAATTTTGTAAGCTTATTTTACTTTGGATATGTCCATAGCTGTGGTTTCTGGTTATGTCATCTTGTGTATTAATGGTTGGTTGTTGTTTGCTATTTTTGGTTCTCTGTTCAAAGGACTCCCTTTAGTATCTCTTGTAAGGTTGGTCTGGTTTTAATAAACTCCCTTTGTTTCTGCTTATTTGGAAATCTCCTAATTTCACCATCATATTTGAGGGACAGTTTTTCTGGGTATATAATTCTTGGTGGAAAATTGTTCTCTTTTAGGGTTTTATATATACCATCCCATTGCCTTCTCACTTGCATTAACCATTAGTTTTTGGAAGGTGTTCTCGTTACCTACTACCACTCTGAGAAGAATATACCACAAATGGGATGGCCTTAACAAATAGGAGTTTTCTTACAATTTGGAGTCTTTAAGTCCAAGTTCAAAGTGCCAGGCCCTAGGGGCTGGGTGAAAGCCCCTCAATCTTGGGCTTCAGCTCTGCCTCCTGCTCCTGGCCCCCTGAAGCTGGTGGCTTTTCTTTACTCAGCTGCTGGCTGCTGAGGCTGACAAGCCCAAGGCTGACAAGTAAAAAGGCACAGTCCTGGTGTTACCAAACCACACAACAGGCCATTAATTCAAACCCACTTGAAGTCCCAGGATCTGCAGAGCATGGCAGGCTGCTGAAGAATGACATGGCTACATGCAGGGTTCAAGTGTGCTATGAGCTAGTGACCATTCCCAAAGCTGTTTCTTATATTGGGAAGCAGACCATACACCCAAAGCAGCTAGTCAGCTGCTCCAATTGATTTCACCATGAAGTTAATTACTGTTCTCACCATGGGGAATAATTACATTCAGCTGCCCAGCCACTCAACCAGGTCCAGCCAAGTTGATACACAAACTTAACCACCACAGTTGATAACAAACTTAACAGAAGGGTGTTATTCAATTTTCATGTGTTTGCTTTTATTCCCTTGATATTCCTATTGTTTATTTCTAATTTCATAGCATTGTGATCTGAGAAGATGCTTTACAGCATTTCAATGTTTTTAAATTTATTGAGGCTTGCTTTGTGGCCTAACGTATGGCCTATTCTGGAGAATGTTCCATGTGTGCTGGAAGACAATGTATATTGTGCTATTGTTGGGTGAAGTGCTTGTAGATGTGTATAAGGTCAAGTTGGTTGATTGTATTGTTTAACTTTGTTGAGTTTCTATTTGTTCTGTCTTTCATTGAAAGTGATATATTTATGTCTTCTAGTGTTACTGTACAATTGTATTTCTCTTTTCAATTCTGTTAAAGTTTTATTTATGTGTTTTGGGACTCTTTCATTGGACGTGTATATATTTATTATGGTCATGCCATCTTGTTCAATTGTCTTTTCTTGTCTCTTATGGTGGTTTTTGTCTTAAATTCATTTTAAAAATCAGAGATTGATATTGCCACTCCTGCTCCTTTTTAATTTCCATTTGCTTGTGTAATTTCTTCTGACCTTTGATTTTTAGATTATTTTTGTCTTTATGTCTCTTGTAGATAGTATATTGATAGGTCGTGTTTACTTATCCACTCTGCAGTCCTCTGTCTTTTGATTGGTGCATTTAATCCATTTATGTTCAGTGTAATTATTGACAAGTATGAATTTATTGCTGTTATTTTGTTATGTGTATTTTCATGGTGTTGCTTATTTGTTTGTTCCATATAATTTTCTATGCTGAGCTAATTTTGTTTATGAATTTTAAAAAATCATTTCCTTTTTTGCTATTCGTTTAGCATTTGCTAAATATTTGTGGCTTTCCTCTTTGTTATTTTCATGAGAATTTTATTAACTTTCTTTGAGGTTACCCTGTGATTTTTTAATTTCTTTTGGAGTTTGGAACAATGTGTTTTATCTTACATTTATCTTGACTTCCTCTCCATTTAGAAGTTCTGTACCTACACAATTTACTCCCACTTTTTTTTTTTGTAGTTGTCATCATTTACTAATTGATATTTCTGGTTCCCTCTTTACAGTATTGTAAATTTACTTTACTTTGGATACTTCTATAGCTGGCTAGGTTTCTGGGTTATGTTGTCATATGTGTTAATCGTTGGTTGTTGTCTGCTGTTGTTGGTTCTCTGTTTCAAAGACTCCCTTTAGCTTCTCTTGTAAGGCTGACCTAGTGTTCCCCAGTTCACTGCTAGCAGAGGCCTTAGGTTATTGTATTTTTTCATTTTCTCACTCCTTCAAAAAATGTATTTCAAAAACTTAAAAATGTGCCCATCCTTTACTCCTGCAATTCCACTTTTAGGAATTTTCTGTAAGGAATAATCCTAGATGAAAGCAAAGAATCATGTATAATGATGTTTACTGCAGCTTTATTTTTTGTTCTAGAACAATAACAAATTGTTAACAAATGTAAAAAATAGTATGAACAACAACAAAAAACAAATGGATCCACATATCAGATAGTATCTCCAATAGAAATTCAAGACTGTATTATTTCATCCATCAATTACTCAGAATGCCGCTTTAAAAGGTAAGACTCCCAAATAATAAAATAAAAGTGAAAAAAGATGACTCCTTAAAAAGCTTAAATACAACACCTTTGTCTCACTTTAAAAATTAAAAATTATTAATATTGTAAAATATCCAATATTTACATTTCTCTCTCATAACCTTCGTTTAATTTTTTTGAAAAAACAATTCCTTTGTTTTAACAGATAAGGTTCATTCATAGGAATAAGTTGATGTGCTGCTTGCCTTTTTAACTCTAAGTTTCCCTCCTTGCAATTTTTCTTGCAATTTATTTTTTTCATTGCAGTTTATTAATTGAAGGGATTGGATCAATTGTATGGTTGGGATTCTCACAGAATTGATTTTGTTAATTGCGTTGTTGTAGCATCACTTAATATGTTCCATTGTCTCCTGTATATCTTGTAACTTCACCAATAGAAATCACAGATATTTCCATATAGCATTATAGCTACTGATAATTTCAAATTATAATTTGTGCTTATCATGACTTTCAAATTATTAAATCTGTCAGTGGATTTTGCTATTTGATAACTAAATAGAGGTGCATATATGTTGTTGTTGTGTGTCATCAAGTCAATCAAATTCATGTGACCCTATAGGATAGAGTAGAACTGCCCCATAGGGTTTCCTAGGCTGTAAATCTTTATTTCAAACTTTTATTTTTGTTGTTATTATTATTGAGAACCTACACAGCAGATTATACACCAATTCAACAATTTCTACATGTACAATTCAGTGACATTGATAACATTCTTCGAGTTGTACAACCATTCTGTAGGCTGTAAATCTTTGTTGTTGTTGTTAGGTGCCATTGAGTCGTTGCCGACTCAGTGACACCATGCACAGCAGAATGAAACACCACCTGATCACACACCAGCTCATGATCCTTGCTATACTTGAGCCCATTGCTGCAGCCACTGTGCCAATCCATCTTGTCGAAGGCCTTCCCCTCTTTCGTCGACCCTCCACCTTACCAAGCATGACATCCTTCTCCAAGGAATGGTTCCCTCTGACAACATGACCAAAGTAGGTGAGATAAAGTCTGGCCATCCTTGCTTCCAAGGAGCATCTTGGCCACACTTCCTCCATGGTGCCTTCAGCATTCTTCTCCAGCACCACAACTCAAAAGCATCAACTCTTCTTCGGTCTTCCTTATTCATTGTCCAGCTCTCACATGCATATGAGGCAATTGGAAATATCGTGGCCTGTGTCAGGCACACCTCAGTCCTCAAGGAGACATCCTTGCTCCTTAGCACTTGAAACAGTTCCTTTGCAGCCAACCTGCCCAGTGCTACAGGTCATCTAATGTCCCGATTGCTGCTTCTATTGGCGTCGATTGTAGAACCAGGCAATGTGAATTCTTTGACAACTTCGATCTTTTCTCCATTTATTGTAATGCTGCTTATTGGTCCAGTTGTGAGAATTTTTGTCTTCTTTATATTGAGATGTAATCCATACTGCAGACTGAAGACTTGATTGTACTCATGAGGAACCTGTACCTTGACCAGGAGGCTGTTGTTCGAATGGAACAAGGGGACACTACATGGTTTAAAATCAAGAAGGCAGTGCATCAGGGTTGTATCCTTTCCCCACACTTATTCAATCTATATGCTGAGCAAATAATCCAAGAAGCTGGACTGTATGAAGAAAAATGTGGCATCAGGATTGGAGGAAGAATCATTAACAATCTGAGATACACAGAAGATACAACTTTGCTTGCTGAAAGTGAGGATGACTTGAGGCACTTACTGATGAAGATTGAGGAACACAGTCTGCAGTATGGATCTCTTCCAATCATTTGCCCAGGTAGCTGTCTTCCAAATCTCTTGACATAACTGAATGAGTGCCTCCAGTGTGGCATCCTTTTTTGAAATATCTCAATGGGTATTCATTCCATCAATTCCTGGAGACATGTTCTTTGCCAATTCCTTCATTGCAGCTTCGACTTCCTCCTTCAGTGCCATTGGTTGTAGAACATATGCCACTTCCTGAAATGGATGAAGATCAACCAGTTCTTTTTGGTACAGTGACTCTGTGTATTCTTTCCATCTCCTTTTGATGTTCCCTGCATCATTTAATATTTTGCCCATAGAATCTTTCAATATTTCAACTCAAGGCTTAAATTTTTTCCTCAATTCTTTCAGCTTGAGAAATGCCGAGTGTGTTCTTCCCTTTTGGTTTTCTAACTCCAGGTCTTTGCAC
>NW_006922046.1:415071-423828 GCF_000298275.1 Orycteropus afer afer | reverse complement strand
TCTTTAACTTCAAGTTGAACTTGCATATGAGCAGTTGATGGTCTGTTCCACAATCAGCTCCTGGCCTGGTTTTGGCTGAAGATATTGAGCTTCTTTACAGAAGCAGATTTCCAGGTCTTTTCTTCCATGGAGAAAACTGGGTAAGTTTGAATTGCTGACCTTTTGGCAACTGTGTACTTAACCATTGCTTCACTATATGTCACAAATCTGTTTTTTATAAAATGTATTGATGGCTGTATTTCAACAATTTGAGATCCTATGTATTTCATTTCATTTCATTGTTCAGAGAAGGGGCCAGACTGGGCAGATGGACAGGCCAATGGGCCCAAAGAGTAAACTTCCCTGCTGCATTATTTCCTGAAGGCTGCAAAATGGTAATATTCTAATTCCATAACCCCTTAATTTATTAGTTGGAATGATTATATAAAAAGCAGTTTCCCATCATCTAGTATTTGGCTACTTTGCTTTATTGTTGTTGTTATGTGCTGTCAAGTCAGACCCGACTCATAATGACCCCTCCTCAGGTTTCCAAGGCAGTTTCACTATGGAAGTACATTGCCCAACCTTCCTTCTGAGGAGTGGCTGGTGAGTTTGAACCTCCAGCCTTCTGGTTAGCAGTCAAATACCTTAGGCACTATGCTACCAGAGTTCCCTCCTTGCTTTATTAGGAACTTTGAAAAATTACCTGGTTTAATTTGAGATAATTGTAAATCCACATGTAGTTGTAAGAAATAATACAGGGACATCCACTTGTAACCTTTATTCAATTTTCCTCAATGGTAACATCTTTCAAAATGATAGTCCAATATTACAATCAGAATGACATTGATACAGGAAAGATAGAGAACATTTCCATCACTACAAGAATCCCACATACTGACCTTTTATAGCCACATCCACTCCCTCTTGCTACACCCCACTCCTTAAAGCTTGATAGCTATGAATCTCCTCTATTTCTATAATTTTGTCATTTTAGCATTGCTAGCTCTGGTAGCATAGTGCCTAAGGCACTTGACTGCTAACCAGAAGGCTGATGGTTCAAAACCACCAGCCACTTCTCAGAAGGAAGGTTGGGCAATCTACTTCCATAGTGATATTGCCTTGGAAACCCAAGGAGGGGTTACTATGAGTTGACTACAACTTGATGGCTCATAACAACATAAACAGAATAATGTGGCATGTAATCTCTTCGGATTGGCTCTTTTCACTCAGCATAATTCTTGGGATATTTATCCAGTTTGTCACATGTATCAACACTCCTTCTTTATTGCTCAGTAGTATTCCATGGTATGAATGTACCACAAATTTATTTAGCCATTTATTCATTGATGTACATATAGGCTGTTTCCAGTTTTGGCTGTTATGAGTAAAATTGCTACAAAAATTTGCATATAAGTTTTTGTGTGAACATAAGTTTTCAATTTTCTGGGATAAATGCCTAGAAGTGTAATTGCTGGGTATTATGGCAATTGCATGTTCAGTTTTTTAAGAAACTGCCAAAGTGTTTCCAGAGCGACTTATTTTACATTATAACTGGCAATGTGTGACTGAACCAGTTTCACTGCATCCTCACTAGCATTTGGTGTTGCCATTATATATGTATTGAATATTCTGATAGGTGTGTTGTTGTTGTTGTTGTTATTTACCATTGAGTTGGACCCGACTCATAGTGACCCCTTCTTGGGTTTCTGAGGCAGTATCACTATGGAAGTAGATCGCCCCATCTTCCTTCTGAGGAGTGGCTGATGGGTTTGAACCTCCAGCCTTCTGGTTAGCAGTCAAATAAATACCTTAAGCACTTCACCACCAGAGCTCATGTTATTGCGGTTTTTTAATCTAATGGCTAATGAACTTGAACATCATTTCATGTGCTTATTTGCCATCCCTACATCATCTTTAAGGAGCTCTGGTGGTATAACCATTAAGGCCTTTGGCTGCTAACTAAAAGGTCAGTGGTTCAAACCCACCAGCTTCTCTGTGGAAGAAAGATGAAGTAGT
Source organism: Orycteropus afer afer (assembly GCF_000298275.1). Classification (NCBI taxonomy): domain Eukaryota; kingdom Metazoa; phylum Chordata; class Mammalia; order Tubulidentata; family Orycteropodidae; genus Orycteropus; species Orycteropus afer. The sequence continues at coordinate 421,830 of NW_006922046.1, read as the reverse complement.
CTGCTTCTGTAAAGATTTACAGTCTTGGAAACTAGATGGGGGATTGCCATGAGTAGGAATTGACTCAGTGGCAGTGAGTTTGGTTTGGTTTATGTTTTATTTGGTGAAATGTCTTTTCATGTCTTTTGCTCATTTTCTGGCTGGATTTTAAAAAAAATATTTCTTTTCTTTCTTTTTTTTTTTTTTTCTGTTCCATTTTGAATATTCTTTCTGTATTTTAGATATTAATCCTTTCTCAGATAAATGGTTTGCAAGAAATTTCTCCCAGTCTGAAGCTTGTCTTTTTACTCTCTTCACATAATCTTTTGCAGAACAAACATTTTTAATTTTGATAAAGTCCAGTTTATCAATTTTTCTTTTTATGGATCATATTTTTGTTGTAACTTGAAGAACTTTGACTAGTCCTAGATCCTTATTTTTCCCCCTAATTTAAAAAATAGTTTTGTATTTTAAACTTAAGTCCATGATGGATCTTGAGTTCATTTTTATATAAGTTGTGAGACTTAGGATGACATTTATTTATTTTTGTCTATAGAAGTTCATTTGGTATAGAACTATTTGTTGCAAAGATTATTTATCTCCATTGACTTGCCATTGTGCCTTTGTAAAAAATTAGTTGGGCATATTGAGTGGGTCTCTTTTCGGTTCTATATTCTGTTCCATTTTTCTATATGTCTATCCCTTTGCCAGTACCATACATCTTGATTCTATAGCTATGTAGTAAGTTTTGGAATTGGCTTAGGCAGCTAACTTCTACTTTCTTCTATTTTTGAAATCATTTTAGCTATGCTAGTTCCTTTTACTATACACATAAGGTTTACAATAATATTGCCACATCTACAAAATATAATATGGCCTATATGTTAAAAAAATAGTAATTGTGTTATTGTAGATTGTATGTGAACTTGGGAAGAATCGAGGTCTTTACTATGCTGAGTCTTCCAATCCATGAACATGGTATGTCTCTCCATTTATTTATTTTGATTTCTTTTATGAACATTTTGTAGTTGTCAGCATACAAGTATTGTAGATATTTTGTTACATTTATATTTTTGTTTAGGAGCTCTGGTAGCATAGTGGCTAAAGCACTTGACTGCTAACCAGAAGGCTGGTGGTTCAAACCCACAAGCCACTCCTCAGAAGGAAGGTTGGGCAATCCTACTTCCATAGTGATACTGCCTCGGAAACCCAAGGAGGGTTCGCTAAGAGTTGGGGCCGACTCGACGGCACATAACAACAACAACAACAACATATTTGCGTTTAATTTTTGAGTGATTGTAAAAGTTATTATATTTTTAATTTCAGTATCCATGTGTTCATTGCTATTGCTGTTGTTAGATTCTGCTGAGTCAGTTAGGTGCTGTCAGACATGTAATGACTCTATGTATAACAGAGTGAAACATTATTTGGTCCTTTTCCATTCTCCTAATAGTAGGTATGTTTGAACCCACTGTTTTAGACACTGCCAATTCATCTCTTCAACGGTCTTCCATCATGTCCTTCTGCAGGGATTGATATCTCCTGATAATGTGTCAAAAAGTAAGCAAGACAGAGTCTCACCATCTTGCTTCTAAGAAGCATTCTGACTGTACTTCTTCCAAGATTTGTTCATTATTCTGGAAGTCCATGGGGAGCTCTGGTGGCATAATGTCTAAGGCATTTGACTGCTAACCAGAAGGCTGGTAGTCAAACTCACCAGCCACTCCTTGGAAGGAAGATTAGACAGTCTACTTCTATAGAGATAACTCCTCAGAAACCCAAGGAGGGGTTTCTATGAGCCCAAATGACTTGATAGCAGTGAGTTTGTTTTTTTGGGAAGACATATTCAATATTCTTTGCCAATGCCATGATTCAAATGCATCAGTTCTTCTCCAGTCTTCATTATTCATTGCCCAGCTTTTGTATGCATATCAGGCTATTGAAAAGTATATAGAAATCCAATTTCTTTTTTATGTTTATCTGGTATTTTATGACCTTGCTGAAGTCACTTACTACTTCTAGGATTTTTTTTCCCCCCAGATTTTTGGTATTTTCTACATAGAAAATCATGTCATTTGCAAATAAGACCAGTTTCATTTCTTCTATTCTGATCTACATATGCTTTTTACTCCCTTTCTTGCCTTGGTGCCTAGAACTTCTAGCACTATAGTGAGAATGGATATCCTTGTCTTTTTCCTGATCTCAGTCTTTCGCCATTAAATATAATGTTAAATGTAGCTTATTTGTAGATACCATTTGTTAAGTTGTGGTACAATCAGTTCCCTTATGTGGCCCTGGGTTTTGGGGGAAAAAACAACCTAGGGAGGGAAGTCCCCAGTTGATTGACATTTCTTGGGTAATTGAGGATTAGTTAGGGTCTGATCCAACTAGGAGGATTGATTGAGCTCAGATCTAGTTAGGAATATTTGTTGGGCTTCATCTGGCTAGGGAGACCCTGCCTTAAAATTATTGAGAAATACTCAGTGGTTTAGTGCCTAAGGCATTCGACTGCTAACCAGAAGTTTGGCAGTGCAAACCCACCAGCCACTCAATGGAAGGAAGACTGGACAATCTACTTCTATAAAGATTTGCTGCCTTGGAAACCCAATGTGGGTCGCTATGAGTTGAAATCAACTGGATGACAATGAGATTGTTTTCTTGGTTTTGACCCCATGTAAAGGACTGAAACAGAGGGTGAGGGGTGGTGCATCTGTTAGGTCACAGAAGCCCTGTGCTGGAAACCCTCCCAGATCCAGGTAAGAGAGCTGTAACATGCTTAGAACTATAGACCAGCAATGATGGTGACAGAAATGGTGGAAACAAGCAACAGGCCTGGATGACAGCAACTGAGTGGAACAGGGCTAAGCTTTACCAGACATGGGCATGTTGGTTTTAAGTGATGCACTGGCAAGGGGCATGTCTGCCTCAGAGAGACATCATGGAGTATTTGAGAGTAAATATCTATTCTCAAGGAGCTCTGGTAGTGTAGTGCCTAAGGCATTTGACTGCTAACCAGAAGGCCGGCAGTTCAAACCCACCAGCCAGCCACTCCTCGGGAGAAAGGTTGGGCAATCTACTTCCGTAATGATACCACCTCAGAAACCCAAGAAGGGGTCGCTATGAGTCGGATCCGACTCAACGGCACATAACAACAACAACATCTATTCTCAAGTGGCTGTGTGCTGAAACCCCTCCTGTACCTTGCATCATGCACATATTTGTTTATGTTTACACTCACTGTTGTCAAGTTGGATCTGACTCATAGCAACCTCTCCTTTGGTTTTTGAGGTGGTATCACTATGGAAGTAGATTGCCAACCTTCCTCCCGAGGTGTGGCTGGTGAGTTTGAACTGCCAGCCTTCTGGTTAGCAATCAAATGCCCATTGTTTATATCTTTCTCTGTTATATTAAAGGTGTTATCACATGTATAGTGATTTTGTAAGATCTGTGGGGGCTGTAATGAATTATTGACCAGTAGAAAAAGAGTGCCATGGGAACAGCTGGTATCAGAAAGGATAGGGAAGTTGAAAAGTTTGACCTTCATCTCTTATACTCAAAGTTATCTCTCCATAAGTTGAGGGACTTTCCCTGTACTCCTATTTTTCTGAGAGCTTATTATGAATGAGTATTACCTTTTGTCAAATGCTCTTTCTGCATCAACTGATATGATGTGATTTTTCCTTGTTAGCCTGTTAATATAGTATGTATTATAGTATTATACTAAATATGATGTATTAAAGAAAACAAACAATTCCTTACAACAGGACCAATAAGAAACATCATGATTAACTGCAAAAATATTGAAGTTGTCAAGAATTTTGTTCTACTTAGATCCACAATCAATGCCTTTGGGAGCAGCAGTCAAGAAGTCAGACATATTGCACTGGGCAAATCTGCTGCAAAAGATCTCTTTAAAGTGTAAAAGAGCAAATATATCACTTTGAGGACTAAGGTGTGCCTGACCCAAGGCATGGTATTTTCAATCACTTCATATGCATGTGAAAGCTAGACAACGAATATAGATGAGTGAATAATGATACACTTGAATTAAATACCATGAATATATCATGAACTTCCAGAAGAATGAACAAATTTGTCTTGGAAGAAGCACAGTCAGAATGCTTCTTAAAAGAGAGCATGGCAAGACTTTGTCTCACATACTTTACACATGTTATCAGAAGAACTAACTCCTGGAGAAGTACATCATGCTTGGTAAAGTAGAGGGTCAGCAAAAAAGAGGAAGACCTTCAACAAGATGGATTGACATAGTGGCTGCAACAATAGGCTCAAACAGCAATGATTGTGAGGATAGTGGAGGATCAGGCAATGTTTTGTTCTCTTGCACATAGGGTAGCTATGAGTTAGACCCAACTTGATGACGCCCAACCACATGTCATTTTTCTAAATTTGGACCAGTCTTGTATTCCTGGAATATATCCCCCTTGGTCATGATGTATAATTCTTTTTGTATATTGCTTAATTGTATTTTGTTAAGAATTTTTTTTTTTTTTTTTGCTAATATTTTGTTAAGGATTTGTTTTGCATCTATATTCGTGATGGATATTGGTCTGTAGTTTCCTCTTTTTTTTTTTTTTGGTTCAGTCTTTGTCTGTTTTTTGTATTAGAGTAATACTTTCTTCATAAAATGAATTGGGGTGTTCCCTCCTTTTTGTTTTCTGGAAGAGATTGTGTGGAATGGTACTAATTCTTCTTTAAACATTTGATGGAATTCATTAGTGACATCATCTAGGCCTATAGATTTCGTTTTGGTGTTTAAAAATTATGAGCTCAGTTATCTTTAATTGTTATGTTGTTGCTGTTGTGTTGTTAGGTGCTGTTGAGTTGGTTCTGACAACAGAAAGAAACACTGCCTGGTCCTGAGCCAACCCCACGATCCTTAATGTTCCTGAGCACTTCGTTGCAGCCACTGTGTCAATCCATCTTGTTGAGGAGTTTCCCCTGCTTCGTTGACCCTCCACTTTTACCAACCATGATATTTTTCTCCAGGGAATGGTCACTTCTGACAATGTGACCAAAGCAGGTGAGACGAAGTCTGGCCATTCTTCCTTCCAAGGAGCATTCTGGCTGCACTTCTTCCAGGACAGATTTGTTAGTTCTTTTAGCAGTCCATGGTACTTTGCGTATTCTTTGCCAGCACCACTACTCAAAAGCATCGACTCTTCTTCAGTCTTCTTTGTTCATTGTCCAGCTCTCACATGCATATGAGGTGACTGAAAATGCCATGGCTTGCGTTAGGCACATCTTAGTCTTCAAGGAGATATTTTTTGCTCTTCAGCACTTGAAAGAGGTCTTTTGCAGCTGATTTGCCCAATGCAATACGTCGTCTGATGTCTGGACTGCTGCTTTCATTTGCGTTGATTGTAGAACCAAGTAATATGAAGTCATTGACAACATTAATCTTTTCTCCATTTATTGTGATGCTGCTTATTGGTCCAGTTGTGAGGATTTTTGTTTTCTTTATATTGAGGTGTAATCCATACTGCAGACTGTATCCTTCAATCTTCATCAGTAAGTGCTCCAGGTCATCCTCACTTCCAGCAAGCAAAGTTGTGTTGTCAGCATATGGTAGGCTGTTAATGTGTCTTCCTTCCAATCCTGATGCTAAAAAAAGATGAAGAGGGGGAAGGCCCTCAACAAGATGGATTGACCCAGTGGCTGCAACGATGAATTCAGGTATAGCAAGGATCGTGAGGATGGCACAGGACCGGGCAGTGTTTCATTCTGCTGTACATTGGGTCGCTATGAGTTGGAGATGACTTGACATCACCTACAACAACAACAACCTAGCTGTTCTGGCTTGCTGCTGACTTCTGCTTCTTTTCCTGGCCTCCCCTAGCTGTTCTGGCCTGCCACTCTTAATTGTTATAGGATTATTTAAATTATCTTTTTTATATTAAGTGAGGTATGGTACCTTGTGTTTTTCAAGGAATTGGACCATTTGGTCTAAGTTGAAAAAGTTACTTATGTAGAGTTATTTCATTATTATTTTGATGTCTGCAGGGTATGTAGTGATAATCCTCTGTTTCATTTCTAATATTGGTGATTTGTGTCTTTTCTCTTTTTCTCTTTGTCGTCTTGCTTGAGTTTTAGCAATTTTATTAATCTCTTCAAGAACCAACTCTTACTTTCACTGATTTTCCCTGTTGTTTTGCCATTTTCAATTTAATTGATTTTTCGGCTTATCCTTATTACTTTCCTCTTTCTGCTTACTTTGGGTTTATTTTGCTCTTATTTTTTCTAGATTCTGAAGATGGGAGCTTAGATTATTGATCTGAGACCTTTTCTCTTCTCTAATGTAGGTATTGGATACTATAAATTTTCCTCTCAGGACTGCTTTAGCTATGCCCCAGACTTTTGATATGTTGCATTTTCATTTTATATATATATATATATATATATATATATATATATATATATATATATATCTCACATGGTCTACCTGTCCCCTGGACTAATTGTTTCCATGTGTCTTTGGTTTTCTTCATTCTTCTTTGCGCTGGATGATGAGAGACCCATTGTTGCTTCTAGATGGTTGCTTGTGAGATTTTTAAGATCACAGTTGCTACTCACCAAAGTAGGATGTGAAATGATGTTTTTGTGTGGAATTGTATGCCTATTAAGCTTGATGTCTCCTGTGACCATGGTCCTGAGCCCACAGGTCCAAATACTCAGTCCCTCAGGATAGCTGGCTATGGCCAAGAAGTCACCACAACCTTCTCCTTGTCAGTACTACTATACACCTGAACATTCTTTTTTTTT
>NW_006922046.1:408510-411377 GCF_000298275.1 Orycteropus afer afer | reverse complement strand
CTCAAGGGTCCAGGATTATCTTCTGTGTCTGTGTTAATTGGTTTCCCTTTTTTTTGTTGAAGAGGGTCTGTGCAGTCTTTCTACCTAGTATACCATCTTGCTGGAACTCTTGCCAGAACTCTTGCCAGAACTCCTACACCTGAACATTCTTACCACACATACAAATATGCTTGTAAAAACATCATCTACCAACCCTATTCATGGTCATGGGCACACTTTACCCTGCCTAGACATAACTGATCATTCAGCCTGTTCATGCTCCTATTCACCCATAGGTCAATGTTGGCCATCACAATGTTGGACAATCCAATACTGTGTATGCAAAAGGGTTCATGTTTGTTGTCTGTACATCTTATGTATCTCTCTATGTCCTCCTCTTCCTCAGTACCTCCATGTTGATCACTCACATTTGGTACAATGCCCTTCCTTTCACCCAAATCAGTACTTGTCTCTACCTGTCTAGCAGTGTTCCCTGCCTTCCCCTCTCACCCCTGGTAATAAGCAGAAAAAATTTCCTTCCATATGTAAAGCTTTCCTTGACTTTTTCAATAATGAACTAATACAATATTTGTCCTTCTGTGATTGACTTGTTTCACTGAGCTTAATGTCCTCCTAGTTTATCCATGTTATGCAATGTTTTGTAGATTCTACATTATTCTTTAGTGTTGCACTGTATTCCATTGTGTGTATATACTATAGTTTGGTTATCCATTCTTCTGTTGATGGACACCTAGGTTCTTTCCATCTTTTTGCTATTGTAAATACTGCTGTGATGAACATAGGTGTGTGTATATCTGTTCTTGTCCTGGCTTTCACTTCTTTAGGATATATACCTAATAATGGGATTGCTGAATCAAATGGTATTTCTAACTCTGACTTTTTAAGGAATCACCATATTTCTTTCCACAGTGGTTGTACTGTTTTACAGTCCCACCAGCAGTGTATGAGGCTCCCGATCTCTCTACATCCTCACCAGCATTTATTTTTTGCCTTGGTTAACTTTGCTGTTAGTGTTGGGGCAAGATAATATCTCATTGTTGTTTTGATTTGCATCTCTCTAATGGCTGAAGATCATGAACATTTCTTTATGTGTTTTTTGGATGCCTGAATATCCTCTTTACTGAAGTGTCTATTCATGTCTTCTGCTCATTTTTTAATTGGATTCTTTGTTTTTTTGTTGTTGAGGTGTTGGAGTTTTCTATAAATTTTTTAGATAACTCCCTTGTCAGATAAGTCATTGCCAAATATTTTTCTCCAATCGGTAGGTTCTCCTTTGTCTTTTTAATCTTTTGGAGAAGTCAGTTCAAGCACATAAAAATTTTATTTTTAGAATTTTTATTCATCTGTTTTATCTTCTGCTGTTTGTGCATTTTGAGTTATGCTTGATAGTCTATTTATGCCATATATTAGGGCCCCTAAATTTGGCCCTATTTTTCCTTGAGGAACTTTATAGTTTTAGGTATCACCTTTAGGTCTTTGATCCACCTGGAGTTAGTTTTTGTGTATGGTGTGAGGTACAGATCTTGTTTCATTTTTCCTGCAAATGGATATCCAGTTTTGCCAGCACCATTTGTTAAAGAGACAATCTCTTCCCCATGTAATGGATTTCAGCATTTTGTCAAGATTCAGCTGACCATAGGTGAATGGATCTATTTCTGGGTTCTTAATTCTCTTTCACTGGTCTATGTGTCTGTCCTTGTGCCACCACCAGGCTGTTTTGACTACTATGGCTGTACAGTAGGTTTGGAGATCTGGGAGTCTGAGACCTCCTACTTTGTTCTTCTTCTTCAATAGTGCTCTGCTTATCCAAAGTCTCTTCCCTTTCCACATGAAATTGCTGTGTTGTTATGTGCCATGGAGTTGGACCTGACTGATAGTGACCCCTCCTTGGGCTTCTGAGGTGGTATCACTACAGAAGTAGATTGCTCCACCTTCCTTCCAAGGTGTGGCTGGTGGGTTTGAACCACCAGCCTTCTGGTTAGCAGTCAAGTGGCTTAGGCACTATGCTACCAGAGCTCCTCCATATGAAATTGGTGACTGTGTTTTCCATATCCTTAGAGAATGTTGATGAGATCTGGATTGGGATTGCGTTCAATGTATAGATTGCTTTGGGTAGAATTGACATTTTCACAATGTTCAGTCCATGAGCATGGTATATGTTCTCCCATTTATGTAGGTCTGTTATGGTTTCTTTTCTTTTCTTTTGTTTTTTAAATTATGATTTGGGTGAAAATTTACAGAACAAATTCATTTCCATACAGCAGTTCACATACACTTTGTCTCATAACATTGACCACAATTTATCACAATGTAACATCTCTCCTCATACTTCATTCTGATAGTTACCTCTTCCCTGTGTCCATCCCGCCATGCACTCCTGCCCCCTGAGCTGTCTCCTTGCACAGAAGCAGCCCTTCTTCCTCCCCTGATTGGTCTCTCCAAGGAGTGTATCTACCTCAGGTAAATGTTCAACTCATATGTCTTTCTTCTGTTTGGCTGGAAACCACAGGTGTGGGTTCAATTCCAGACCTGAAGGGCAGCTAGCGGCCATAGTCTCAGTAGTTCCACCAGGCTCTATTAGACCAGCAAACCTGGTCCCCCTTTTGTTTTTTTTCTCCAAATGATTTTGAGTTTTGTTCCACATTGTTCTCCCTCTCTATAAAGGATCTCTTTCATAGATTCCCTTCCAAGTGGTTAACAGTAGTAGCTAGGCACCATCTAGTTCTGGTCTCATAGTTGTATAGGCTGCAGATCATTGGTATACCAGTCGCTAGGACTAATTGCTTCCATGACTTTTTGGTTTTCTTCATTCTTCTTTGCTCTGGATGAGGAGAGACCCATCATTGCATGTAGATGGCAGCTTGCAA
>NW_006922046.1:391952-392522 GCF_000298275.1 Orycteropus afer afer | reverse complement strand
AAAGGACAAATGTATCAATAATATTAGTTGGTTTGGAACGGACAAATACAAGCAAACTAATCACCGGGAGAAAACGAGTGAAAAAGAAAAAAAATAATAAAAAAGAAAGAAAGAAGAAAAAAAAAAAAAATCAGAGGAGGACTGCTTAGGGCACCCAGGCTGCATCTGAGCACACAGATTGAGACCGAACCCCTGTGTGGGCCCAGAAAGTAGGTGGGAGCGGGGATGGGCACAGCCCCGCCCACCAAGCGGTGCAGGGTGCAGCAACAAGAAGAATGTCGCACCCCTTCAGTCCCGTAGGCCCCGATTGTTCCCGGGGCTGCCAGGAAGCAGAATGCGATCTTAAGCCCCAGAAATCTGCGAGAGAACTGTCTCTTTAAATATCCAAGATAGTCATGCAGCTTAAACATACAACATGGCAGCGTTCTCCTGAGCGGCAAAAGTCTACAACTCGGCCCACCTTTCTCTTCACCTTCCCTAGTTTATTCCCTAGCTACTATACACAGTCCTCCGCATGGACCCTGGCTAATTTTAGGTTAAATCTTAAGTCTTACGACCACCGGATTCTGC
>NW_006922046.1:382043-389892 GCF_000298275.1 Orycteropus afer afer | reverse complement strand
GCCATCTTCCGCTCCTCCACCCTGTTATTATTTCTTGAAGTAGTGTTTTGTAGTTTTCTTTGAACAGGTCTTTTGTGTTCCTGGTAAGATTTATTTCCAAGTATTTAATTTTGGGGGGAGCTCGGGTGGCATAGTGCCTCAGGCATTTGACTGCTAACCAAAAGGATTGTGGTTCAGACCCAATAAGCACCCCTTGGAAGAAAGATTGGGCAATCTACTTCTGTAGTGATCCTACCTTGGAAAACTATGGATGGGTCATTATGAGTCGAATGGACTTGACCCACACCTGTGGCTTCCACAGAGTATATCTACCTCAGGTACATGCTCAACTCATATGCCTGTCTTTTGTTTGACTGAAAGCCACAGGTGTGGGTTCAATTCCAGACCTGAAGGGCAGTTAGGGATCATAGTTTCAGTGGTTGCACCAGGCTCTATCACTATTTCTCTTTTTTCTGAGAGTTTTTATCAGGGCTGGGTCTTGGATTTTATCAAATGCCTTGGAAACCCAAGGAAGGGTCACTATGAATTGAATTGATGTGATGTCAGTGAGGTTTTTTTTTTTTGTTGTTGTTGTTGTTTTTGGTATTGTAAATGCTATTGATTTCCTTATCAGCAATCTACTTACTGGTGTAGAGGAATCCAATTTTTTTTTCATATGCTGCTCTTGTATCCTGTCACTCTGCTAAATCTCTCAATTAGTTCCAGTAGTTTTTTTGCTGAGTCTCTTGGGTTTTCTATATATAGGATCATATCATCAGCAAATAGGGATAATTTTACTTCTTCCTCACCAATGTGGGTGTGTTTGATTTCCCTTTCTTGCCTTATTGCCCTGGCTAGTACTTCCAATACAATATTAAATAGAAGTGATGATAGAGGGCATCCTTGTCTGGTTCCTGTTTGCAGCGGGAATGGTTTCAGTCTCTTTCCATTGAGAATAATGTTGGCTGTTGGTTTTGCATATGTGCCCTTTATTATGTTGAGGAATTTCCTTCTATTCCTCTCTCTTGCTCTTTCTTTTTAAATTGTGATTTGGGTGAAAATTTACAGAGCAAATTCACTTTTCATACAGCAGTTCACATACACGTTGTCTCACGACATTGACTACAATTTACTCCAATGCAACAGCTCCCCTCCCACTTCCTCTTGATAGTTACCTCTTCCCTGTGTCCATCCCTTCATTCACTCCTGCCCTCTGAACTGTCTCCCTGTACAAAAACAGCCCCTCTTTCTCCCATGATTGTTTTCTCCAAGGAGTGTATCTACCTCAGGTACATGTTCAACTCATACGCCTGTCTTTTGTTTGTCTGGAAGCCACAGGTGTGGGTTCAATTCCACACCTGAAGGGCAGCTAGGGACCATAGTGTCAGTGGTTCCACCAGGCTCTATCACTATTCTTCTTTTTTCTGAGAGTTTTTTTTTTTTTTTTAAATCAGGAATGGGTTTGGATTTTATCAAATGCCTTTTCTGCATCAGTTGATATGACCATGTTGTTCTTTTTATTTTACTTATGTGATTGATTATGATGATAGTTTTTCTATTGCTGAACCATCCTTGCATACCTGGTATGAGCCCCACTTGGTCCTGTTGTTGTTGTTATGTGCCGTCAAGTCAGACCTGACTCATAGTGACCCCTCCTTGGGTTTCCGAGGTGGTATCACTATGGAAGTAGATTGCCCAACCTTCCTTCTGAGGAGTGGCTGGTGGGTTTGAACTCTCAGCCTTCTGGTTAGCAGTCAAGTGCCTTAGGCACTATGCTACCAGAGCTCCCCACTTGGTCCTAATGTATTATTAAAACCATATCATTAGAGTCTATTGGCTAGGATTTTATTGAAGATTTGTGTGTCTATATTCATGAGGGATATTGGTTTGTAGTTTTCTTTTTTAGTGATGTCTTTGCCTGGTTTTGGTGTCAAGGTTATGCTTGCTTCACAAAATGAATTTGGGAGGATTCCATTCTTTTCTGTGTTCTGGAATAGTTTGAGTAGGATCAGTGTCATGTCTTCTTTGAATGTTTGGTAGAATTCTCTGGTGAAACCATCTGCGCCAGGACTTTTTTTTGTTAGTGAGTTTTTTGCTTCTTCTTTTGTTAAGATCTGTTGAAATTTTCCACTTCATGTTGTGTTAGTTTAGGTAAGTAGTATATTTCTGGAGATCTGTCCATTTAGTCTAGATTTTCATATTTATTGAAATACAGTTATTCATAGTATCCTTATATTATCCTTTTAATTTCAGTTGGTTCTATTGTGATGTTGCACAACTAGTTTCTCATTTGTGTTATTTGTATTCTCTCCCTCTTTTCCTTTGTTAAGCTTGTCAATTTTATCAATCTTTTCAAAGAGCCAACTTCTAGTCTTGTTGATTTTTCTATTGTCCTTTTATTTTCTGTTTCATTGATTTCTGCTCAAATCTTTATTATTTCTTTTCTTCTGGTGACTGTAGGCTTTTTTTGCTGCTCTTTTTCTAATTGTTGGAAATGTTGGGTTAAGATGGTGATTTTGGCTCTTTTTTCTTTTTTGATGTGTGCATTTATTGCTGTAAATTGGCCTCTGAGCAATGCTTTTGCTGTGTCCCAAAGATTTTGGTATGTTGTGTTTTCATTCTTGTTTGATCCAAGGAATTTTTTAAGTTCTTTTTTTATTTCTTCTATTACCCAGTCATTTTTAGTAGGGTGTTATGCAGTTTCCATGTGTTTGCTCTTTTTCTATTTATCTTCCTATTGTTGATTTCTAATTTTGTAGCATAGTAATCTGAGAAGATGCTTTGTGGTATTTGAATGTTTTTAAATTTATTAAGGCTTGCTTTGTGGCCTAACATATAGTCAATCCTGCAGAATGTTCCAAGTGCACTGGAAAAGAATGTATATTGTGCTGTTGTTGGGTGAAGTGCTCTGTAGTTGTTCATACAATTAGTGGATTGTATTGTTTAGTTCTTCTGCATCTTTGTTGAGTTTCTTTCCAATTGTTTTGTCTTTCATTGAAAGTGGTGCATTAAGGTCTCCTACTATGACTGTGGAGTCATTTATTTGTCTTTTCAATCACGTTAAAGTTTGATTAATGTATTTTTAGACTCTTTCAATGGGTGCATAAATGTTTATTATGGTTATGTTCTCTTGTGCATTTGATCCTTTAATCATTATATAATGTCCTTCCTTGTCTCTTATGCTGGTTTTTGTCTTAAGGTCAATTTTATCAGAAAGTAATATTGATATTCCTGCACTTTTTGATTTCCTTTTGTCTATATATCTTTCTACAACCTTTGATTTTTAGTCTATTTTTGTCTTTGCTTCTAAGGTCTGTCTCTTGTAGACAGCACATTGGTGGGTTATATTTTCTTATCCAGTCTGCAACTCTCTGTCTCTTGAGTGGTGCATTTAATCCATTTACATTCAGTTTAATTATCAATAAGTATGAATTTGTTGCTGTCATTTTGTTATGTGTTTTTTCATGGTGTTTCTGATTTCTTTGTTCCATATAATTTTCTATGCTGAACTCATTTTGTTTATGAATGATGTTATGTTAATATTTGTTCTTGATCTCTTTTTTATTATGATGTGAAGGTTTATCATTTTTCTTTAGGTTACCCTGTGATTTATAATTTTCTCCCTGAGTTTAAAACAGTCCATTCTATCTTGCAATTGTCTTGACTTCCTCACCATTTAGAAGTTCTGTAACTACACTGCTTTTTCCCTCTTTTTGGTTTGTAGTTGTCCTCATTTGCCAATTGATGTCTCTGGTTCCCTGTTTACAATCTTGTAAGCTTATTTTACTTTGGCTTCTTCCATAACTAGATTGGTTTCTGGGTTATGTCATCATGTGCATTAATGGTTGATTATTGTTTGCTGTTGTTGGTTCTCTGTCCAAAGGACTGCCTTTAGCATCTCTCTCTCTCTTTTTTAAAATCGTGCTTTGGGTGAAAATTTACAGAGCAGAATTTGTTTTACACTTAACAGTTTGTGTATGTTTGGTTTTACTCCCCAATTACCATCTCCAAACCGAATTCACTCTCCTCTTCTCCCTTTCCAGTGACTCCCATCCCTGTGCCCTTCTTACTTATGCACTCTGGTGTGCCCAGCTTTTCCTCTGTTTGAATGTTGCCCCTCTGTGCCCCATGGCCAATTACTCCAGGGGATGTATCTCCTTTGAGTGGGGGGGGGGTGCATCACCCTGGTTGGATGTTCTACATGTAAGTCTTATTACTGTTGAGCTGAGAGCCAGCCTTTGGCAGTGAGTTTTATCCCAGGCTTGAAGTGTATCCCAGGGCCATACTCTTGGGGGGGACCACCAGACTCCATCTGGCCAGTAATTTTGGTCATTATTGTGTTTTTGCATTTTGTTCCACATTTTTCATCCCACTCTACCCAGGATCTCCAGTTTTGATCCCTTCCCGAGTGGTTGGCATTGATAGCCAGGCACCATCTAGCTCTTCTGGTCTCAAGTTCCATCATGACCTAGGGCTGATTGTTTCCAAATGTCCTTGGTTTTCTTCACTTTTCTTTGCTTCCAATGATAGGAGACCATTAGCTGCATCTTAGATGGCCACTTGAAAGTTTTAAAGACCTCAGTTGCTACTCACCAAAGTAGGTTGTGGGACAAGATTTTCATGTATTATGTTGTACCAATGGAGCCTGGTGTCCCCCAATACTATGGTCCTGAGTTGGCACATCCTTTACTTCTCTCTCCCAGTGTCTGGCTGTCTATGAGGGATTGCTCCATGTCTGTGTTCTGTTGCTTCTGTAATTATTGGGGTTATTTTATATCACTAGTGTCTGCAAGATTATCCTCATCTGAATCTATCATTGGTCTAGAGTGTATTCCTCTTCACTGACCCCTATCTGATATTCTCATTTGTCTATGTGTTTATCTATAGCCTGGTGTTTGGTGTTAGTGGTAATGCAGTATTGTGGATATACTGGTATATTAGCCTCTGTCATCTATATCTTATGTGGACAATTCGGTGTCCTCCTTTTCCTGATGTTATCATGCTGATCACAGACTCTTTCCATGCCATCCCTCCCCTTACCCAACTCAATGAGTGGCCACCAATGAGTCCAAAAATTTCCCCTCCCTTTTCCTCCCATCCCCAGTAACCTACAAAGTAAGTTCCCTTCCCTAAGCAAACCCTTCCTTGACTTTTTAGAGTAATGGGCTCATGCAATATTTGTCCTTCTGTGATTTACTTATTTCACTCAGGATAATGTCTTCCAGGGTCATCCATGTTGTGAGATGATTCACATATTCTTCATTGTTCTTTAATATAGCATAGAATTCCATTGTGTGAATATACCGTAATCTGGTTATCTGTTGATGGGCATTTAGGTTGTTCCCATCTCTTTGCTATAGTGAATTATGTATGCTGCAGTGAACATGGGTGTGCATATGTCTGTTCATGGCCTGTATCTCACCTCTTTAGGATATACTCCTAGTAATGGAATTACTGGTTCAAATGGTATTTCTGTTTTCAGTTTTTTAAGGAAGTGCCATACCATTTCCCACAATGATTGTACCATTTTACAGTCCCACCAGCGGTGTATGAGAGCTCCAATCTCTCTGCAACCTCATTAGCATTTGTTATTTTCTGTCCTATTGAATTTTGCTATTATTGTTGCGGTGAGATAATATCTCATCGGTGTTTTGATCTGCATCTCTCTCATGGCTAATGATCATGAGCAATTCCTCATATGTTTATTGGCCAGCATATCATCTTTAGTGAAGTATTTGTTCACATCTCTTGCCCATTTTTTAATTGGATTGTTTGTCTTTTTGGTATTGAAGTATTGAAGTTTTCTATAAAATTTGGAGATAAGTCCTCTGTCAGATATGTCATAGGCAAATAATTTTTCCCAATCTGTAGGTCCTCTTTTTACCCTTTTGGTGAAGTCTTTCAATGCACATAAGAATTTAATTTTAAAAGGTCCTAGTCATCTAACAACAACAACAGTCATCTAGCTTCTCTTCCACCTCCTGTGCATTCTGATTTATGTTTGATAGTCTATTTATGACATAAAGTAGAGACCCTTGATTTGCCCCTATTTTATCTTTGATGAACTTTATCTTTACATTTAAGTCTTTGATCCAATTTGAGTTTGTTTTTCTGTATGGAGTGAGGGTCTTGTTTCATTTTTCTGCAAGTGGAAATCCAATTTGTCAGCACCATTTGTTAAAGAGGCTATCTCTTCCCCATTTAATGGGATTTGGTCCTTTGTCAAAGATCAGCTGTTCATAGACGGATGGGTCTGTTTCTGGGTTTTTCATTCTGTTCCATTGGTCTATTTGTCTATCATTGTACTAATACCACACTGTTTGACTACTGTGGCTGTATAGTAAGTAGGTCTTGATATCCAAAAGTGTGAGACCTCCCACTTTGTTCTTCTTAAGTACTGCTCTGCTTATCCGAGGTCTCTTTCCTTTCCATATGAAGTTAGTAATTGGTTTTTCCATATTCTTAAAAAACATTGTTGGTATCTAGATCGGGATTGTATTAAATGTGTAGATTGCTTTGGGTAGCATTGACATTTTCACAATATTCAATCTCCCTATCCATGAATAAGGCAGGTTTTTTCATTTACATAGATCTCTTGTAGTTTTTTGTAGTAGTGCTTTATAGTTTTCTTTGTGTGGGTTCTTTGTCTGGTAAGATTTATTCCTAGATATTTTATCTTTTTGGTAGCTATTGTAAGTGGTATTGTTTCCCTTATTTCTTTTTCAGAGGTCTGTTTGCTGATATAGAGAAATCCAACTAATTTTGTATGCAGACCTTTTATCCTGCCACTTTGCTGAACCTCTCTATTAGTTCCAGTAGTTGTTTTGCTGATTCTTGGGTTTTCTATGTATAAGATCATGTCATCCACAAGTAGAGATAGCTTTACTTCCTCTTTGCCAATTTGGATGC
This sequence comes from Orycteropus afer afer, assembly GCF_000298275.1. Classification (NCBI taxonomy): domain Eukaryota; kingdom Metazoa; phylum Chordata; class Mammalia; order Tubulidentata; family Orycteropodidae; genus Orycteropus; species Orycteropus afer. The sequence continues at coordinate 383,004 of NW_006922046.1, read as the reverse complement.
CTTTAATTTCTCTTTCTTGCCTTATTGCCCTGGTTAGGACTTCCAATGCAATGTTAAATAGAAGTGGTGAGAGAGGGCATCCTTGTCTCGTTCCCATTCATAAGGGGAATGCTTTGTGTCTTTCTGCATTAACAATAATGTTGCCCTTTGGCTTTGCATATACACCATTTATTATGTTGAGGAATTTCCCTTCTATCCCTATTTTGCTGAGAGTTCTGAATAGGAACTGGTGTTGGATTTTATCAAATGCCTTTTTTTGCATTGATTGATATGATCATATAGTTCTTTTCTTTTGTTTTGATTATGTGGTGGATTACATTAATTGTTTTTCTGATGTTGAACCATCCTTGCATACCAAGTATGAATCTCACTTGGTCATGATATATTATTTTTTTGTTATGTTGTTAGATTCTGTTGGCTAGAATTTTGTTGAAGATTTTTGTGTCTATATTCATGAGGGATATTGGTCTTTTTAGTGGTGTCTTTCCCTGGTTTTGGTATCAGTGTTATGTTTGCTTCATAAAATGAGTTTGGAGGTATTCTGTCTTTTTCTATGTTTAGGAATAGTTTGAGTACTACAGGTGTCAACTCTTTCCTGAATGCTTGGTAAAATTCTCCAGTGACGCCATCAGGGCCAGGAGTTTTTCTTGTGGGAAGTTTTTGTTTTATGACCTGTTTAATTTCTTCCTTTGTTATGGATATATTCAAGTATTCTGTCTTTGAGTGGGATAGTTTAGGTAGGTCTTGTGTTTCTAGAAACTTGTCTATCTCTTCTACGTTCTCAAATATGTTGGAGAATAGTTCTTCATAATATTCTGTCAATATCTTTTGTTATTTCTGTTGGTTTCATTGTGATGTCACCCTTTTTGTTTAGTATTCTTGTAATTTGCTTCTTTTCTTTTGTTAGATTTGCCAATGGTTTGTCTTTTCAAAGACCAGCTTCTTGTTTTGTTGATTTTCT
>NW_006922046.1:376644-381943 GCF_000298275.1 Orycteropus afer afer | reverse complement strand
TTTTTTGATGTGTGCATTTATTGCTATAAACTGACCTCTGAGTACTGTTTTCTCTATGTCCCATAGGTTTTGGTAAGAAGTATCTTCATTCTTGTTTGTTTCTAAGATTTTTTTTTTTTTAAATTTTACACTTTATTTCTATTGCTCAGTAGTTTTTGAGCAGTGTATTATTCAATTTTCATATTTGATGTATTTTTCTTGATCTTCCTATTATTAATTTCTAATTTTATAGCATTTTGGTCCAAAAAGATACTTTGTACTATTTCAATGTTTTTTAATTTATCAAAGCTTGTTTTATGTCTTAACATATGATCTATCTGGAGAATGATCCATGTACACTGGAGAAGAATGTGGATTGTGCTTTTGTTGGGTAGAGTGCTCTGTATATGTCTGTGAGGTCAAGTTGGTTGATTGTGTTGTTGAGTTCTTCTGTATCTTTGATGAGTTTTTTTTCTAGTTGATCTGTCCCTCCTTGAAAGTGGTGTGCTAAAGTCTCCTACTACTATTGTAGAGTTGTCTATTGTCCCTTTTAATTCAATGAATATTTGCTTCATGTATTTTGGAGCACTTTCATTGAGCGCATAGATATTTATTATGGTAGTGTCTTCTTTGTCAATTTACCCTTTCAGCATCATATAGTGTCCTTCTTTTTCTTTTATGCTGTTTTTCACCTTGATGTTTATTTTGTCAGAAATTAATATTGCCACTCCTGCTCTTTTTTGTTTACCATTGGCTTGGTATATATTTTTTCCCACTCCTTAACTTTTAATTTGTTTTTATCTTTGTGTCTAAGGTGTGTCTCTTGTAGGCATCATATCGGTGGATCTTCTTTTCTTATCCAATCCGCCACTCTCTTTCTCTTGACTGGTGTATTTAGTCCACTCACATTGAGTGTAATTAGTGATAGGTATGAATTGATTGCTGTCATTCTATTGTGTTTTTTTGTCATGTTGTTGGAGATTTCCATGGTCCAAATACTTTTCAGTGCTGAGTTCATTTTGTTATCAAGTGTTTCCTCTCTTTTCTTCTTTATTGTTGGTTTTGTGCTTACTAAGCCCATGTTTTCCTTCTTTCTGGGTTTGCTTAAGAGGATTGTTAATTTTCTCTGTGGTTACCTTGGAGTGAATTCTTGTCTCTATAATTTTGGAACAGTCTGTTCTATATGGACATTGTCCTGTTTTCCTCTCCATTTGGGAGTTTTGTACCTGGAACTTTTATTCCCTCTATTTGCTTTGTTGCTGGTGTCATGTGCAGATTAACTCCCTTATTTCTTTGTGTATGATGTTTTATGAGCTATTTCAAGCATCTATTTCAGGAGCTCTGGTAGCGTAGTGCCTAAGGCACTTGACTACTAACCAGAAGGCTGGTGGTTCAAACCCACCAGCCACTCCTCGGAAGGAAGATGGAGCAATCTACTTCCATAGTGATACTGCCTTGGAAACCCAAGGAGGGGTTGCTATGAGTCGGGTCTGATTCAACAGCACATAAAAACAACAACAACCGCATTTTTTATTTTGTTTTAGTGTTGATGTCATGTGTCCTGATTTTATTTTATTTTTCTCTGTTGTGCGTTCTCTATTGGACGAACTTCCTTAAACATTTCTTGTAAGGTTGGTCTGGTTTTCACAAAATCCCTTAATTTCTGTTTGTCTGAGAATGTCTTTATTTCACCCTCATATTTGATGGACAGTTTGGCTGTATATAGAATTCTTGGTTGGAAGTTCTTTTCCTTCAGTGTTTTATATATACTGTCCCATTGTCTTCTTGCCTTCACAGTCTCTGCTGAGTAATTAGAACTGTTTCTAATTGTTTGCCCATTATAGGTGACATTTCTTTTTTCCCAGGCTGCATGCCAGATTCTTTCTTTGTCTTTGTTTTGGAGAGTTTGATTGTGATATGTCTTGGTAACTTTCTCCTGGGATCTCTCTCGTATGGGGTTTGTTGAGCTTCTTGGACAAATATCTTTTCTTCCTTCATGACATGGGGGCAATTTTCTGTTAGCACATCCTCCACAATTTTCTCAGGTTTTTTTTTTTTTTTTTGCCTCTTCTTGTTCTGGTATTCCAATGAGGTGTATGTTGTTTATTTTCATGTCATCCCATGCAACTCTTAGGTTCTCTTCATTTCTCTTAAAAATTTGTTCTGATTTTTTCTTCATACAGTCTGGTGTCAAGGGATTTATCTCCTAGTTGGGAAATGCATTCTTCTGCCAGTGTTAGTTTATTCTTCTGTGCTTCCACTGTGTGTGTAATTCTGTAATTTTAGTGTTCATCTTCTGGATTTCTAACTGCTATTTTTGTATGAGTTCTGATTGTTTATTAATCTGTTATTTTGTTCTTAAATGGTTTTCCTGAGTTCTCCTAGGGTACTGTCTGTATTCTTCTTGGTTCTGTTTGAGGTTTCCTTAAACTTCTGTAGAGTTCTATAAACATATCTTCTAAATTCCTTCTCAGATAATTCTACTGCCTCATCTTCCTTCATGTTTAATGAAATTTTTGTCTGGGATTTTATTTATATTGTCTTAGCCTGTTTTTTTTTTTTTTTTTTTTTTTAATTATTGTTGTTTGATTTGAGGTTGTCTGCTGTTTTGTAGACATTTCGAAGTTATTGTCTTTAACAGTTATGTATTGATTTGTTTTGCCTTGATTTTATGTTTAAGTATTTTTGCAAGTGTGGAGCTGGTGTATTTTATTTTTTTTTGTATATTAATTCAGTTGTGCTGGGTTCTTCAACAGTTTTCTTTGTATTGATGGAATCACTGTGGGGAATGTGGATGCAAGTCTCCATTCGTTATGAAGGGGATTTAAAGTTGGGATGAGCAGGTATTGTGGTGGCTTAATGTGGTTCTTCTATTGGATGAGGCAGGGGACAAGAGGTAAAAAGTGGAAGAAAAGAAAAAGAAAAGAAAAAAAAAAAAAACCAAACCAGGTGCCAGTAGCAAGTCCCTTCTTTCCACATTCCAGTGGTTACTGCTGGTTCTGGGGATTTGTTTTGAGTCTGCTTGGGACAGCTACCAATGATGACTTTTTTTTGTCACTCACAGACCCGTGGCTCAAAATTGGCAAAGACGCCAGTGCTTGGGGGCTGCTACTTTCTACTTGTGTTGAATAGCTGCAAAAACCCAGTACTCTGGATCCCTTTGTGCTAAAAAGCTGTCCTGGAAGAGCTGAATCCCAGCCTTGCGCTGTGAGCTCATCCCAGGGCCTGCGTACCTGTGGCACATTTCCTTCCTTCCCCCTTTCTGTTCCCAACTCAGCAGTGACCTGAGCCTGAGGCATTTCTGCTCTGTTTCTTGGAAATGTTGTCCATTTACTTAGCTCAGTTCCCAAGATTACCTTCAGGAGCTGCTGTTGTGGGTAGTCTGAGTCCCTGAAGCTGCCGTTGGCTCCCAGGTGTCCCTCTTTTTAAATTTTCTCTGTGATTTTCTCTATTATTGTTAAAAGAGTTTTCTGTTTCTCCATCTCACCATCTCACCAGCCTCCAGGCAGTTTCATTTATTTTTGTTTTTCCCAACTGTTTACTCTGCTTTTTTCCCCCATCCTTCCCCAATAAATCTGGTCTTCTCTAACTTAATGAGCTGTTGACAGACCCAGAATCCCTGCTTCAAAGTGCTACATTTAGTTTTTCAGGCATTGATATGCTAGAGGGAACAAACATGTGGGCTATAGGTACGATGCCATCTTCCAATACCTTTAGCATCTCTTGTAAGTTTGGTCGGGAGGTCTGGTGTTGTAATGCCTAAGGCATTTGACTGCAAACCAGAAGTCTGGTGGTTCAAACCTACCAGTCACTCCTCAGAAAGAAGACTGGGCAATCTACTTCCATAAAGATATTGCCTTGGAAACCCAAGGAGGGGTTGCTATGAGTCGAATCTACTCCATAGCAGTGATTTTTTTTTTTGTAAGATTGGCCTATTTTTAACAAATTCCCTTACTTTCTGCTTAACTAGAAATGTTCCAATGTCACCATCATATTTGAGGGACAATCTTGCTGGATATATAATTCTTGGCTGAAAATTATTCTTTTTTGGGGTTTTATATATACCAGCCCATTGCCTTCTCATGAGCATTGTTTCTACCAAGAAATCAGAGCATAGTCTTATTGGTTGCCTTTTGTAGTAACTTTTCATTTGTTCCCATGCTGCTTTCAGCATTCTTTCTTTGTCTTTGGTTTTGGTGAGTTTGATGATGATATGTCTTGGTGATTTTCTTTTGGCGTCTATCCTGTTTGGGGTTCATTGGACTTCATGAATGGGTATATTCTCATCTTTCATCACATCAGGAAATTCTCTTCCAACAAATATTAACAATTTTACCTGTGGTTTTATTTGTCTCTTTCTATCCTGGCACTCTGATTACATATAGGTTATTTCTCTTGATGGTATCCCACATGAATCTTTGACTTTCTTCACTTTCTTTTTGTCTTTTTTTTCTGGTTGATCCCTTTCCAAAGAAGTATTGAGGTATTTGTCTTCAATCTTACTAATTAATTATGTCTTCCATTGATTTGATTCTACTCCTTTGCCCATTCAATGTGTTATCTATTTCTGAAAATTTATTATTAATCTTCTGGATTTCTACTGTAGATTTTGTATCATTTCTAATTTTTCATTTATTTTGTCATTTTTTCTTATGTTGTCTTCTGAAATTGTTCTAGGGTTTTATCTGTGTTTTCCTTAATTTTGTCAGTGTTTTCCTTGATCTGTCTCGTCTCTCAATTCATTGAAGGTACCTAAATATAATTATTTTGAATTCCTTATCAGGGAGTTCCAAAGCTGCTTTTTCCTCATGGATGTGTTCTGGGTCTGTATCCTGCTTCCTTGTGTCCACTGCTTTGTCTTCCTTCCTTGTGTGGACTGTGATGGCCTGTTGTCTCTGAGACATTGTTACATTGCTTTATTTACATTTAGTTGATGATTGTTTTTTTTTAGTGATTTGCCTATGATTTTCATTTTCTTTGGATGTATCTGAGTAAGGAGAATACTGTACTCCTCTGTTTGCTAGTTGGCAGCACTTATGAACTCACCACCTGTCTCTGGTGGGTGTGATAGATAATGAGAGTTGGCGCACAGATCTCTGTTAGCTGTTTGTGAAGAGCGGTTAAGGGTGAGTCAGGTTCATATTGGCTGTTGTGTATCATTGGCCAGTTGTTGCTGAAGCAAGTGGTGGCCCTCACTCAGTAGATGAGGCTATAGGAGGTGGGGGTGTGGTTTGGTTGTATGGGCACAGTTGTCTTCTACTCAGATAGCGCAAAACAACAATCAAAAAAAAAGATAAAAGGAAAAAAAAACACCAAAAAA
>NW_006922046.1:374015-376506 GCF_000298275.1 Orycteropus afer afer | reverse complement strand
AAAAAAAAAAAAAAAAAAAAACACCCTGCAGTATATGGGGATGGGGGAATAAGAGAAAAGAGCTAGAATAAGAGAATTATGAAGGAAAAAATGGGAAAAATGCAAAAAGTAAAGCAAGAGATGAGAAGAACCACAAGAAAGAAAAACTTGGAAACCAAGAAAAGGCTAGAGATAAAAACCCTAAAACTAGAACCTGGGAAGGGAAAAAGAAAGAATAAAAATAAAACGGAAGGGGAGAGGAGAATAATTTTAAAACAAACAAGCAAAAAACAAATCTGGCGGGAGGGCAGGGCAGGCCACCCAGGCTCTGTTAGAGCATACAGACAGGGATGGTATTCCTGCCAGCCTAGAAGATGGGTGGGGGTGAGGGATGGCTTAAACTCTGTTCACCAAGAGGATGTGGGGTATAAGAGTAACAAGAAGAATATCACACCTTTTCACTTGTTAGCCTCTGGTATGTCTGTGCTGTCCTTGGCAAGCAGAACCTATTCTTAAGTCCCTGGAATGTGAAGGAGAACTCTGTAGCTTTAAATATCCAAAATGGCTGAACCACTTGTAAAAATTCAAAATGGCTGCACCCTCTGGACAGCCAGAGGTCCAGCTCAGTTTGTCTCCTTCTTTGCTGTTTCCCTTTTTAGTCATCAGCCAACAGTGCTATTGCCCTTGGTGAGCATGGCTGATTTTTAGGTTAATTCTCAGGTCCTAGCGCCACTTGGAAACATTCCAAATGTCCATGCCATCAGAATCACTGACAGTCCACAGATCCGTTTGTCCCCTCATTCATTGTTTTCATGCAGGTTCCTCTACTAGTTGGAGTTTAATCCATTTCTCTATGTTTCCTTTCAAAGCTCAGGGATCCAGGATTATCTTCTGTATTTGTGTCAATTGGTTTCTTTTTTCTTTGTTGAAGAGGGTCTGTGGAGCTTGTCTGCCTGTTCTGCCATCTTACCCCTCTCACAAGCTTTTAAGATCCTAGTTGCTACTCACCAAAATAGGATGAAGAACATTGTCTTTGTGGACTATGTTATGCCAACTGACCTTAATGTACCCTGAGACTATGGTCCTGAGCCCCTAGAGCTAGCAACTCATTCCTTCAAGGTATTTGGGTATAGCTAAGAAGTTTGTATCACTTCACCCCATGTGTGCTGTACTGTATTCATGGATGTATTTGCAGCACATATAAATATATATGTAGAAATATCCTCTGTCAAACCTGTACATATTCATGGGTACTGTGTTATTTGCCTTCCCATATTTGTTAAGCTTGTGTGTTTATCTATGTATCCAATCACAGATTATTGTTATTACTATTACAACCTTTGTTGCTTTTAACTCTTGTTCTCCTCCCAGAGTCTTCTTTTGCCTTGATCATTTTGTGCTGACTTCTGCCTTATCACAATTAGTTTCTGAGTTGTTTCTCCCTTATTAACATAAGTTCACTTCACCGTAAGGTTCCTATCTAATCTTTTAAGTTGCTATTGTCAATTTGATCCCATATAGATAGTTCTTGTAAAAGCATAATTCTCAAGGCAGACATTGCTTACTAGTTAAGCTAAACTATTGTTTGGTTCTAAGAGAATTTTGGGGATAGTTTTGGTTTAAGGTTTAAATATTATATCAAGGTAATAGTTTTAGGGGTTCATTTAAACTTCATGGCTCCAGGAAGTCTGGAGTCCATGGAAATTTGAAATTCTGTTCTGCATTTTCTTGTTTCGATGAAGATTTTCTATGGAATCTCTGCTCAGATTCTCAGAATCTCATCACCATTGGATGGTGCCCAGCTACCATGACTGAATATTTTGTGTTCAGTCATGGTAGCTGGGCACCATCCAGTTCTTCTGGTCTCATGGCAAAGTAGGCATTTGTCTATGGAGGAAATTAGTCATAACATCCCTATCCTCCTTCTACTCCTCCTTCCTCTTTTCCAGGTGAATAGAGACCAATTGTTGTGCCTTAGATGGCTGCTTGCAAGCTTTTAAGATCCCAGGCACTATGCAATGAACTAGGAAGTAGAACAAAAGCTCTAATTACTTTATTAGGCCAATTAACTGGGACATCCCTGAAACCATGACCCTAAACCTCCCAACCAAGAAACCAAATACCTGGAGTTGTTTGGTTGTCCATAAGCAGCCTCAGCAGCTACTCTCCTTTTTCTTTCTTCCTTTTTTTCTTTTTTCAGTCATTGTCATAATTAATTATTATTATTATTATTTAATATAAATAAATGTGTTTATGTGTCTATATTCTTTTCCTTCCTAGATATATGGTCTCTCTCTCGTACACACACTTATGCACAAACACTTTTCTCCATCTTGCTTTTTTATTTAACAGTATATCCTGGAGGTAACTCCATATTAGCAAATAGAGATATTTGTCATTACTTTTTTAAAAATATATTTCACCTGGTGTAACCACTGAGACTATGGCCCCTAGCTGCCCTTCAGGTCTGGAATTGAACCCACAACTGTGGTTTCCAGCCAAACAAAGTACA
>NW_006922046.1:361772-373915 GCF_000298275.1 Orycteropus afer afer | reverse complement strand
AGAGTATGAAGGGATGGACACTGGGAGGAGGTAACTATGGGGAGGAAGTGGGAGGGGAGCTGCTGCATTGTAAATTTTGGTCAATGACATGAGACAACGTATATGTGAACTGCTGTATGAAAAGTGAATTTACTCTGTAAATCTTCACCCAAATCCTAATAAAAATAAATAAATAAATAAATAAATTTCAAAAAATATATATGTATTTCATTGTGATAATATACATATAACACAATATTTGCTATTCTAATCATCACTTTTAAGTATATAATTTAGTGTCATTAATTGGATTCACAATGTTGTACAACCATCACCACCACTGATTTCCAAAATTTTTATTGCCCAAACAGAATATCTGTACCCATAAAGCAATAACTCCCAATTTCCCTTTGCTCCCAGCAACCTTTAATCTATTGTCTGTCTCTATGAATTTGCCTATTCTAGATTTTACATATAAGTAGAATTACTCACTATTTTCCTTTTCTATCTGGCTTTTTTTACTTAGTACAATGTTTTCAAAGTTCATGTTATGTATCAGAACCTTATTTCTCTTTAAGCCCAAATAATTTCCATTATATGTATATACCACATTTTGTTTATCCATTCATCTGTTGATGAACACTTGGGTTGTTTCCACAGTTTTTCTATTGTGAATAATGCTGCAAGGAACATTGGTGTACAAGACTCATTCCTTTTTAAACTACATAGCATCCCACTTTTGGGATGTGCCATAGTTTCTGTTGTTGAAAAGGTATTTGCAATGAATAAATTGTTGGTCTTGCAAAATTCTGTCATGCAATCTCCAGTGTTATTTCTATCACCAAGGCCATATTTTCCAACTACCAGTGATTCTTCTCTGTTTCCAACTTTTGCATTCCAATACCTGTGATAATTAACACATTTTGATTGCATGTTTGGTCAATTTCAGACTGCAGAAATTGGTAAACGTCTTCAATTTCCTCGTCTTTGGCTTTGTTGGTTGGTGCATAAATTTGAATAATAATATTGACTTGTCTTCCTTGCAGGCATATGGATATTATCCTATCACTGACAGCATCATTCCTCTGGATAGATCTTGAAACATTCTTTGTGATGATGAATGTCACACCATTCCTCTTCAGTTTGTCATTCTCAGCACAGTAGGTCATATGGTTGTGTGATTCAAAATGGCCCAAACCAGTCCATTTCAGCTTACTAATACCTGGGATATCAATCCTATGTGTTTCATTTCATTCTTGACAACTTCCAATTTTCCTAGATTCATACTTTGTACATTCTATATTCTGAGTATTAATGGATGTTTGCAGCTGTTTCTTCTCATTTTGAGTTGTGCCACATCAGCAAATGGAGGTCCTGAAAGCTTTACTCTATTCATATCATTAAGGTTGGCTCTATTCTGAGGAGGCAGCTCTTCCCTAGTTGTATTTTGAGTGCCTTTTGGCCTGAGGGGCTCATCTTCAGGCACTATATCGAACAATGTTTAAGGGCTATTCATAGAATTTTCCAGTAATATATCAGGCAGTGTTTCACTGGTACTTATAAGATATTCACTGGCCAATTCTTTGAGAAGTGGATGGCCCCTTCCTTCTTTGGAGTCTGTCTTTGTCTGGAAGCTCCACTGAAACCTGTCCACCATCGGTGACCTTGCTGGTATTTGAAATACTGGTGGCATATCCTGCAGCCTCACAGCAAAACACAAGCCACTACAGTATGACAAACTGATAGACAAGTGGTGGATCCACAATCAACACCAACTGAAGCAGCAGTCAAGACATCAGATGATGTATTGCACTGGACAATTATTCTGCAAAAGACCTCTTTAAATTGCTGAAGAGCAAAGATGGCTCTTTAAAGACTAAGGTGCACCTAACCCAAGTCATGGTATTTTCAATCGCCCCACATGCATATGAGAGCTGGACAATGAATAAGGAAGACCAAGAAGAGTTGATGCTTTTGAGTTGTGGTGTTGGCAAAGAATACTGAAAATACCATGGACTGCCAAAAGAACAAACAAATCTCTCCTGGAAGAAATGCATCTGGAATGCTCCTTGGAAGCGAGAATGGCCAGACTTCGTCTCACCTACTTTGGTCATGTTGTCAAAAGGGACCATTCCCTGGAGGATATCTTGTTTGGTAAAGTGGAGGGTCAATGAAAAAGGGAAGGCCCCCAGTGAGATGGATTGACACAGTGGCTGCAACAATGGGTTCAGGTATAGCAGGGATTGTGAGGCTGGTACAGGACTGGGCAGTGTTTCGTTCTGTTGTACATAGGATTTCTGTGAGTCAGAGCCAACTCAACAGCACCTAACAACAACAACAACCATAGTTTATTCCACAAGTCCCTTAATGAAACACACCAGGATTTTTTCTAGTCTTTTGTTAGTACAAACAACATTGTAATGAATACCACTGTGCTTTCATTGTTTTATATTTTTGCTACCATATTTTTGGATTAGATTCCTATAAGTAGGAATTCTGTGTCAAAAGGTAAATGCATATGCAATTTTACTAGATATCGAAACATTATTTTTCTTATAAAAAATATTGGCCCAAATATCAAATGGTAAGTTAAAAATGATAGTTATATCAAGGGAAGTAAGAAGAGTAAATGGAATTTTAGTTTTTACTGTGAAAATGGAAAAAAAAAAAAGGAAGAATCTAATTAAATGATGTGAGAGTTCCTATAGGAAGGTCAGGTCTACAGACTCTGGGTTATGCTAACAATGGAAACCTATGCAAATATTTCAAAAATATTAACAGAGAAATATTCCTGTTATATTAATAAAGGAACAAAGCAGGCACAAGTACATAGTAGAAATAAGGATGTCATTTCAAATTAAATAAAATTTATGTATAATGAGGTTGTAAATTTACTAACATTATACTCAAATGTGTAAAAGCATGTAGCTTCTTCCTTTCTGAAAATTGATCTGTCTTTCTCATGATGGTTAATGGGGGAATAAAATTTTAGCCTAACCTGGTAGGAGAAGCATAATGTTGTAAGTTAAACAATCCTTTTGATTAAAGATGCAGGCTCGTGGGTCTCGATCTAACTTGACTCTTCTCCAGGATGATGACTGTGGTAGTTATGTTTGTGTATCAGCTTGGCCAGGCCTGGTTGAGTGGCTGGGCTGCTGGTGGTAGTTATTCCCCATGATGAGACTGGCAGTCAACTCCATGGTGGGATCTACCACAAGCAGCTGAGTAGCTGCCTTTGGGATGTGGTCTACTTCCTGTATATAAGGAGAAGCCTTGGGAATGGTCTCTAGCCTATGACACGCTTGGACCCTGCATGTAGCCGTGTCATTGCTCAACAGCCTGCTATGCTCTGCTGACCTTGGGACTTACAATGGACTTAAGTTAATGGCCTGCCATGTGGTTTGGTAACATCGGGACTGTGCCTTTTTCCTTGTCAACCCTGGGGCTTCTCAGCCTCAGCAGCCAGCAGCTGTCTGAGTGAAGAAATGCCTGTAGCTCCAGTGGGCCGGGAGCAGGAAGCAGAGCTGGACCCCAAGGTTGAGGGGCTTTCACCCAGCCCCTAGAGACTGGCACTTTGAACTTGGACTTAAAGCCTCCAAATTGTAAGAACAAACTTCTGTTTGTTAAGGCCATCCCATTTGTGGTATATTCTTGTCAGAGCAGCACTAGGGAATCTGAACAATAACTGAACGAGTAGGGGCAGGAGGCTCATAGGACTCGGTGGCAGAGGGCAAGAAATGAGACACTTGAATCCTCACTGTTCTCTTAGACAGAGTGGCTAGTCCAGGCTGTCGTAACTGGTTACTCTTTAAGTGCGACTATCCATCAGGGTGTCTTGCTGACATCTACTGTAACTCATTATTGTCCAATATTTCCAGCTCCTTCCTCCCAGCACTTGATAGGATTGTACTTCCACATTGGAATATAACATTAGTAAATTTACAAGCTGTAGAGTTAGACATGGCCATGTGACTCACTTTGGCCAGTGAAATGTGAGCTGAAATGATGGTTTTCACTTCTGGTGGAAGCCTTTGAGAGCTGTCCTGTCCTATAATTTACAATGGTTCCTTCTCCTTGCCGTGACTGAGCTGAATTTAGGTGGAGGCTGCTTCTGTGTTTCTGAGTGAGAATCAGTCCTTAATTGACATAGAGTGCCCTTGTTGTTTTAAACTCCTGGGATTTAGGGTTGTTTGTCCCAGCAGCATAACCAAGCCTAGATATGCATGGTGTGAACTCTGGCTGGGCAGAGCCTCAGTGATCCAGGGCCAATTCAGTCTTGCTTTGTCTCTGCTAGTGCAGCAGACTGCTGTATTTCTTCATGTGCTACCACTGGACCCTGGAGTTTAGACCCTTCCACAAAGAGCTCCATGGGATGTCTTGTGGAATTCGGCTCAGTCACCTTCCTTTCCTCTCTCTGGGAAATGAGTAACTTCAATGTTTATTTAAAGCCTCATGGGAACCAAGAACGACTTAGGGAAGCAATATTTTGGCCCATAGCTGCCTGTTGATGTGATACATCTGAATTTGCACTGACCTGGCCATTTCTAAATAGATTAGTGGAGGCAGCCTCTAAATACATTTCCTCACAGTTCCCAAACATCAAGTGGTACAGCTCCTTGAGTCCTCGGCACTCCCCTCACCTGGCTCACGTGCCTCCGTGCTTGGGGTCAAATCTGGAAAGGAGCATTAGGATACCCGTGTGTCTTCTTCCTTTGCCTCCCTTCTTCCCACAATTCCTTGGGCCAAGAGAGGTAGGCATTCCATTCTCTGTTTCCTGCCTGGATGAAACTGGATGGTCCAGTGCACTCTGGATGTGTTAAAAAGGAATTTGCAGAGTCTAGAACATCCTTTTATTCCCAAGGCTTGGAGTCAAATGTGCTGGCTTGCTGTAGGCCAAAAAAAAAAAGAAAAAGAAAAAGAGAGAAACTCTAACTTGGAAGTCACGACTGAGCACTGTTACAGGTCACAGTGCCCTTAATGTCTCAGTAATTATTCCCAGCACCCCTGAGGCCAAAAGAAATAACAGTTTATTAGGTAGTTAGGCCTCAATAACTCAATCGTAGTAGTGTTTGTGGTGTCCAACACATGCTGCTGTCTTCTCTTAAAGACTTCAAATAGCCTTTGATGCCCTTGTGAGTTCCCCAGGCAGTCCCAGGGCCTTAGCACAGGATTTGGGAACAGCCAATCTACTGGGTATCTGCTCTCCTCGTAAAACATCAAAACTCACATCTCATAAAACATGCTTCATAGAGAATGCAAATCTATCGGAAAATAATTTTTAAAATATGGTTCTGATTAAAGAGTAGTATTAGGAATTAAATTTTCTTCCTTTGGTGTATATCATCTAGATTTTCTGCAAATGAATATGTGTTATTTTTTTTACAAAAGCAAACAGTAACAACTCTTTGAAAATAAAATGACAATTGCTAGATCCCCCTCTATTTGGGATGGCTTGGTGTTCCAGCCCAGATGCCCAGGGGTAGGCTCTGGGACCTTGGGAAGTCTTCTCTGGCACTGATATTTACCACCTATGAACTGCAGAAAACTCTGTGGTGTCCCAGGCAGCTTTAGGGTAAAAGGTTTCCTGGAAGAACAGAAGTCAGTGTCTTTCAGGCATAGGTGCTGCCAATTGAAACTGAGGCTCAGACTTGGGAAAGGTCAGTGGGTCGGCCTGCTCAGAGCCTATGGACTTGGAAGCCACTGGATGCTCGAGGGACTATTTCTTGGATATTTTGTTGTCAGGTGGTTGTGAAGTCAGACTCCTCAGTAATAAAGGGAGCAGTAGTAAGAAGAGTATTATCCGGAAAATATCTTTAAATGGCAAGCCTTGCTGACAGAAGCCCCAGATGGGACACAGAGATTGGAGTGCCACACTGGGGGTGTGTGTTCTCTCCCTTCCTTCTCTCAAGATCCTCCCCCTCTTTCACGGCCCAGCTTTAAGGCCTTCATAAAGAGCTCTCTGTCATGGAAAGGAACACTCAATAAAGATGGGCAAAGATCTGTATAGACAATTCATAAGCACATGCAATAAAAGAATATGAAATAAAAAGTAATGCTTTTTTTTTTTTTTTTTTACCCCCTAACAAATTAGGAAAGATTAAAACTCTAATAGTCAGTGTTGGCAGGCTTGTGATAAGCTAGGCACCCTATTTTGTTGATAAGATTATATGGTCCAAAATTTCTGAAAAAGTGCTTTAGAAATGTATATTAAGAAATATAAAAATGTTTACAAGCATTAACCCAGGAAATCCACTTCAAGAATCTAATCTAAGAATATAATTACAAATGTGGACAAAATTTTATATATGAAGATGTTTATTGCAATATTGATTATAATGCTGAAAACTGTAAGCAACTTAAATCTTTAATAGGGAACCATTAAGTAAAAGTAAAGTATGATACAGTCATTAAAATGTTTATTAAGCTTTAAGTGTTGGTTGCTGTTGAGTTGGCTCTAACTCTTGGCACCTGAAGCCATCTCACTGAGGGTTTCTGTCATCCTCTCTGGCTCTCCACTTTACCAAACATGAAGCCCTTCTACAGTGATTGGTCCCTCCTGATGATAAGTCCAAAGTACATGAATCAAAGTCTCAGACATATTCTGTGATCCAAAGGGTTTTCATTGGCTAATTTTTTGAAGTTGATTGCCATGCCTTTCCTCATAGTCCTTTCTAGTCTAGAAGCTCCACTGGAACCTGTCCACCATAGATATCCCTGCTGGTATTTGCATAGTTTCCAACATCACAACAATGCACAAGCGACCATAGTACAACAAACTGATAGGAAGGTGGCGATTAAGTAAAACTTACTAAGTTTTAATGACTTTCAAAAACACTTAGGATATCTTGTGGGATATAGTGGATAGAATCTTTTTTATTAAAAAAAAATTTATTGTGTTTTAGGTGCAAATTTGCAAAGCAGATTTGTTTTACATTCAACACTTCATGCACATTTTGATTTCACACCCTTAATGCCATCCCCAATGGTAAAAAACTGTCCTCCCCTCCCCTCCCTGTGACTATCCCCTCCCAGGGATAGTCAGTCCTGTCTGTCCAGCTTTCCTTCTATGTGAATGCTGCCCCTCTGGTGTCTCACGGCTGATTTCTCTAAGGGGAGTATCTCCCTAGAGTATGTGGGTGCATCGCCCTGGGGTAGGTTTTCTGTATGTAGGTCTTTCTCCTGTTGGGCTGAGAGCCAATCCATGGGAGTGAGTTTATTTCTAGGCTAGAAGTGTAACCTGGTGTCGTATTTTCAGGGGTTCCACCAGACTCCCTCCGACTAGTAATTCTGGTTATTTTTGTGGTTTTGAATTTTGTTCCACATTTTTCCTCTCACTCAATCCAGGATCTCCAGTTTTAACCCCTTTCTGAGTAGTTGGCATTAGTAGCTGGGCACCATCTAGTTCTGGTCTTGGAATCATGAAGTTTGAGGTCCTCATGGTCCATCTTATTCTTTGATTAACTGTTTCCAGATGCCTTTGATTTTCTTCACTCTTCTTTGCTTAAGATGAGAGGATACCAATAGTTGCATCTTAGATGCAACTTAAAAGCATCTTAAAAAGCTCAAAAGCTTTTAAAACCCCAGTTGCTACTCACCAAAGTAGGTTACAGAACAAGATTTTTATATACTATGTTGTACCAATTGAGCATGATGTACCCTGAGACTATGGTCCTGAGTCCACAAGCTTGGTGATTCTCTCTTTCAAGGTGTTTAGTTATCTCTGAGAATTTACTTCAACTCTGTCTTCTGTTGCTTCTGTAATGTATGTGGCTAATTTTGTAGCACAAGTGCATATGTAAGATTATAAGTGGATGGAATCTTGTCATAAGTTGAGGACTACTTGGATTGATGGTTATATGAATTTTAGTTTTTAAAACCTTGGAAGAATTTTATTTATTTATTTATTTTTTTTGTGACAATTAACAAAGATACTTGCTATTTTTTAAAAAATAGAATGGGTTCCTTTGGGATTGATGAGTTCCCTGGACCTTTTTGTGTGCCAAGTTTTATGGTAGTGTAAGAATAAAGAAGTGACACTTCCAGTAAGATGCAGAAATAGGTAGACAAGCAACACAGACCCTCTTCAACAAAGAAAAGAAAAACCAATTGACAGAGATACAGAAGATAATCCTGGAGCCTGAGCTTTGAAAGGAACTATATAGAAGTGGATTAGGCACCAACTAGTGGAAAAACTTGAACAAAAAGTGTGAGTACAGAGGCGGTCGGAGCTGCGGACTGTCAGCTACTCTGATGGGGCCAACAGCCTGAATATTTCCAAATGGTGTTGGGACCTGAGAATTGACCTAAAGATCAGCCCTGATCCCAAGGGCTGCAGGGACAACTGTGCTGGTGACCTATGAATAGGGAGGGAAACAGCAAGGAGGGAGACAACCTGAGCTGTTGACTTTCTGCTGTCCAGAGGGCACAGCCATTTTGATTGTTTACAAGTGGCAGCCATTTTGGGTATTTAAAGTGATCAGGGGCATAGCCATTTTGAATCTTTACAAGTGGTGGCCATTTTGGATATTTAAAGTGATAGCATTCTCATTTGGATTCCAGGGACCTAAGAATAGGCTTTGTTTGCCAAGGTCAGCAGGGACATAAAAGAGGCTGACAACAGGAAAGGAGACAGATGGTGAGTGTATAAATGCTGTCAACAAGTGAATAGAGGAGCACAGCACAGTACCCTGCTTGCCTAGATAGCATACAAACAAAACAAAGAAAATGAAAATCGTGGGCAAGTCACTCCAACATACAATCACCAATTAAATATAAACAGAAAAATGTCACTATACCTTGGAGACAACAGACCATCACAGTCCACACAAAGAAGTAAGATAAAGCAGGAGAAACAAGGGACCAGGATACAGACCCAAAACATATCACTGAGGAAGACGCAGCATTGGAACTCTCTGATAAGGAATTCAAAAGGATTATATTTAGGTATCTTCAAAGGATTGAGAGACAGATCAAGGAAAACACAGACAAAACCCTAGAAGAATTTCAGAAGAAAATACAGTAACAAAATAACAAAATAAATGAAAAATTAGAAATGATTCAAAATCTACAGATAGAAATCCAGAAGATTAATACTAGATTGTCAGAAATAGATAACACATTGAAAGGGTAAAGAGGTAAAACTGATGCAATGGAAGACAGAATTAATGAGATTGAAGACAAATACCTGAACACCTTTCTTTGGAAAGAGATCAATCAGAAAAAAGACCAAGACAAAATGAAGAAAGCCTAAGGTTTATGTGGGATACCATTAAAAGGAATAATCTACATATCATTGGAATTCCAGAACAGGAAGAGTAAAAGAAAATCACTGAGAAAATTGTCCAAGATTTGTTGGAAGAGAACTTCCCTGATATGATACAAGATGAAGTCCAGCAAACCCCAAACAGGATAGACCCCCAAAAGAAAATTACCAAGACATATCATCATCAAACTCACCAAAACCAAAGACAAAGAAAGAATCATGAGAGCAGCACAGGAAAAACAGAAAGTTACCTACAAGGAGCAACCAATAAGAATAAGCTCAGATTTCTCAGCAGAAACCATGCAGGCAAGAAGACAATGGGATGCTATATATAAAAACCTGAAAGAGAAAACTTTCCAACCAAGAATTGTGTACCCAGCAAAATTGTTCCTCAAATATGATGGTGAAATTAGGACATTTCCAGATAAGCAGAAATTGAGGGAATTTGTTAAAACCAGATCAACCTTACAAGAGATGCTAAAGGGAGTCCTTTGGACAGAGAAGCAAGAACAGCCAACAACAGCTGACCATTAACACATATGATGATATAATACAGAAACCAACCCAGCTATGGAAGTATCCAAAGTAAATAAGCCTACATGATTGTAAACAGGGAACCAGAGACATTAATTGGCAAACGAGGACAACTACAAACCAAAAAGAGGGAAAAAACTGTGTCATTACAGAACTTCTAGATGGTAGAGATGTCAAGACAACTACAAGATAGAACAGACTGTTCTAAACTTGGGAAGAAAACTATAAATCACAGGGTAGCCTCAAAGAAAAATTATAAACCTTCACATCAAAATAAAAAAGAGGACCAGCACAAATATTTAGCAAATACTAAAACAATAGCAAAGAGGAAGTGATAACACGATTCATAAACAAAATGAGCTCAGCACAGAAAATTATATGGAACAAAGAAATTGACACCATGAAAAAGCACATAATAAAAATGACAGCAACAAATTCATATTTGCCGATAATTACATATCTGGCAAAGGATTTATCTCTAAGATTTACAGAAAACAACAATGCCTCAACACCGAAGGAATTAACAATCCAATTGAAAAATGGGCAGAAGACATGAATAGACACTTCACCAAGGAGGATATTCAGGTGGCCAGCACATACATGAAGAGATGCTCACGATCATTGGCCATCAGAGAAATGCAAATCAAAACAACAATGAGATACCATCTCATCCCAGCACTGATGGCAAGGTTCAACAAGGCAGAAAGTAACAAATGCTGGTGGGAATGTGGAGAGATTGGGACTCTCGTACATTGCTGGTGGGACTGTGAAGTGATAAAACCACTGTAGAAAGCAATATGGTGATTCCTTAGAAAGCTGGAATTGGAGATACCATTTGACCCAGCAATCCCAATACTAGGTATATATCCTGGAGAAGTGACAGCCAGGACAGGAACAGATATATGTACACTCATGTTCATTACAGCACTATTTACAATAGCAAAAACATGGAAACAACCTACATGCCCATCAGTGGAAGAGTGGATGACCAAACTATGGTACATACACATAATGGAATGCTATGAAGCACTAAAGAATAATGGAGAGTCTGCAAAACACTGCATCATATGGATGAACTTGGAGGACATTATGCTGAGTGAAATAAGTCAATCAAAGAAGGACAAACATAGTATTAGTTTGTTGTTGTGGAGGGTCAGGGAAAGGTTTATATATGGAGGGAAACTTTCTTTGTTGGTTGCCAAGGGTGGGAGGGGAGGGGAGGGAACACTGCCCCCCCCCCAAAATGCATTGACCCCATGTCACTTTAGTTTTGTGTATTTCACTGTACATAAATTATATTTCAATAAAATTCATTTAAAAAAAAAGTCAAAGCACCAACAAAGAAATAAAGAGGTGAGCAAAATAGACACAGGCCACCTTCATCAGGCTCAGAATGAAATCTCATTACAGGCACCAGATCATTGCCTGCTGTGTACAGATAAGTGTTGGGGCAAGTGGAGAGAGCTATGAGATCATATAACCAGGCTGAACTCAATTGGAGGAAAATCATGAGAGCCTTCCCTGAGTGGTCTGGGTGGTGGAGATCAGTAGGAAGAGTTGAGAGAAGGCTATTTTGGGCAGAGGGAGGAGCCTCTGTGAAGGTCCAAAAGCAGGAACAAGCGTAGTTCTTCAGGGAAACTGTGGGGAGCTGGGGAGTTGGGGTGCAGACAGCAAAGGATGAGAGGGGAGCCTGCCCAGGGAGCAAGCTCACCTGTGGGGCTCTATGGGCTGTGCATTCATGGGTATTGGGGCCAGGAGTATGCTATCCACCTTGAGTACATCCTCTAACAATAGTGTCTCTTCTACATTTTGTTTAAGACACTAGACAGAGAAGATGGTGGTTAAGACTAAAAGGAAAAGAGGAGACAGGAAAAGGAAGTTGACAAAGGCACCTGTGCCAGGTGGTCACCAGCCATTCCCTCTGCCTACTTCCTCTGGTACTGAGTGAGAAGCCTGCCTTCTTGGATCATCCATGTCTTGGGGTTTGTTCCATGCCATTTAACACATGACTGTTGACTCTCATTCATTCATTCAACAAAATCGGTCACTTGCCTATCCTGTAGTTATGGTGGCTAAAAAGTCCTTATTGTGAGTTGCCATGGGTTAGCTTTGACTCACGGCACCATCTTCATGACCTTTGGATGTTTGAACCTATTGTTGTGACTATTATGGAGTGCCTTCCTTGGAAGGAAGATTGGGCAATCTCCTTTAAATATTGTTGTTGTTCTTGTTATGTGCCATTGAGTCGGACCCGACTCATAGCGTCCCCTCCTTGGGTTTCTGAGGCAGTATCTTTACGGAAGTAGATTGCCATCTTCCTTCCAAGGAGTGGCTGGTGGGTTTGAACTGCCAGCCTTCTGGTTAGCAG
>NW_006922046.1:351385-360412 GCF_000298275.1 Orycteropus afer afer | reverse complement strand
TTTACTTTATAGTCCTGCCTATCATTGGCAGAAAGTTGAGCCACAGCGGTTGAGTTCAGTTCCCAGCTTGAAGGAGGTTCTATCAGTCTTTATCAGATCACTAAGCCTGGTCTTTTTATGGTTTTGAATTTTGTTTTACTCTATCCTGGACCTCTTATTATGATCCCTTTCAGAGTGGTCAGCAGTGATAGTTGGGCACCATCTAGTTCTTCTTGTCTTAGGATCACGGAGGCTGGAGTTCACATGGTCCATTAATCCTTTCTTCACTCTCTTTGCTCTAAACAGGGAAAGATCGATAGTTGCAACTTAGATGGCTGCTCACCCCAGTGGCTACTCACTAAAGTAGGATGTAGAACATTGTCATTATAGACTGTGTTATGCTAGTTGTCCTCACTGTTCCGTGAGATTATGGTCCTGAGCCCCCATGTGCAGTGACTCATTTCCTCAAGGTGTTTGGTTATGACTAATAAATTTTCATAAGTTTGCTGCCCTCGTGCTAAAAGGGCAAGGAGGCCACATTGCCTGAACTCCTCTAACCCCCACAAGAGGAAGTCAGAGTCACTATCAGTAACCCAAGGCCTATTCCTGCAAGGCCAGACATGCTGCCTCCCTCCAGCCCTTTCACCAACTGTTCCTCCCAAAGCACCCAACCACCTCTCTCCTGGGTTATAATTCGCTGCAGTGGCCACACAGAACTCAGGGATTACGGATTATGGGGTTTATTAGGGAAGCACCAGGCTACAATTCAAGTTCAGGAAAAACTCTCAGTCTCTCTCCCAGCCCACTGTTTCTCAGCCAATAGTCTCTCACAGTCTCTTTCCCAGCAGTGCGTGTCCCTCGGTGTCTCACTCAGCAATGCATGTCTCTTGCGTCTCCTTTCCAGCAGTGCGTGTTTCTCAGGAGCACGTGTCTCTTTCAGCAGCACGTCCTTAGCCAGCAGTCAGAGAGAATTCTACTGCCTCTAGGAGGCCTCCTTTTGAAACTAACAGAGTGGCCAAACTAGCCAATCATAACATCAGAATTCTAAGCACCTGAGAGAGAGCAAACTTCCCAGAACATTACCTTATGCTGCTCCCAACACAAATACCCAATCAGAAGCTACTCAGTTTCTCACAGCAAATTCCACCATGAAGCTTTCAAAGACTCATGGCTAGAAAAGCTATACCAGGTAATTTACTACAGCGCACCTTGATATGCTCTAGTGTATTCATGGATATATTTGTATTTATATGTATAAATACATATATAGAGATATCCTCTGTCAAAACTATATGTATTCATAGATGTAGATCCATTTGCCTTCTCACCCCTGTTCAGCTTGAGTGACTATCAGACAATGTTCTGTTGTGGTCTGTCCTGGTTACCTAGTGCCGCTCTGACAATAATGTACCACCAATGGGATGGCTTGAACAAACAGGAGTTTATTCTCTTATAGTTTAGAGGCTTTAAGTCTGAGTTCAAAGTGCCAGGCTCTAGGGGCTGGGTGAAAACCCCTCAACCTTGGCTTTCAGCTCTGCTTCCAGCCCCTGGCCCACTGGAGGTAGAGGCTTTTCTTCACTCTGACAGCTACTGGCTGCTGAGACTGACAAGCCCAAGGCTGACAAGTAAAAAGGCACAGTCCCGATGTTACCAAACCACATGGAAGGCCATTAATTCAAGTCCATTGAAAGTCCCAAGGTCAGCAGAGCATGGCAGGCTGCTGAACAACGACACAGCTACATGCAGGGTTCAAGCGTGCCATAAGCTAGAGACCATTCCCAAAGCTGTTTCTTATATATGGGAAGCAGACCATATCCCTAAAGCAGCTACTCAGCTGCTTGTGGTAGATCCCACTGTGGAGGTGATTGCCAGTCTCATCATGGGGAATAACTATCAACAGCTGCCCAGCCACTCAACCAGGCCTAGTCAAGTTGACACAAAAACTTAACAACCACATGGTCCATTGGATTTTTATTGACTAATTTTAAGAAATAGTAGGTCTTTCTTCCTAGTCTGTCTTAGTCTGGAAACTTCATTGAGACCTGTCAACCAAGGGTGACCTTGCTGGTATTTGAAATACCAATGGCATACCTTCTAGCCTCATGGCAACACACAAGCTTCCACAGTATGACAAACTGACAGATGATGGGTGGTGGAAAAAGCCTTAGAAGGTTGTATTTAGTGGAAGAGACAAACAATAGTTACAAAGCCTGAGAAAACATTTTCCCATTGGACTGCCCTTGACTTTGGCCTAGTGAAGAAAATCTGTAGGGCAGGGCCAGGCCCTGGGTCTGTATCCCTCTGCCCAAGCTGAACAAGGCTCCTAGCATTGGAGGGACTTGGTCCATCAGGAAACATTTATTTATTTACTGAACACTTGCTGTGGTAGAGCCTACAGGGGGTGTGATGTGATATGAGCCAGGTAGGGCCATCTTCTGGGAGCTGCAGATAAGGATGGGGCTAGAATGTGGCAGCCAGTGCCTTGGGAGCTGGACCGTGAATGGAGGGTGAACTCACCTGTGGTCATGGTGGTGGGGCACAGGTCAGGATATAGCTTCTTCATGGAGGAGGCTGCTGATTGGTCCTGGGCAATGATGGGGAAGAAAAACTGGCAGAAGAACAGGCTAGGTTGAGTTCTATTGTTTGCCCTCCTCAGGTGGAGCAGCTGGAAAGAGGACCTAGGGGTACCAGCTTCCTGATAGGGCTCCTACCTCGGTGCTGTTCCCCAGCCCCCATGGGGAGTACTCTCCTGCTGCCATGAAGCCCGTCCAGGCCCTCACCCTTGTGCTGTCCTCCCCCCTCTACCCCAGGCACTGCTGTCTTGTCCATGATGCCTGTCCAACCCCAGCATTGTCTTGGGAAGATATGCATTCACCCGGGTGGGTTATTATTAGCCTGCGATGAAGTGAAAGGCCCTGAATGGGGGACACTGAACTCCTGGCTGACACGGTGGCCGAAGCAGGAAGGAAATGATTCATTATGGCTACAAGGTGTGCTCTAATTTCATATAATGAAATAAATGACAGTCGTATTTTGGGCACCACCTTGTGCAGATAGTATTGTTCGCTGACTGCTTCTCACTAGCGCTGGGAGGAGAATTGGAGCAGCTTTGTGTAGGGAGGTGAGGGGCTAGGGTGGTGGCAGAGGGAGGTGGCATGTGACCTGACCCTGGAAGGATGAGTGAAGTTGCTGCTGCAGTGGACATGGTGGCCGGGGAAAGGGGCCCTGGGGTTTTACCCCATACAGGGCTTCCAGTTGCTGATCCTACTTCTGCTACCTGTATCCCACATGTCCCCAATTCTCATGGCTTCTCCAAACCCTCCCCATCTGTAAAGTTCAATTCCAGCTATGAGCCCCTCCTTCAGGAAGCCTGCAGCACCCAGCACCTGGGCTTCTGGGCTCTTTCAGGGCTGTGTCTGCCCATGCTATTGAGAGCCACCGTCTTGTGCACCTGGCTCCCAGGGCTGTACCTGTTGCCACTACCCTAGCTAGGTACTGAGTCTTCTGCAGGTGAGAAACCCTGATACCTGAGCTCCTCATCAGTGTAGTGGTCAATGTAAGCCCTCTAGGCAGGACTGGCACTATGACATGTACACCCAGGGTAAAATGAGAATATGAGGCCCCTTGTTAAAAAATGATTCAGACTTTCAAGATGCAACAGCAGAGCATTAAACCTAGCACAGGCCCCTTCTGAGTACTGCATAGGCCTATGCCCACAAGCCACCCTGCTTCAGGGCGTGAGACTCAAAGCTGGAGCCTGTTGTCCTCCTGGTGAGAGCACTAGTTTCCCTGGAGGCAGCACCAGGAAGGGGTCTGGATCAGCAGAGGTCCAAGGACCTCTGCAGTCTGTTATCAGGAGACTCCAGGGCACAGGATCAGAGGCTTCCTTTTTTGCTCTGTCATTAACTTCTATCACTGAGCCAGGAAGTTGTACCCAACACACCACTGCTGCTTTCCTTGGTCCTCTTTGAGGGGACCAGCACACTGTACCTGAAGGCTACTCCAAACTCTGCGTAAATTAAAGTCATTTCTTCTACAACAAACCATCCACGTGTTACTGCCTCTGCCTGCAGTGTTCGGGCCTTCACTTAAAATGTCTTTTAGTGGGAATTCAGGTCATCTGATGGGGCCTCTGGCCCAGATGTGGGCACAGAATCTTATTTTCCCAAAGTGCTTCATTTGTGCTCTGGAACATAAGATAAAAATAATAGAAGAGGATAATATTCAAGGGCAATTTCATCTCTGGGCCTCTAACCAAGAGAGAAAGGCTCAGGATCACTGGACCAAGGAATTCTTTTTCCTGCAATATTTGGACACAAAATGGTTTAATGATTAGAAATACACATTAAGAGGTCATGTCAATCATAGACATTTGTAATTATATGCTGAATTGAAAGGGAAATAGAACTTTTATGTGGAGTTCAATGTGTTCAAAGGCCTTATTTCAATTGGGGTTGAACAGCAGGGTGATGGATCAGGCTTGGAGCTCCAAGGGCATGAGTCCTTCTCTGTGTGCCCATGGCCCATGTGAATGGGTCACTACTCCAGCAGAGGAGAAGCTCACTCACTGCATACAGCCCCTAGAGTATGTCAGTGGAGATCCACCCAAGGCCACTGGGAGGGGTCCTTGCACTCAGTGTGGACCTCTTATCGCAGACATGGTGGGCAAGACCCTCTTCTCCCAGGTCTCTCTACTGCTTTCCAAGCTCAACAGATGAGAAATGAACTCCTAGGAGGGCAGACACTTGAGTCAGGGTCTGCACTAGGGGCTCAATCTGCTGGACTGGTTTCCCCCAGGAGCCAAGAAAACACTTGGAGCAGAATTTGTGCATAGCTTTTATTTTTTATTGCTCCCCTCTCAGACCCTTCCTTCCAGGCCTGTGCAGTGTTTTAACAAAAATTAAATTGGATACCAGCATTTAAAATAAGACGGCTACACATAGAATTCCAAATTTCAATGTTGTCTTGGAAAAATCCAAAGATTCCTGCATAACCATGATTGGCGGGAGCTGAGTAGGGCTGCTCTTTCTCACAAGACCATGCTCCTTAGTTTGCCACAGTTCCCACCACTCCATATGCTCTCCCCAGCCTGGGCACTCAGTAGTCATTACCATAGATCTTTGTTTTTCACTGCTGTATTTTTACATCTGGCTGGCTTCACTTATCTTTGTTGGATGCCTGGGTCCTATAGGAATTTGAAGTTTTGTCCACTCATTTAGAAGTTTCTGTTGGTGCTTTTGCTGATTGCAGATGACCCAACGTCAGGGGATATTGAAGGGTATAGATGAGAAGTGTCTACAGTCTACACTGTCTATTCTTGCCTCTGTCTTTGCACTTTGTGAATATACTTGATTCACTCTGGTGATCAAGTTATTGGACTAGAATTTCTCACTGCTTATTGAGAGCACAGTGGGAATATTTTCCACCCTGGGCAGAGGAGGAAGTAGGTAGGGAAGAGCGTAGTGTGCAAGAGGAAAGAAGCTATGGAGCTGACTTGAGTATTTTGCCAATTGCCTTCTGCCCTGCTCGCTGAAGCATGAATTTGAAATATTATAATCTTATCTTGGAAAATGACATCCTCTGGACTGTGTTTTTCTCTGGGAAGGCTGTGAGCTGGGACTGATAATTGATAGCTGGAGTGACTTGTCACAGGGCATCCCTGGACAATGTTAGAGGGGGTCTAAGCCACAGGCTCTGCACAGTGACCACTTCTCTGGTGTCCAGCCCATGCCCTGCCCAGACCTCCAAGGAGGCTGGTGGAGCAGAGAGGGCTGCTGCAAAGGAGCCCATTTCTGGGGAGAGGATGGAAGAGCGAAGACATTTTCTGAGTGATCTCCACTGAGGAAGGTCAGCTGAGTTGGCCACTGTGTCTGCTTGAGCAGAACTGATGCCCTGAATGATCTGCCCTCCCCTTGTCTCTGTCACCTTGAGGTCTAAGAATTGAGAGGCCCAGGATCTTCCTCCCTGAGGCTTCTTCTTGTCCTTGGACCATTGGAGAAGAATATATTGCCTATCAATTCACTTTTCTCTCATGCCATTCTACCAGGTGAGGTTTCTGTTCCCTAGCAGGTTTTGACTTGCCTTTGCATTCTGGCAAGCCAGGGACAAAATTTTCTCATTAATGGAAAAATGGGAAATGCAAGAATTGGGCATCTAACTAATATGTTCCTTCCCTACTGTAATGTCAGATTCAGGGAACAACTTACCTTTCAAATGCTACGTTCTTAATTGGTTGTCCAATAGAAGATTGGGATCCCATTGAGTTAAATAAAGGTTAACTTATGTAGGCATGGGAACATGGCATCATTCAGTGTCAGGTTAAAGGTTGTATAAGTGGCAGATGGAAATCACTGTTATCCAGAAAGCTGCCCTGGTCTAGTGGTGTGCTGGAGTTTTGTTGCACAAGGTACAGAAGTTTCCTTTGGTGAGTGTTTTCTGAAGTTGGGTTATGCAATGTGACAGCTGGTCTCAGGGGGCTGAATTATGGTGTCATGAATTCAGGAACCAACTTGTGTGTGAGAGGTGTAAGCATCCTCCTCAAAAAGACGTCAGTCCTGGCTGTGTCGTCATCTTGCTGCAGGGTGTGGGCAGACCACGCAAGCACTCTGGTTCTCAACTGGAAATGAAGTCAACTCTTGGAAGCGTCCATCATCTCCCTGAGGAGAAATTTTCCTGAATTATTATACCATTTCCCTCAGAGGTCCTCTCCTGATTTTCCAGAAAAGTTGTCATATGGAAAAACAGACAGAAGTTAAAAGCCATTACATCTGGAAGTGGATTGGAGAGGTTGCAGGTGACCTCCAGGTAAAGGGCGGCATTGGCCTTGAAATGGCAGACATGCAGGGTCCTAGGATTTCCCATTCACAATCCAGGGACAATGCCTTTTTCCACGGTCAGGGCTTGAGCTCCAAAAGCAAACAAAGTGCCTCAAAAAGCCCTGATGGACTCTCATCCCTTGCCTCTCTGACTTTGGGGCTGTGGCACCCCTTGTTTGAGCGTCTGAGAGGAGAGCATCAGGAAATTAAGCACTGGTGCAACAGTATATGCCTTTTCTTCCCTGGGTGGTGGTGGTGGAGGGGCCCTGCTTCCTTCTGTAAGTAGAGGCCTGTAAGAAATGAAAGCTTTTGCCTGCTGTATTTGGTGGCTCTACTCAGAGGGCCACCTGGGAAGGCAGCTGTTTGACAATTTGAGCAACTTTACAGCAGTAGAAGAAACTTTCCTTGAAAGGGATTTTGGAGGAGGCTGAGAAAACCTAGGAGGCTAAGAAGAAGCTCAGTCAAGTACATTAGGTCTACATGGCACGTGTTGGACTTCATAGCCTAGATGTAGGCAAGAGGATAGACCTGTAGGCTGAGGCAGGCCAAGTCACCCTGAGCTCCTGCTCAGTCCTGCAGGGGCCTACCTGGGTTAGGGCTGTGAGCTGCTCCTCTATGGGGCCCCTGGGCATCGGAACACTTGTCCCAGTTTGCCTAGGACTTTACTAGTTTTAGCATTGAAAATCCCACGTCCTGGGAAGTCTCTCAGTCCAAAGGACAGTTGGTCACCCTTCCTGTGCATGGCCCTGGGCCCAGGGCATGATCTGAGGTCTAAAATTCCAGATGAGTGTGGGAGGTGGTCTGGGTGTGGGGAACAAGTACATGAAGTTGGAGGCCACCCTTTGTGATGTTTCACAATGTATTTGCTCCCCGAGGGTCCTGAGAACATCACTGGAACAGCAGCCATGTAACAGTGCTGCTCCCAATCATAGCACAGCTAACTTTGATGCAGTGAATGTGCCAGGCACTGTGGTGGAGGGAGAGTGTTTGCTCATTTAACCAATTTAATCCTCACATGCACCCTAGGAGGTGGGGGATTCTTACTGTCCTTACTTTGTTGTTGTTGTTGTTGTTAAGTGCCATCAAGTCGTTTCCGACTCATAGCGACCCCATGCACAACAGAATGAAACACTGCCCGATCCCACGCCAGCCCCACAATCCCTGCTATTACTTTACTTTACAGTGGAGCAAACTGGTCCAGTATTTGCCCACTGTCACTACGGTGGGGTCTAGAGTTAATGGGCTCCACAGCCCATAAACTTACCTCTCCACTTTATGAGAAATTGGAGACAAGTTGACTCTTCTGGAGACTGGTGTTTGGGATTTTCCTGTGTTGGAGCCTCATGTCCCTACAATGCCCTGGGAATGCCATGAGGATGGTGCAATTCCCCCACCCCCCAGTCTTATGCTCAGCTTCTGTAGGGCTGGAGTGGAGACCTAGCACACAGGTGCTGATGAATATCAGTGTCTGCACTCCAAGGCCTCTGGGCCCTCTTCCTCATAGAGTGCCTGGGAACCGTATGGAGATAGGAGTCAGATGGGCCAACCCACTGCTGTTGAGTTGATTCCAACCCATGGTGACAGAGTAGAACTCCTCAGAAGGTTTCCAAGGCTGTAATCTTTATGGAAGCAGACTGCCACATCTTTCTCCCCTGGAGTGGCTGTGGGTTCTAACTGCCACCCTTTTGGTTAGCAGCCACATGCTTAGCCACTGGGCCATCAGGGCTTCTTTTCTTGTGGTTAATGGGGGGAAAAATACACTTGCCTCATAGAGTTGTCACTAGGTTTCAAGATAATTATGTTCTAGGAGCATAGTGCCTAAGGCACTTGACTGCTAACCAGGAGGTTGGCGGTTCAAATCCCCCAGCCACTCCTCGGAAGGAAGATGGGGCAATCTAGTTCAGTAGTGATACTGCCTCGGAAACCCAACAACAACAACAAAAACAGGGATTATAGTGCTTCATACAATCATTGATTACACTCATTCTCCTGCCACCATCTAGACCCACTTTGTGGGTAGAAGTGCATTCTTTTCTCTCCTGTTATGTCTCATGTCTTGTTCTTCCCTCTCCTCCTGTCCTGTCCTCTCTTCTCACATCCCCTCCGCTCTTGTTCTCCTATCCTCTTCTTCTGTCCTTTCCTCTCCAGTCCCATCTTCTCTTCCTCTCCTCCCTCTCCTCTCTCCCATCCACAGCTCTCCTCTTCTGCTTACTTCTCTCCTCTCCTCTCCTCC
>NW_006922046.1:342824-351070 GCF_000298275.1 Orycteropus afer afer | reverse complement strand
CTCCTCCCCTCCCTTCTCCTCTCTTCCTCTCCCTTCTCTTCTCCTCTCCTTTCACATCTCTCTTCTCTTCATTCTTTCTCTTCTTCTCTTTCTTTCTCTCTCTGTTTTAGTTTCTTAGAGCTGTTGTAACAGAAACATCAAAGAACAGAAATTTATTTTCTCTCAGTTCTGGAGGCTAAAAGTCCAAACCAGGGTCTTGATCATAGATTTCTTCCTTGTCAGTAGCCCTGGATGCTCCTTGTTCCTTGGTGTGCCACACATGACATCTGTCTTCTCTTTTCTCTTGCCTGTACGTATCTTCATCTTTAATCTTTTTTGTTTGTTTGTTTTTTTGAACTCAGAAGTGATTAGATTTAGAACCATTCTACTCAGGTATGATCTAATTAATAAAGAAAACACTATTTCCAAACTGGATTATATCTACAGGTATAGGGCTTAGGATCCCAACACATTTTTTTGGGGGGTGGCACAGTTCAATCCATAACATATTATCTTTCTGTTTTGTCTATTCACTGTTGTCTTCTCAGAACCTGGGTTTCAAGAGCTTTGGTGCAGTGTGGCTCCAGGTACCACTGGCCCCTTAGGGAGAGCCTGAGAATAAGGATGAGGCTAATGCTGTTCCTGTATAAAACAGCTGAGAGGTCAGCTGGACATGGGGAAGGCCTGGATCCCTGAATACCAAAGGGAGTTACCATGGTTTTACATGTGGGATGGGGAGACTAGGGCTTTGGGTGCAGTCATGGTAGGGTTAATGTCTCTGTGCATGTGTGTGGAGTTGAACGTTAAGAAGGTGATGGCTGCTCTGCGTGGGGTTCAAGTGACCATGGCCACTGTTCACCAGGAAAACCTGAAGTCATTCCGGGCAGTGAGAGAAGACATGGGACAGAGAAAAGGGACAGATAGTAATTTTCTGCCTGTAGAAGCCCAACTTGATCTTCAATACCTGGTGCAGGAGCTGTCCCCTCCACGAGGCCTTCCTGTGCTCTTCTTGCCAGTCATATCTTCATTTGGGTTTCCAGACAGCTTGTCTCTCTATTTAGCTCTTGTTTCATCTTACCATCTGTCCTCATAACTGAAGGCAAGATGCTTTCTGGATCAATTGTGGTTCTTTCCCTCCAATTAGCAGGCAGCGATATGGAGGAGGAGGAGAGGAACAGTGGAGTCACCTCCTGTGGACCTTTGTAAACTCACCCTCATTAGAGATCATGTGGGGTCCCCACATCCCTGCATGAGAACTAATGTACTCAAGTAGCAAGTTAGTCCCACAGAGACCTCAAAAAGTGAGGAGGAAGTTTTGGGGCCTTAACCAGAATTGTAGGTTGTCCCCAGTCATACTGGCAGTGAGATAGGACTGCATTTTGGAGCTTAAATGCTAAAGCAATTTCTCTCTCCTACCTGGCTGCTTTATCTTTCACTTTTTATTCATGTGCTCACCCACATGGGTATAAGTGTTTTTTGATTGCCATATTCAAAGATAAAAGCAATATCACAATGATCTGTGCGGTGGGCACAGTCAGGTTTTAGGAAGAACTCAATGTAGTAAGAGTTATGGTCTTGACACCACCCTGTTTGAGCCTATCTAGAACATGTGAAACAGCTTCATCTGAAATCTTTGGAAGATACATTTTTTTTTTCTCTTTTTTATGTTGAAATCCCATTGCCATGGAGTTGATTCCAACTCATAAGGACCCTTAGGGTTTCTAAGGCTGTAAATTTTTACTGAAGCAGATTGGCAGGTCTTTTCTCTCATGGAGCATCTGGTGGGTTTTAACTATCCACCTTTTGGTTTGCAGCTACGATCTTAGACACTGCACTATCAGAGCACCTTTTTCTGTTTAGACAAGGCATTTGTGGAAGCTTTTGATGCCTTGTGACCAGAAACAGTGGGGATTATAAGGAGGCTAATGAAGAACTAACAGTAGGGCCAGGAAAAGTGAGAAGGTCTTCTCCGTGGGTATAGAGTGGGCCAGGGCTGTTGACTTCCATGGAGAAGAGGAGAGAGCAGGATAAGTGCCACATGGAAGCAGGAACCAGAATCCAGAGGTTAGTAGTGCTAACTCATGTGCTGAGTGCCTATGGGCATTGCACTGAAGGTGTTGCACATGTTGTTGTTATGTGCCGTTGAGTTGGACCCGACTCATAGCGACTCTTCCTTGGGTTTCCGAGGCATTATCACTATGGAAGTAGATTGCCAAACCTTCCTTCTGAGGAGTGGCTGGTGGGTTTGAACCACCAGCCTTCTGGTTAGCAATCAAGTGCCTTAGGCACTACGCTACCAGAGCTCCCAAAACCACACCTACCAGCTGACTGCATCAGACTCCTAGTGAGTCCTCCTTGAGTTCCCAAGAAGGGCCGAGTTGAGAAAGAGATGGCCAGGTCTACGCAGTGTGGAGTGGCTGGTGGGTTTGAACCGCCAGCCTTGCGCTTCACAGGTGACTGCCTTAGGCCCGAAGCCATCCTCTAGGGCTGTGTTGCACATAGTAGGTGCTTAATAATGGTTGATCCAGAGTCATTCTCAATTCTGGTCCTTCCCTCAAGCCCCAAACCTATGCACAAGTGATTCTCCATATTCTGAACCTGTTGACTGTTCCACCTCCACTGCTCCTTGGTCTAAGTTTCCATTATTTCTCTCTGGAATTGCTCCCCAAATTTCTCACTAGTCTCCCTGCTTCCACTCCAGAATTTTCTCACACAGCATCCAGAGTGGTCTAAAACCTGCAATGAGTCCTCATGGCACTAGAATATGTGAGCCTATTGTCATAGCCTCCAAGGCCCTGTGATTTGTGGCCAGTCTTATCTCTGACCCCATGTCACACCACTTTCCCTGTTGCTCAGCAGCCACTAGCACTGACCTTTCTGATCTTCAGATTAGGGTCTTGGTGTTTGCTCTTCCCCTGCTAGGAAGCTCTTTGGCCCTTGTGTTGTCAGGCTGGCTGCATTTTGTCATTTGGGTCTAGTATCTTTGATCACATGGGCTAAGCAGCTCTTGTAGTCACTCTGAGGCTTTGTCTTCCCTAGTAGGATGTCAGCTCCATAAGGGTGGGGACCTTGTCTGTCTTGCCCATTGTTTTCCCCACAGGACTTAGAGCAGTACCTGGCTCCTTAGAACCAAAAAACAAACCCACTGCCATCGAGTCAATTCTGACTCATAGTGACCCCCATAGTGTTTCCAAGGCTGTAAGTCTTTGTGGAAGTAGATTTCCTCATGTTCCTTCTGCAGAGCAGCTGGTGGGTTTGAACCACTGACCTTCTGGTTAGCAGCCCACTGCACCACCAGAGCTACTTCAAGCATACCATAAATATTTGTTGAATGAATGTACCCCTCTGAGCCCTTGGGAATATTGTGGGTCTCCAAGAACAGAGAGGACTCAGAATATCCCAGAGAGCTCCCCACCTCCCCCTCCATCAGCATTCAAGGTCATCCATTCTCCTAGCACCACCCCCATGCCTTCCTCCTTGCTCTTCACACTGTGTAGCACTGTGTAGCAGTGGCTCTAGTTACATCAGACTAGTTTGCAGGTTCAAACTACACCCAGTGCTTTAGCTCTATGCTTCTGCAAATGTATTTCCTACCAACTGGAAATATTCAGGTCAGGGTCTGCCAGAGGGGCTAAAAGTCCTGTTTCAACAACCTCTCTCCTTTCCACCAAATTACACACATGCATAAGGTGGCGTTTGTCCTCTGAGTGTCCACTGAGACATGCAAACCCTCCTCCAATATTAATGGAGTATTATGCCAGCAGACACTAAGAAATGAGGAATTACTCTTTCTTTGTTTTACCTGGATCCTTGGTTGATATACAGTCCCAGCCCCTTGGCAGCTAAGCAGCAATTGAGTGGGAAGGCTGGTGCTTCAACAATGGGCTGTTCTACTTCCCCTCCCCCATATCAAAGGCTACTACTCTTCCAATATCACTGGCTTTGTGAGGCTGCCCCCTTTACTACATTTTCATAGCCATCAGAGCTTGTTTCAGAGCCTTCCTAATTATTTGCATGAATCCATTCATTCATTCAGGCACTATGGTACCAGGCTGGCATATTTCCAGATACTATGCTAACTGCTCAGGTTGCAGTACTGAGTGAGGGAGAACTTCTTGCCTACATAGAGAGACAGGTCATGTGTTTCTTGAACTCAGCATCTTTATAGTATCTTGTGCACAGTAGGTAGATGACATATTTTGTTTGTGAATGAATTCTGATTGAAGAATTTTAAAAGCACAAAGACCACTACCACCATAAGAAGTATCATTTCCAAGTCAAATTTTGTTTTGAGGAGTTCAAGAAAATTGAACATTTGAAGGCAAATTAGAAATCCTGTAAAATGATAATAAGGCATTAATGGTGTGGTCTCAGGTCATTTCTCTGATCCTTCTGGCCAGTAGACACAGACCTGGTGCAAGAGGAGGTGTGGGACAAGTTGAGGGCTCTGCCAACTCTGGGCTGCATGCAGGTGTCAGAGCACACAAGCTCACACAGGCAGGAGGACGCTGTAGCTGACCATCAGCTGTTGACCCTCAACATCTATGAGTGCCTACGTAGCCTTCTCTGGATGTCTAAGGACATGTCTGTAATTGAATTCCAGTTGCTTTTAAAATCATCTATAGATGTTATTGGGAGTTCTGGTGGCATAGTGCCTAAGGCAGTTGACTGCTAACCAGAAGACTGGTGGTTCAAACCCACCAGCCACTCCTCGGAAGGAAGGTTGGGCAATCTACTTCTGTAGAGATACTGCCCCAGAAACCTAAGGAGGGGTGGCTATGAGTCGAATCGATTCAATGGCAGTGAGTTTGGTTTTCTTGGTATAGATGTTATTGTCTTTTGTTGGAATGATGTTCTCTTTCCTTATTTCTTTATAGCTTACCTGTTCTTCATGAAGACTCCTCTGACCCCTCTCCCTCTTAAACCCACCAAGAGCCCTTCTAGCTCTGAACTCTTCTGATGCTCACTGTAAATCATCAATGTTCCAGGCAGGTAAGTGAACAGAGGATGGACTTTGGGGTCAGGCAGACTAGGATATTAACCTCTACTCAGCTTCCTCCCAGCTGCCCATCTTTAAGCAGTTAATATTACTTTTGGTTCCTGGCTCTTTGCTAAATGGGGATTCTGACATCTACTTTGAGGGCTTATATAAACCAAAAAAAAAAAAAAAAAACAAACCCCAAACCCATTGCTGTTGAGTCAACTCCAACTCAAGGCAACTCAATGTGTTACAGAGCAGAACTGCTCCACAGGGTTTTCTTGGCTGTAATCTTTGTGGGAAGGAGCTCTGGTGGCACAGTGCCTATGGTATTTGACTGCTAACCAGAAGGTGGGCGATTCAAACCCAACAGCAGCTCTGTGGAAGGAAGATGGGGCAGTCTACTTCCATAAAGATTTACCACCTTGGGAACCCAATGGGAGAAGATCATCAGGCTTTTGCTCTGCAGTGCCACTAGGTGAATTCGAACCACCAACTGTTAGGCTAGCAGGCAATTTCAAACTGCTTGCACCACCCAGGTTGTTTATCATTCTCTTTCATTCCCTAATAAGATTGTAAATCCCTTTGGGTCACAGAGAGCCCAGTATTCTGCTTATATAATAAATATAATAATAATAAATATTTACATTGAATTTGAAAAAAATAATAAATGTGAAGATGATTTGAAAAATAACAAGATATCTCTTTTCCCCAGAATTTAACTTATTAGGAAAGTTCATTTGGATAATTAAATGAGTAGTGAGAGTCAAGACCTTTCTTTCTAGTCTATTGTAGTCTGGAAGCTCTGCTGATACCTGTTTACCATAGGTGACCTGCTGGTATTTGAAATAGCGTCAGGGTTCATTGCAACATGCAAGCCACCACAGTATGACAAACTGACAGGTGAATGCACAGAAGAAAGACCTGGTGATGTACATCTGAAAATCAGCCAATGAAAACCTTATAGATCGTATAGAATAGTGTCTTGTAGGGGGCTGGTAGATGAGCTTCCTAGGATGGAAAGCACAATCGTGACAAAAATGGGCTCAAACATAGCAATGATCATGTAGGTGGTGCAGGAGCAGGCAGCGTTTCAGTGCATTATACAGAAACTTGCCATGAGGTAGATCCAATTTAATGGCAACTAACACAACAATAATAGTCAGAGAATTTTGAGACAAAAAAGAAAAAAAGGGTGAAAGAGATGGAGAATTTTTATTGGACACTAGAATGTATTTTAAAGCCACAAATAGATAGTACAAGATAACAAAACACAAAATCTAGAAGCAGTGCCATAGTCAAGTGAAAATGGAACTTGACATGGAGATTAGAATGCACTGTGGACAGGAGGCTGAGGGAAAAGGAAATCAAGGAATGGAGGGCTGGGAAGCCTTGTATATGGTCTTTCCATGTTCTGGCCCACTGTGGAGACACAACAGGTGGCTTAGCAGATGTCTCTGGTAGGCTGCATGGAGAAACTGTCTCAGAACGCTCCGTGAATGAGAGGGAAGAGGAAATTCAAGTGTTCAGCTCCCTCCTGTCTCTTGTTTCCACTGGCCAAAGCTCATCCCACAGGTGGTACCTCCCCCACATTTCTGGATTACATCTTCTGGGTTACACCTTGGGCAGCTTCTCATGATGCCAGCCCTATACCCAATGGTGACGTGTTCTCTACAAGTCTAAAAGTGGCTACAGATGCCAGAAATACTAGGTGTGTTACTTGTCTGCTAGGTGCACAGGGGTTGCCAAGAGAGGGCGAGTTGGCCATCCAGAGCCTAGACTAGGGTGAAGCCAGTGAGGCACTCACCTTGGGTGTAAAATTTAAGGGATCCAAAAAACTCAGTAATCAAGCTAATTAATATCTTAATGCAATATTTAAAAGAATTAGCATTAATGATAAATTAAATACAAAAAATTTAAATAAAGACAAGATCTGAAAGGGCCAAGACTAAAGTAAAAAGAGTGAAGATCGAATCCTGTCATTATTTAAAATATTGATATTTGGTACATCATGGATTTTATTTTTGCAGATTTAGGGGTACACTTTTGAATTAAATTTTGCTTGAGAAAGATTCTAGACATCTAAGTGGTGATGTTGGGTATGCAGTGGGGGGTTAGTGTCTGGAGTTGAGAGGGAGGTCTGGATTGAGATGCAAACCTGATAGAAGACAACAAATGGCTGGTATTAAAGACGTGGGGCTGGATGAGGTACCAAGATGTGAGTGTGAAGAGATGAGATTCAAGTACTGAGCTCTGGGGGCCCCAAAACGTGGAGATTACTGAGAAGAAACCAATCAAGGAGTAATGAATAAGAACATGTGAAAGGATCACACCAAGTACCAACAGTGGTGGTTTTGGTGCATGGTGGAATTACGGGTAACTTCTTTTTGCTTATTCCTATGTACACATTTCTCAGGAATGAGCCTCTACAATTTGTGCAATGAAAAATTATCTACATTCCCAAGATAATGTCATGTTGGTGGTGAGTATGCAGAGAAGGAGCTGACATGTAGAAGGAAATGGCTTCTTAAGAAGTGCTCAAGACTGAGCATTTTGCCAGAGACAGGCATAAGGCAGGTTTGCCATGTGCCTTGAGCCCCCAGGTATCTTGAAGCTCAGGGGTGGATGCTGGTTGTGGGCTATTCACCAGTATTTGCTTTGAGGTTAAAAAACACAAAATAAATGAAAAAAACAACCTGGTTGGTGTTGCGTTGACTCTGACTCATGGCACTGCCATGTGTGCAGAGTAGAACTTTGCTCCAAAGAGTTTTAAAGACTATAACCTTTTGGAAGTAGATCACCAGGCCTTTCTTCCAAGGCACTTTTGGGTGGGTTTGAACCACCAACTGTTAGCAACGGAGCCCTTAACTGTTAGTACCACCTGAGGACTCCTTACTTCGAGGCACCACAGCTTAAATTGGAGTAGGGATTTTGGTCCCTGGTGGGATCTCCTTTGTGGTTGGGATTTGAGAAAGCAGAGGGCTGAACTGTGTTCTTTAGCTAAAGACAGTTTGCTGTCTGTCT
Organism: Orycteropus afer afer; assembly: GCF_000298275.1. Taxonomy (NCBI): domain Eukaryota; kingdom Metazoa; phylum Chordata; class Mammalia; order Tubulidentata; family Orycteropodidae; genus Orycteropus; species Orycteropus afer. Next base: position 343,089 of record NW_006922046.1, on the reverse strand, counting down.
AGAAACTGTGGCTGCAGATACCTAGCCTCCTGGATTCCTGTACAGGCAATTTTAGTGCAAACATAGATAAAATTCTGTTTGCACGTGGCTAGTTTTCACCAAAGAATAACAGCTCTACTAATGAATTTATTTATTTATTCAAGCATTTATTGACAGCGTACCAGGCACTTTGCTACTAAAAGAGCAGCATCACTGATGCTGTGAAACCTACAGTCTAGGAGGAGAGAAGGAAAACATTAGATCAATTATCACATAAATCATTAAC
>NW_006922046.1:329660-342144 GCF_000298275.1 Orycteropus afer afer | reverse complement strand
CTATTTCTGGCTGATTCACTTCAGTGCAGCCACTAATCACCTGTTAGTTGAAGTTTGCATGCTGCTATGATTTGGTACAGACTTAAGTGGAGCTCCCAGCCTAAGAGAAACTCAGAAGAAAGGCCTGGTGAGCTATTTCTGAAAATCAGCCAGTGAAAAGCCTGTGGATGGATCACCTTTATCTAATAAGCAATTGATCATGGGGATGGTACAGGATGGATGGCATTTTGTTCCATTGTGCATGAGATTGTGTAAGTCAGGGGTGACTCCACCTGAGCCAACAACAAAAACAGTTGAGCCAGGGCTCCCCCTGGCCTTGCTCCCTGGGATGAAGATGGTGGCTTGCACAGAGGCATCAGGCCAGCGAGGTATCCTTCAATGCTGCTGCCCAGCTGCTTTCCATGGGTCTCTGCTGTGTCCACAGCTGCCAGCCCCTCATCCTGAAGTCCAGCGCTCCACTCTGCCTACTCTCTCTTGAAGATGACTATACCCACCGCCCGAGTGTGTGCATAAGGTTGGTGGCTTTGCCATGCCACTGGACCCCCCAGGACCTGGATGGGGCTGGTTGAGCCCTGCCTGCCTCAACCCAGCATTCATCTCTGTCCTGTCATTCTTGGTTTGGAGTTTTGCTAGATCTGGCTCAGGCCAGGGTAGGGTGGGACCCAGGGCCCTTCTCAGATACTCACACTTGTCTTATACTCTGCACTGCTCTTCCCTCTGACTTTCTCCTGTTTCCTAGACTGGTCTTGATTTACTCGTGGAAACACCTGGATGGCATATTACTCCTCATTTTTTTCCCACCTATTTCTCTACTTCCAAAAGACAAAAGTAAAAAAACTTGACCCCCTTATGCTCTTACTTCTAACTCCTGAGTGGTTGTTCAGTGGTAAAATTCTCACCTTCCACGGGCTCAATTCCCAGCCAGTGCATCTTATGTACAGCCATCACCTGACTTTGGTGGAGGCTTGTGTGTTTCTATGATGCTGAACAGGTTTCAGCCAAGCTTCCAGACTAAGACATAGTTGGATGAAAGGCCCAGAGATCGCCTTTCAAAAATCAGCCAATGGAAATCAAATGGATCACAACGTTCCACCGCTCAGTTGATGATGGGCATGGTGAAGGACTGCAGTGTTTTGTTCTATTGCATGAGTTGGGGGCCGATTTGGTGGCAGCTAACAACAAGCAATGGACGCTTTGTATAGAGCTGCCTGCTCAGTAGGAGGCAGTGTAGGAGGGCACACAGGGTCCATACTTCACCGTATTTTCCCACCATAGCTTCCCATGGCTCCTGGTCCTCACCTCCTCTGTGTTCCTCAGACCCCATGACCACAGCCCTGACTTGCTGAGGCTGGAGTTTAGAGGCCAGCAGTGAGTTTATGTCTAGGTGAGCGTGTGCATCAGCTTCCAAAAAATTGCTCCTTAAGGTCTTGGTTCTGGAAATGTAAGTAAAATATAATAAAGAAGAAGGTCTATAAAGAAGGAAGCAATTTCCCTGCTTGTCTGCATGGAATGAACCTTCCAGAGCCACCAGAGGTTTCTCTTGGTGACCTTGGTGAACCAAATGAAGCCCAAAATATGGAGGTCTGTGCTAGAGTGTGGCCTGAGGGGGGTGGTTAGTTAAGTATTGAAGAAGACACCTGTGGTCATGATGGTCTTTGACTTAGTTACTCCATATCTCCTTCAGGATTTGGGACCCAGAACCTGAGAGATGCCATGAGACTATAAGGAAAGGGAAATGGAACTTTGCTGAGAACCGACTGTGTGCTGGGCAGTTCAGATAGAGAAAATACAGTCCTCCTGCCCTCAAGTTGCTCATAGTCTAGTGGCAGAAAGCCTGGATGAGTAGTGGTTGGGTAGCAGCATTGAGAGAAATGTGAATGAGGCACAGAAGTGAAAACAAAGGAGAGAAGAATTCACTCTGCTCAGGCTTGAGTTGTTGATGGCTTTAGAAGCAGGGGAATCCTTAGTTCTGGCTCTGCCACATGCTCACCCTGACACCCATGCAAACCATGCCCACTCTCTGAGTCTTATTTTCCCCACATCTAGCTCTGGTGGCTTAGTGCCTAAGGCACTTGACTGCCAACAAGAAGGCTGGTGGTTCAAACCCACCGGTCACTTCTTGGAAGGAAGGTTGGGCAATGTACTTCTGTAGTGATACTGCCTCAGAAACCCAAGGAAGGGTGGCTATTCGGGTCTGACTTGACAGCAGTGTGTTTGTTTGTGTTTGTTTTACCTGAGTTGATGATCAGAGGCTGTGAATTCAGATGCTCCAGGGCTAAGGAGGGAAAATACGTGGGTGCCAAGGGTGGGATGGGACCTCCGGCCAACTGGAGTGTGCACACTCGTTCAATGAGGCATCCACAGTTGTGACACCTGGATGTTTTGTGCCAGGTGGTAATATGGGCCCAACTTGGCCAGATCTTTCAATTTTCCAAATAAACGGAGGATTTGAAGGCTTGTGTGAAATCTCCAAACTTTTAAGTGCCAAACATTTCAAATAAAAAGAAAAAGTAGCAGTGTATGGAGGGAAAAATCTGTGGGTTAGATTTGGCCCTTGGGCATCTAATTTTGGCCCTGGGGCCAAATTTTCCCTATTTTGACAGTCTGGGAATTACTGCTAATCCATGATTTTTCTGTTGGTACAGAAAACTTGTCAATGAGGTAAAAATGAACAGTGAGCCACCTACAAATGCCTTAGTCAAGTGGGTATATGTTTACCAGGTATTCCAGAAAACACAAGGACAGTCCTGACAGTCTGGGCAGCCCTAACACCGCCATGCCCTCATCATGTACCCCTACATGAAACCCTTGTCAGTTAATTCTTCATTTTTTCACCAAATACTTATTAAAATCTCTATGTGCCAAAATTTGAAAAAGTATCCCTACCATTTAGAATTTTCTAAAATTCTTCAGATAAACGGAATTACTAACCATGAAAAAGAAAGTCCTTGGTCATAACGCATGCTCCTCTCTTGGCCAGGAAAACAGTTATCTTAAGTTGTGGAGTTCCCAAAGCAGAATGGCTGCTGGTCTGGCTTTGGGACTAGCACCTCACCTCACCTGGAGCCCACAGGCACAGGATACAAAGTTAAAGGCCCCACACTTTCCGTTCTGAAAGTGTGCACTTGGCTTGTTGGGTTTGCAGCCACTCGCATCTTTGCAGAGGACTGAGGGGGGGTGTCTGGAGCAGCCAGCCCCTCTGATGTGCACCTGGCCAAGGAGCGCCTCTGGAGTGGCCACTTCCCGGGGCTGCAATAATTCATCACAGGCGGGTTCACAAATGTACTTAAGAAAGAAGGGATGATCTATTTTGTACATGCTCTTTAAAGGGATTCCATTTTAGCTCCAATTGTAATTTTTACCTTTTTCAGGGGAATTTATTGACACAGTGCCTAGCTCAGCCCTAGTTTTCGGCATCATCCTTTTGTCTGCAAGCACACTCACCAGCCGCTTAATTTGTCATAGCCCTGGAGGTATCAGAACTAATGAGCTTTGTTTGAATAGACTTTTTCCAGTTCATCTAGCACACTTTGGGGTAATCACTCAGTTTCTGTTTGCCTCTGATCCAAGGCATTGTGGGAAATATAAGAAAATAATGGTTAAAAAAGCAGTATAAATTGGTAACAGTCACATTTTCTGCAAAGCCCTGAAGATGTTATTTTTTTAATTTCACCACTTATTGAAGTATTGAGAGTACTCTAAGTACAAACATTATAATATAATATCAGAGGAGAATCTGATAAAATGCTATTTTTCAATTAGCCAGGAGTTTATACTTTACCTTCTTTAAGGAATTCATAGTGAACAAATCTTTAAACAATCTAACCTCTTAAGGCTTGAAAGTGGACAGATAATAACTGTGAACACGTGTCAGCACTGAGGATTTAAAAATCTATTACTGGGATTACATACAGGAATACTTTTTATTGGTCAGACAATTGCAATTTCATTTTTATAAAGTAGCTCCTCATATTTGCTGTTATACTACCAAGCCCGTGGCTGCAGGACTCGGAAAGGAAACCTGGGAGGATGTGATGTGCTACACGATCAAGCAGGCTGGGCTCTGCTTTACCCTCCACTTTTTGGGTAGGGCCATCATCTGTGCCACTTGGGGTGGTAGCTGTGTCCAGGGTAGGCCCTCTTTTTTTTTTTTTTTTAAGGATTGCTATGCATGTTCCCAATGACCACTGAAATCTTTAAAATGGGTCAATTTGGCAGAACCTCTGATTTTCCCACTGCTCTGTGGGTGCTTTCACAAAATACAGGGGCAAGAGGAGACACCTTTGTTCTGGGGCCTGCCTTCTTTAGATCTCTGGAATAAAGTCAAAGAAGCAGAGAACTGGTGTGTTTCCCCTGTCGGGGATGCTGATGACCTTTCCCAGTGGGGAGCGGAGTGAGTGGAGGGTGACAGAAGAGAGGTAGGGAAGAGGAAAAAGGGAAGGGGAGAGGATGCATACATATATGTATGTGGCACAGGCTGGGCTATGGCAGGGTGGCAGGGAGGTGAAGGGGACTCTGCGCAGGGATGCAAGGGATGGATATTGCATGTTATTCAGTGAAAGGTATGGAGAATGTGTGAAGACGGTGCCTGGTCGGCTGAGCTCTGGTCATGGTGAGCCTGCACTTACTTTCACCTCTCAGGACAATGTCCCTGTGGACTGGACAAGAATCATTAGCTTCTTTTCACAGATGGTGAAACCAGGACTCTGAGCCCCTTGGACAACTTTGCCTCTTGGTCACAATGTGACAAGTAAAGGGGATATGACTTGAACCCAATGATCTTGCCATTTAATCACCCATTCTGAATGTTGCCCTTGTTACATTTACTGGGCTTAAAGCATCACCAGCAGCAGCTGCAGTAGCCACAGTGGACACTTACCAGGAACTTGGCATCTGGGACTTTAGGCCAGGCTCTGGGAGGGCATTTCAAGGTGAGCAAAAGACTCCAGCTCGCAGGGGACTGAGTTCCAAGGACAGAGCAAATGCTGAATAATATCAAAAGAAGGAGTGAAGCCAGGGCTGAGGGTGGTTGGGAGACAAATGTCCCAAGTCCTAGTAGAGGGGAACTGTCCACTGGGAGTAGGAACAGCTGGCTTGGTCTTTCAGGGAGTTTTGCACTCCCCTCCCCACCCCATCCCACAGTGCCAGAGAGTGCCAGGCTTTGTCCTTGAAGAGCCAGCTGGTAGTTGCTGAGGATCTCGTTGGGAGTGCTGGGTAGGAGAGGTGTGCATAGAAGGTAAGGTCCAGGACTCTGGGAAGAGAACTTGAAGCCACTTCTTGGGGCACTGGGGAACCATGCAGGGGTTCCAGAAGGGTAGAGACATGGTAAGGCTTGCATTCGGATCAGCTGCTCCTGGAGGCTGATCAGAGGGGCTGAGGCTGCAAAAGGGAGAGGAGGAATCTTTTCTGGGCATCATCTCTTTATTATTATTATTATTATTATTGTGATTTGGGTGAGGATTTACAGAGCAAATTCACTTTCTATACAGCAGCTCACATATACTTTGTCTCATGTCATTGACCACAGTTTACCACAATGCAACAGCCCCCCTCCCACTTCCTCCCCATAGTTACCTCTTCCCAGTGTCCATCCCTCCATACACTCCTGCCCCCTGAGCTGTCTCCCTGTGTGTAAGCAGCCCTTCTTTCTCCCATGATTGTTCTCTCCAAGGAGTGTATCTACTTGACGTAAATGTTCAAGTCATATGCCTGTCTTTTGTTTGGCTGGAAACCACAGGTGTGGGTTCAATTCCAGACCTGAAGGGCAGCTAGGGGCCATAGTCTCAGTGGTTCCACCAGGCTCTATCAGACCAGCCAACGTGGTCCCCACCTTTTTTTTTTTTTCTCCAAATGATTTTGAGTTTTGTTCCACATTGTTCTCCCTCTCTGTCAAAGATCTCCTACATAGATCCCCTTCCAAGTGAATGACAGTGGTAGCCGGGCACCATCTAGTTCTTCTGGTTTCATAGTTGTATAGGCTGCAGATCAGATGGTGTACCAATCGCTAGGACTAAATGTTTCCATGAATTTTGGGTTTCTTCATTCTTCTTTGCTCTGGATGAGGAGAGACCCATCGTTGCATCTAGATGGCAGCTTGCTAGCTTTTAAGATCCCAGTCGCTACTTGCCAAAATAGGAGGTGGAACAATGTTTTGTATAGTATGTTATGCCAATTGAGCTTGATGTCCCCTGTGACCTATTGTCCCAAGTCTGGGCATCATCTCTTCATTTGTGTGGGGAGACTGTTTGATTTGTGTCTCAGCTACTGCTGCATAACAAACCACTCTAGAACCTATATTCTGTGGGTCAGCAGGATGACTCTACTGTCTGGGCCAACTTGGTTGGGTTCTGCTGGGTTTGTTGTACATCTGCAACCAGCTGGCGGGTGCACTGGTAGTTGAATAGTTGAGCTTGGCTCACTCACATGTTGGGGTCTGGCCAGCAGTGAGGTGGGCACCTTGGTGCTCTTCCATGTGGCTTCTTATCCTTCAGGATAGGAGTGGGGAATGGGCAAGCCAGTGAATACCAACTCTCTCCTTTTTCCACTTCAGCCATGCTGGACCTTTACTCTAACCGTTTATTTATCCAGGCTTGTAGACACTTTCTCTAAAGATGTATGCTTGGAGTGAGCATACTTTCTATAAGATCAAAGATTAGAGAGAAGAGAGAGGGTTGTCTTTGGGAATTGATGAGTCAGAAATGTATGCTTGGAGTGAGCATATTATGATGTTACCTATTGGTCTGTTTGTGAAATTTTTTGTTTTCTTTAGATTGGGAAAAACCAACCTAAAGAAAACAAAAAACTTCACAACCAGACCAGCGAGCACTGTCATGACAAGCAGATAAAATACTGCAGTTGTCAAGGATTTCATTTTACTTAGATCCATGATCAGCCACTCCTTGGAAAGAAGACTGGGCAATCTACTTCCATAGAGATACAGCCTTGGAAACCCAAGGAGGGGTCACTATAAGTTGGAATTGACTTGATGGCAGTGAGTGGTTTTTGGTTTAGGCTGAGGTGTAATCCTTATTGAAGGCTATAGTCTGTGATTTTCATCAGTAAATACTTCAAGTCTTCTTCACTTGCAGCAAGCAAGGTTGTGTCATCTGCATATCGTAGTTTGTTAATGAGTCCTCCTCCAGTCCTGATGCTGCATTTTTCTTCTTATAGTTAAGTTTATTGGATTATTTGCTCAGCATATAGATTAATTAAGTGAAGTGAAAATACAGAGCACTGACACACACCTTTCCTGATTTCAGACCACCAGTAACCCCTTGTTCTATTCAAATTACTGTCTCTTCGTCTTATGTACAGGTTTCTCATAAGCACAATTAAGTGTTCTGGAATTCCCATTTTTCACCATGTTATACATAATTTGTTATGTTTATACAAGTAAACATCTTTCTGTTATTCTTTGCTCTCAGCCAAGATCCATCTGACATCAGCAATGATATCCCTCGATTCTTGTCCTCTTCTGAATCTGGCTTGGATTTCTAGCAGTTCCCTGTGAATTAACTGATACAACCATTTTGATGCAGGAACAACAAGTTTGTTACCATCAATCACAAGTGAAGCCAATGACCACAACAGGTGTCTCCAAATCAACCTTAAGAGAAAGGTAGAATGATTTAATTTACAGAACACTCATTGAAATGTTTCAACAAACAGATGCAATGCTGGAAACTCTCATTTATGCCAAGAATTTGGAAGACAGCTACCTGGCCAACCAACTGGAAGAGATCCATATTTGTGATCCAACAGAATGTAAGAATTTTCAAACAATATCATTAAAATCAGAAGGAAGTAAAATTTTGCTGAAAATAATTAAAAAACAACAACAACAACAACAACAAAAAACCTGTTGAAGGCCAAAGAGGCCCCTTGCTGAGAACTACAAAAGTTTAACAAACTAGCAGCCATGATTAAAACAGACGTTATTTTCCCCTCCCCTCTCCTTCCTTCTACATAAATAAAATAGCTGACCTTCTTATGGACACTGATCTCTTTAGGTCATTTCTCTGCTTATACATACTTTTGAGCATATGATCTACCCCATGGCCTGTTTTAGCTGATAACTGTGGTTTATGAGACAAGACCACTCTGGGAGACATGGAGTCTGGAGCAACCAAAATAAAGAGGAACCAAGACATTCCTGATGGTCCAATAAGTCTTCAACCCCCTCCCCATGTTCCTATATAATCATGCTTACTTCCTCTGTCCCAGCTGTGACTTTTATGTCTCTGACATGCAGTGTAACTCTAACAATCCTTCTCTATCATTTCCACTCATCTGTCAGGTGAAGCTCATGGGAACCTCAAATGAAAAAAAAAAAAAAAAAAACCAAAATCACTGCTGTGGAGTTGGATCCAACTCATAGCGACCCCTCCTTGGGTTTCCGAGGCAGTATCACTATGGAAGTAGATTGCCAACCTTCTTTCCACATGGGGACCTCAGAACCAGGATTTGCAGTCTGGTAGGAATGATGACTTCATGTTTAAGGATGGCTAATCTTGGCCTTCTCCATGATCTAGGACAGCTTCCTGTGAACATGGAGAAAATCAAGGGCTAATAAGGTGGTTCCCCTACCCTGGGGGAGCAGAAAGTGAACTTTAGATTGTCATTCTAATCTCAGGTTAGTCACTAACTTGTGAGTCTTTGGGTAATCCCTTAACCTCTCTGATATGTTATTTCTGCATTGAAAGACCATACTTTGATTCTGAAAACTACATACTCTCATGCAAATGGTACTGTTCAAGAAGGTGAAATAGGCTGTAGTCTGTTCTGCAGCAGGCAGTGTTTTCTTTTGCTACCTCAAAGAGAATTTGGCTTTTCAAGTTAATGTGTGGCATCATGGCCCATTAAGAGTGGTAATTTGGAGACATTAAAGTGAATATGGGTGGTCCCAATTTCATGCGATCAATGGCAAGTCAGAAATTTCATATACATAATGAATTCTTGCAAATGCAGATTGAAAAATGTTATTGAATGATATTGCCTGAACTCACACAAACTTATGATATTTTAAAAAATGATTTCCTAAATTGTTAAACCCTAAGCTTTGTGATTCATTGATTCCCAAAGACAACCCTCTCTCTTCTCTCTAATCTTTGATCTTATAGAATGTAACCCTTTTGATGAAGACAATACTAGAGTAAGGATGGCAGTGTTTAAAACCCTTTTTCAAATGTCATCTGACTGTCACAACACCCCTGGTGGTGGGCTCAGCCAGGACCAGTGAACTCCCCACCCAGACACCTTTTGGATGCAAAAGTAAGAAAGACTACTTGGCCTCTCCCTGCCTCGAGGAAGGTGGTTGTTTATTTTTCAGAAGAACCAAAAAACATTATCATCAAAAGTAATAGCTCTCCTGTTTCGTCCTGGCATGAGCCTTTAAGAACCTGTTTAAAAAAGGGCTGGGAAGCAAAACCAGGTCACGGACACTTTATCCTGCTACCATCACTGGGTTGCCAATAGATTAGAAGCTACTTGAGGGTAGGAACCATACACTATTATTTTTTTAACTAATCTTTCCCAGGCCCAATAAATGCATCTTGAAACCACTGAATTTCTTAAAACAAAGAAGCAAACAAACACACAAAAAACTCTATCTATCTATCTAGATATAGACATATATAATCTCCACCAATTTCATTTCAAAGGGCCATTGCTTTGCTGCTCTAAAGTGAGAGTCTTGTGACTCAGAAGTGACAGATCATTGTGCAGTGATCACAGTGGCCACATAACCCTAAAAAGTAGTCATCCTTGGTATTCATATGGTGATCTGACATTTATGAATTTCTGGGCCAAAGCCTTTAAGACCTCCAAGGTTATAGGTACTTGTGGTCACTCTCAGGTGGGGCTTTGGGGAGTGTTTAGTGGGAGGGAAGGAGGAATTCAGGGATGGTTGTTACTGCATCCTTCTGACTGCCACACAGGTTGAGGAGAATGAGCTGCCCTTTAGGATCCTGAGATGTTCTTGTATATTGTTCTTGTATATCCATTCAAAATAGAAAATACTGGATCCATCAAGCTAGTAACCTGAGGTCTTAAGTTGGATCATCCAGTTGAGTCTGGATTTGATCATCAAAACTGTCTTCATTTGGCCACTGTTGTTGTTGTTAGTGCCATTGAGTTGGCTCTGACTCATAGCCACCCTATGTACCACAGAATGAAACAGTGCCTGGTCCTGTGCCAGCCCCACAATCCTTGCTATATTTGAGCCTATCATCTATCATTGCAGCCACTGTGTCAATTGATCTTGTTGATGGCTGTCCCCCCTCCTTTTTTTTTGACCCTCCACTTTACCAAGCATGATATCCTTCTCCAGGGAATGGTCCCATCTGATAACATGACCAAAGCAGGTCAGATGAAGTCTGGCCATTCTCACTTCCAAGAAGCATTCTATGTAAACTTCTTCCAGAACAGATTTGTTAGTTCTTCTGGCAATCCATGAGACTTTCAGTATTCTTGGCCAACACCACAACTCAAAAGCATCAACTCTTCTTTGGTCTCCCTTATTCATTGTCCAGTTTTCATGTGCTCATTTAGCCACTATAGGTCTTTTATTTCCATTTTAAAATGTGAACCAACATTAAAAAATAAGGGAATTTTCAGAAAGAGTCCAGATTTTCAGTTTTTGTTGAAAAGTCAGAATATTTGGCCACATGGAGCTAGTTTTTTTCATGACAACATCTCTTTGCCTAGTGGTGCAGCTGCCCCCTTTAGGAGAACCATGTATTTAACGTTCACCCTGGTCCTCACCAGTCCCTGGTATTACTGACACTGCAGAAGAAGGTCAGTTGCTGTTTATACTGTGCTTACATGTTATTTTCCTCAAAGGAGATAAAGAGTTCTCTCTACCCACAGGTGGGAAAAGGAAGCTGGACTTTTCTAACACTTAGTCTCCTTCCCTCTGTCTGACCTGCTTGATGCCCATGGAAGCAACAGTCAAAAATCAAACAACATATTGCATTGAGCAGATCTGCTGCAAAAGACCTCTTTAAAGTGTTAAAGAGCTAAGCTGTCACTTTGAAGACTAAGGTATGCCTGACCCAAGCCACTGTCTTTTCAATAGCCTCATGTCCATGTGAAAGCTAGAAAATGAACAAAGAAGAATTAATGCATTTGAATTGTGGTGTTGGCAAAGAATATTGAGTATACCGTGGACTGTCAGAAGAATGAACAAATCCATCTTGGAAGTACAGCCGGAATGCTCCTTAGAAGCGAGAATGGCCAGACTTCATCTCTCATACTTGGATCATGTTAGCGTCCCTGGAGAAGGATATCATGCTTGGTAAAACAGAGGGTCTCTGGTGGTGTAATGGTTAAGGCATTTGCCTGCTAACAAAAAGCCCATGATTGGAACTCACCAGCCACTGTGTGGAAGAAAGATGGGGAAATTTGCTTCTGTACAGATTTACAGCCTTGAAAACCCAATGGGGGTCACTATGAACTGGAATAGTGAGTTTGGTTTCTGTTTGACAGTAGAGGGTCATCAACACAGGTGAAGACCCCCGTTGACATGGATTGACATGGATTGACATGGATTGACACAGTAGCTGCAGTGATGGGCTCAAGCATAGCAACAATTGTGAGACTGAAACCAAGTGGAGTCACAGTTCAGCCTGGTCCAATTTCAAGGATGGTGCAGGACTGGGCAGTGTTTCATTCTGCTGTACAGAGGGTCACTATGAGTCGAAATCATAACAACAACAAGCCCTGCAGCCATTTGCAACTGAGACCATTGGGATAAAAAGACTTCTTTAGATGAAGGAGGAGGATGAAAAGAAGCTTCTATGATGGGATGTATCCAGACATGTTGAAGAAATATCAATGGGGAGAGTTGAGGGATTCAGAGGGGCAGGTGGGGGAGGCCCTAGTTAAATCAGGTATAATTGATTGTGGGCCCAGAGCCAGTTGATCCAAATATAAGGGTTCCTTACCCACTGCCATTGAGTCAAATCTGACTCATAGCGAATTCCTTTGGGTTTCTAAGGCAGTAAATCTTTACAGAAGTAGATTGCCTCATGTTCCTTCCACAGAGTGGATGGTTGGCTGGAACCACCAACCTTCTGGTTAGCAGTCAGGTGAGGCTCACTTTAAAAATCCTGAAATTCTAGTTTTCACTGGCAACCTCTCATGTTAATAAGTTAGTGATGAATCAGGGTTAAATAAAGCAGGCATCCAGCTTGTGTGTGCCTGCATGTGTGTGTGTGACATACCATGTGAGTTTTCTTGGAGTCAGGGAAAATCTGTCAGCCTTTCTAATACTGAGTTAGTTTTGACAACAGAATAAGATATATTTTGAACACATGCACGTCCTGCTTTTTCCAAAGGAAGGCTAATGAGAGTGGGGCCTTGGAGAGAAAAGGAAGGGTGTTCTGGTTATGTAGTGCCACTCTGACAGGAAACATACCACAAATGGGATGGCCTTAACAAACAGGAGTTTATTCTTACAATTTGGAGGCTTTAAGTCCAAGTTCAA
>NW_006922046.1:327083-329268 GCF_000298275.1 Orycteropus afer afer | reverse complement strand
CCAGCTGCCCAGCCACTCAACCAGGCCTAGCCAAGTTGACACACAAACATAACCACCACAAAGGGGCATTGGGTTTCTTTGTGGGACATCTGCTCAGTGGGCTTCTTCCAAGTACAAAGACCTGGGCATCGATGTGTTGTTGCCTGGACGCTGAAGGCTTCCTTGGCCTCTCTAGTTGAAGTGTGTTTCAGACTCTGACCTTACTTGGTAAGGGTGACTAAAAAGCCAAATCTATCCCTACCTCCCCAGACAGGTCCCTGCAATTCCATGTGACACTGGGAGCAATTTGGTCAGAGTAGCCAGTAGCATAGAATAAATCCTTGACACCAATTGTACAAAAATGAAAATTTAGGGCAAGCAATTAAAAACAGATAGGAATTAGAGATTTGGATTTTGCTGAGCCAGCTTTCTGCATCCACTGTCACATCTCTGTCCAATTTATCTGGGTTCCGTCAGTGGTGGCCAGACTGGCTTCTGATAAAGAGCCACAAATCTGTCCCTCTCCAGCTTCCCCGACTTACCACACACTCCGTCCACACTGAAGCGTCTGTACAATCCCTTGCATAATTTGTAGTTAATCATTTGTACTTCACAGCCTCTGAGAGGCCGTAGACTTGGGAGGTGGGGACAGATTTGGCTTTTTAATCGCCTTGTATATTGTGCGGCTTGAGATAAATGACACCGACTGTCTGAAATCTACATTCTGGCTTCTGACGCAAAACTGTAATTAATTTTGTGCAGTGTTTCAGAATTGATCGTGGTCACTTGGATTTCTAATTTTTCATTCACTTCAAAGACCCTGTTTTTTTCTTTCCTCTTTCCTTTAAGGAATGTGCTCAGGGTACTTGAGCGCTCTCTGATGCCGGTATACTAAATGACTCTTTTACACTTCTTTTTCAATAAGGTGAAACAGAGGTCAAGGCCTATGGCTCCTGTTTATCTCTTAGCTTGTATTCAGATGTATTTTCTGACCTACAGGAAATACAATAAAAACTTATTAAATGATAACTAAATAGTTTGGTGGCACTTAGGTGTTGTGAAAAGCTCTAAAAGCATCATTCACACATCCTATTCAGTATAAGACAATTAGGCACAATTTAGGCAATAATTACCCTAATTAACTACACTATAATGTTTGTATTCAAGATTATGGCAACATTGTATCAGTTCACTATTTAAATAATAACAAGGTTTCCTAATTTCTCTGTATTGATAGCTGTTGTATGTGATTCTTTGTTTGGTATATTTCACTGTAAAAATATTTGTCAGTGAAAGATTGAACAATATGAATGAATTTGATTATGCCATTGTCAAAAGCCCCATGCATCACAATTCCTTGTTTTTAATCACTACTGTAAACCTTGCAGCCGGAGGGCATAGTTTTAATTTGGGTGTCTTACTAATGAAAAGAAAAAAATAATTGTTTTGCCAGGATTTAATAATAAGCAATAAAATCAGCCAACCAGATTTTACCTCTGCATTCAATCTCTTTTTTATTATAAAACATTTTTGTCCTTTTTTTAGATTACAGGCGTAGATACTGAACATTTTACTAATAAATATTTCAGTTTGCTTATGGAGGCTAATGCTGTCATCTGAATATGGAATTATATTTCTTTCATGCTTCATTATCATTTCATGGTAGTAATGACAGTGAGGCGATGGAATATTTACAGGCTTTTCAGAAGACATTTATCCAATACATTCCCTGAAGGGCACCTAGGCTTAAAGGTACATTATCCTTTTATAAAGCTCTGCCCAGAATCCCAATTCCTGAATCAGCCAATCAGAATTCCCCTGTCCCCCTCAATACTTAACACATTGATGAAACTTTCCTCCCTTCTATCCCTAGGATGAATGGTGGGCCATTCATCCTAGAAGTTAAGGGGAATAAAATTAGGGGAAAATTGAATTGTGACCTCTGTTGCCACAGTCTGTGAAATGGGCACATATTTTTGCCTTCATTGCTGGTTGGACATGACTTTGATTCAGTTTGTCCAAAGTGCCTCCTCTTATGTTTAAAATATTTTCTAGATGGTTTCTAAGACTGAGTTTTTTTGTCTTATTAATTGACGTTGCTATTGGGGTTACAAATAAACTACAGATATTTAGGAACCTATAGAGGAGTGAACATACTGTTATGGAAGGGAAGGTGTCTAGAAAGATTGTTTTTCTGAAGATGGGA
>NW_006922046.1:325020-326798 GCF_000298275.1 Orycteropus afer afer | reverse complement strand
TGCAACTATGGCAAATAACAACAACAACAACAACAATCCAAATATCTAGAAACTATTGTGTGAGCCAAGCTAGTCAGTGGTCTGTATTGTAGTCCATAAACTCAGTTGAACCAGGTTTTGACCTCTAGACTAGAAATGCCAAGAAGACATTTGCATTGTGTTCTGGGCACCACATGTAGATGGCAGGAGGTGTACACCATCAGAAGCTTCTTTAGCTTTGAATCCCAGATACTGCTACTCAGGATGTCTGCTGCACCAGACTGGGTAGTGAAGTCTTGATTTAGCCTTCACTCACTTTGCGCTAGGGAATCCCAGGCTGTTGGTCTCTCTTCCCTGGTTCATTATTCTCACTGCTTAATTTGACCATTGTGCTTTGGAGAGGCATTTAGTGGCCAATCTCATATGATTTTTATCTTTTCTAAAAATTCTGTCCTGGACAAACTGAATTTTGCTGTAGGAACTATATCAATGGTGATATCATTTCCATGTACTCTCTTTAGGACAGCTCTATTTGCTGTTTTTGTCCAGTTTTCAGGAACTTTGGCCATAAGGAACCTTCTAGAATGTTCCTAAGCTATTTTCCAATAAAGACATCATTCGTGCTCTTCCCTTGAATGGATGAAGGAAAACACAGATAAAGAATGTGGGGCAGCATGTTGCTGCAGGGGTCCTGCTTGCTCCTCCAGGCTGAGTTTATGCTTTCTGCTTGACTACCAGCACTATAAGGAGCTCTGATAGCGCAGTAGACAAGGCATTCGACTGCTAACCAGAAAGTCAGTGGTTCACCAGTCCACCAGATGCTCTTTAGAAGTAAGATGGGGCAATCTACTTCTATAAAGATTTATATCTTCTCTGAAGTTGTTTTTAATACAAACCACTAGCACATTTAACAGAGGGAGCGAATGCAAATAACATGAATAAGAAATGAAATAGGTGACATCACAACAGAACCAACTGAAATAAAAAAGATAATGTCAGGGTACTATGAAGAACTGTACTCCAACAAATTTGAAAATCTAGAAAAAAAATGGATAGATTTCTAGAAATACACTACCTACGTAAATTAGGACAGACTTAAGACAGGTGGAAAAGTTGAACAAACCCATAACAAAAGAAGAAATTGAACAGGCCATAAAAAATTTACCAACAAAAGAAGTCCTGGCCCAGACAGTTTCATGGAGAATTCTACCAAATGTCCACAGAAGAACTGACATCAACCCTACTTAAACTATTCCAGAACAAAGAAAAGGATGGAGTCCTCCCAAATTCATTTTATAAAGCAAGCATAACTTTGATACCAAAACCAGGCAAAAACATCACTCAAAATGAAAACTACAGACCAATATCCCTCATGAATATAGAGGCAAAAATCCTCCACGAAATACTAGCCAATAGACCCCAGTAACATACCAAAAAAATAAGTTATTATGACCAAATGGGGTTCATCTCAGGTATGCAAGAATGGTTCAACATCAAAAAACAGTCAACATCATCCACCACATAAACAAAACAGAGGAAAAGAACCACATGATCATATTAATCAATGCAGAAAAGACATTCAATAAAATCCAACATCCATTCCTGATAAAAACTCTCAGCAAAATAGGAATAGAAGGGACATTCCTCAATAGAATATAGGGCATATATGCAAAACCAACAGTCAACATTGTTCTCAATTGAGAGAGACTTAAACCCTTCTCCTTGTGAACGGGAACCAGATAAGGATACCCTCTATCACCACTTCTATTCAACATTGTATTGGAAGTCCTAGCAAGGGC
>NW_006922046.1:322063-323315 GCF_000298275.1 Orycteropus afer afer | reverse complement strand
AAGAGCAGATATATGCACACCCATGTCCATCGCAGCACTACTTCTAATAGAAAAAAGATGGAAACAATCTAGGTGTCCATCAACAGAAGAATGGGTAACCAAACTATGGTACATTCATACAATGGAATACTATGCAACCCTAAAGAGTAACATAGAATCTGCAAAACACTGCATAACATGGATGAACTTAGAGGACATTATGCTGAGTGAAATAAGTCAATTTCAGAAGGACAAAGTTGTATTAGTCTGTTATTGTAAAAAGTCAAGGAAAGGTTTATATATGGAAGGAAATTTTCTTTATTGGTTAACTGGGGTTAACTGAGGCGAGGGGACAGAACACTGCTAGATAGGTAGAGACAAGTGAAGGGAAGGGAACTGTTCTAAATGTGCATGATCAACACAGTGTCATTGAGGAAGAGGAAGACACAGACAGGTGCATGGGAGGTACAGACAACAAAGATGAACCCTTTTGCACATATAGTACTGTGCTGTCAGTGATGGCAAATATTGATCTATGAGTGATAGATGGTTGGACAGACTGAATGATTAGGTACATTTATGCAGGGTGGAGTGTGCCCATGAACATGTATAGGGTTGGCAGACAATATTTCTTCAAGTGTATTTGTATGTTCTGTAAGAATTCCCAGGTATATAGTAGAGCTGACAAGGGACAATGTTGTAGTTACTTCTTGGCCACAGCCAGTTACCCAGAGGGAATGAATAGTTGGACCTGTGGGCTTAAGACCATGGTTGAAAGGGACATCAAGCTCAATTGGCATAACATGCTACACAAAAACATTGTTCCACATCCTACTTTGGTGAGTAGTGATTGCGATCTTAAAAGCTTGCAAGAAGCCATCTAGATACAACGATGGATCTCTCTTCATCCAGAGTAAAGAAGAATGAAGAAAACCAAAGGCATGTGGAAACAATTAGTCCAAGGGACTGGTACATCATATGATCCTCAGCCTATATGATTATGAGATCAAAAGAACTAGATGGTGCCCAGCTACCAAGCTCAACCACTTGGAGGGGAATCTATGCAGGAGATCTTGGAAAGAGTGGGAGAACAATGTGGAACCAAACTCAAAATTGTAAAAGTAGGCACCAGGTTTGCTGGTCTGATAGAGCCTGGTGGAACCCCTGAGACTATGGCCCCTAGCTTCCCTTCATGTCAGGAAATGAACCCACTCCTGTGGCTTCCAGCCAAACAAAAGACAGGCATATGAGCTGACATTCACATTAGGTAGAT
>NW_006922046.1:319841-320438 GCF_000298275.1 Orycteropus afer afer | reverse complement strand
TGCCCAACCTTCCTTCCGAGGAGTGGCTGGTGGGTTTGAACCGCCAGCCTTCTGGTTAGCAGTCAAGTGCTTTAGCCACTATGCTACCAGAGACCCTAGCAGGCCTAATCTTGACATTCTGTGAACTTGAGACACCATGAACGACTCCTCAAGACTGCTTGAATAAGGGAAACAGAAGAGTGCTCTTTGAAATAGAATGGAAGTTAGTGTGAAATTTTGTTTGGTCCTCCACAATTGCTTCTACTGGTCAATTTTATTAATCAAAAGTCTCTTCAGCACTTTGTGAGCTGGATGAATTTCCACTCCATTCATTGCTCTTCCTGTGGGACAAAAGAAGGTGCCTTGCAGAATGTTTGTGTTAATGACACCCCACCAATCCAACATCTACAAAGATCTCACATGCATTGAATCTGCTCACCCAGCACCCAGGTGGGACTCCTGCTTTCTGTCCAGGTTTTTGTGGTCTGCACTCTTTCCCTTGAAGATTTAGGTGCGTCTAACCCAGGCCAAAATATTGAATGATGCAGGAAACATCAAGAGAAGATGGCAGAAATACACAGAGTCACTGTACCAAAAAGAACCGATCGATCTTCATCC
>NW_006922046.1:300186-318291 GCF_000298275.1 Orycteropus afer afer | reverse complement strand
AACAACAACAACAACCACCCAGGCCATGGTATTTCCAATTGCCTCATATGCATGTGAGAGCTGGACAATGAATAAAGAAGATCGAAGAAGAGTTGATGCTTTTGAGTTGTGGTGTGGGCGAAGAATACTGAGAATACCATGGACTGCTAAAAGAACTAACAGATCTGTTCTGGAATAAGTGCAGCCAGAATGCTCCTTGGAAGTGAGAATGGCCAGATTTCAGCTCACCAACTTTGGTCATGTTATCAGAAGGGACCATTCCCTGGAGAAGGATATCTTGCTTGGTAAAGTGGAGAGTCAATAAAAAAGGAGAAGGCCCTTAATAAGATGGATTAACACAGTGGCTGTAACAATGGGCTCAGATATAGCAGGGATCATGAGGTTGGCACCGGATAGGGCACTGTTTCGTTCTGTTGTACATGACTCAGTGTGAGATGACTCAGCGGCACCTAACAACAACAACAACAACAACAACAGCTCTTTCCCTGTGGGCTTGGCTGGCAGAGGGAGGAGGTATCAAGGCCTTCTAGCAGGGTAGCAGGTACTCATCCCTCCTCCACCACAGCCCCACAGACCGCCTTTCCACACCTGCTGCGATGTGAGGGAAGATCTGGAGGTGTGTGCACCAGTGTTTTAGCCTTGATTAGCTCTGGCAAATGCGATTGAGAATGGGCAGAGAAATATATACTTTTATTATTTTGCGTTCTTCTACATTGTTTGAATTTATGGCAAAAAGCATGCATAATTTTTATAACAAAAGCACCAACAGTGATATAGAGGAAATACATTGCGCTGGGACCTGGAAACACTTTTGCCAAATGGCTAATGTGGAAGCCAAGGAAACATACTCCAGATGCTCCAGATACGTCTCTACTACTGTATCCATTCCTGTATGGGCTGGTACCCTCATAACATAAAAACCAGATCATACTGGTAAAAGCACATCGTGGACCCAATCCCACTTTACAAGGATTTGAACTCATTACATTTGGGTTCCAAACACCAGTTGCCCTTGAGTGGATTCCGACTGCTGGGACCCTATGAGCACAACTGTGCTCCACAGGGTTTTCAATGGTTGCTTTTTTTCTAAGTACTTACCAGGCCTCTCTTCTGAGGTGCCTCTGAGTGGACTGTACTCTCCAACGTTTCCGCTGGGCAGCTGTCTGTGTTCACTGTCTGTCCCACTTAGGGACTCCTATGGTTGGAGGGACTAAAACCCCCAGGTGGGTGCTGCTCAGGAGTCCTCAATAAAATGCCAGGAAGGGTGCAGGTGCCGCTGTCTCCCTCCTCCAGTGCTGTTGCCTCCCACAGGACTTTCTTGATGAGGCTGTCTTGGTGCCAACTGGGGACATGCAGTGCCAAGTCCTGCAGACGCCAACCTGAGGTATGACTGCAGGCTCGCACAGATCCGGAGTTTGAACTGTGCTGTCAATTCCTGCCCCTTCCCCTCCAGATGTGATTGGTAAGGATCAAGCCCGGCTTGTGGTCCAGAGGCTCCTGGAGGCCAAGGTTGTAGGCTCTCTGCTCTCTCCAGTGTCCTCAGGGTGCCTTCTCCCGAGCCAGGCCGGGAAGGAGAGGCTGCTCTGAGAATCGGCATCATATTTTTGACGTAGGGCTCCAATCACAAAAAAGCAGTGATGGCTACTGCAAATGTATCGATTTGTTTTTTCTCCATAGACCCGTGTGCTGTTTGTAGGTAGAGGGGGAGAAAGCCTGCGAACAGAGTGGAATCTACTTCTTAGAAGCCTGGGTTATCAAACTCATTAATCTACATGTCAAGAGGCTAGGAATGAATAATTGTGTGTAGAATTTATCTGCCAACATGATAGCTACTTTTCAGCTTTCTCCTCAGAGCTCCTTCATTGCGCGCCGCTTATTATACGCTTTGTCTTCCCCATCCAAGCCTGCTGGGGCGGACGAAGACTCGGTGCCTCCGCCCCGCGGAGGACAGTTTCTTTGAAAGCTCACACAGTGCGGTCCTCTGCTCGCACAGGACACTTGGAAGGAGAGCGCCTGATTAGTGCTGGACGCGCTTGCTTTCGCATCAAAGTGGGGGCTAGTTAGAAACAACTGCGAAGCCCTCCCTTTTCTCCGCTTGCTTGGTGGACTCCTGTGATTTCGGAAAAGGTGTTGCCTGGATGAGGAGGTCTGGTGGCGCAGTGGCTAAAGCATTCCACTGCTAACCAAAAGATTGGCTGTTTGAATCCACCAGCCGCTGGGCAGGAGAAAGATAAAGCAGTATTCTTCCGTAAAGATTTACATCCTTGGAAACCTTATGGAGCAGTTCTATTCTGTCCTAGAAGGGCCACTATGAGTTGTAATGGACTAGATAGCTTTGGGTTTGGGTTTGGGTTAATTGTCTGTAAGGAGCCCTGGTGGTGCAGTGGTTAAAGCGGTCAGCTGCTAACCAAAAAGTTAGTGGTTTGAACTCACCAGCGGTTCCACGGTAGAAGGATGTGGCAACCTGCTTCTCTAAAGATTTACAGATTTGGAAACCCCGTATAGGGACACTATGCGTCAGAGGTGTCTCAACGAGTATGGGTTTGTCATAGTCTGAGTAGGGGCAGAGGGAGGGTGATCTTGGCACCTGTTCTGTCCACTGTACCCAGTTAGAGCTGAAAAATTTAAGCAGGAGATGCTGGGGCAGGTAGGGTGACATGGATGGGCTCACCAGGAGTATGGGGTGGAGGTCATCACCATCATCCTCATCAGGATAAACTCCACACGTAGGGAGTTTCCTACACAGCCTAAGACAAGCAGCAGGGATAAGTCAAGGTCTTGGCAGAGCTGAGTGGGACAGGAGAGACCATGGGGCTGGCCTACGGTTTTAAGACAAGTTGGTGGGTGAAAGTTGGAGGAGACGAGTGCACAGTGCATCCCCACCCACTGCCCCTCCGAGGCTGGCAGCTTCATGCAGAAGTGGTGTTGCCTCACCCTCTAGCTCAGAGTGCATCAAGGAAGTCCTTTCCATGGCGACCCCCTTGCCAGTAGCATCCCCGGGCAGCCTCTGCCTTGTCAGCTACATTTATGATGTGCTCATAATTAAATGTCCGTGAAGCTCGCAGTGTGCTGACCACAGAGGGGCCATAAGCAGTAAGATAAATGAGACCAAGAGATGTAATATTGCTTCACTTGTGGGCTTCAGCTAATGTTAAAGATTGTCAGTGATAATTATTAATATGTGACCTAGTTGAGTCTTTATGTGAACAATCACAATTTTAATAAAGTGGTAAACTCCATGGTTTCTGTCTTGGAGTAGCACATCCTACTTTTGACACATTCACTTTTCACTTTAGAATTTTAGAAAAGCACTCCTTTCCTCTGTTTTGCAGGTGATATAGTAGCCCATTAATAGAAATCTCCTCTGAAATGCAATTGATGCAAAGTCTAGCAATGACAGTAAGTCTAAGGCTGTGGCTTGTCCAGTGCCTTCACTTCCTGCAGGAGGGGACAACAGGAGTGAAGGCCAGATGAGGAGGGCAGGATGAGAGTGTCACAACCAGCAGGTAAAGCTGGATCATTCTTCCTAGGTGGTCTGGGGACTTCAAGGCCACTGCTTCCATTGCAAGAAGGCACAGGGTAGCATCCTCTGACCTCCTTGAATTTTACAAGGGGGCGGAGGATCCAGAACAACATCAACAGCCCAAGGCTGATTTCTATGAGGCAGAGGTCAGACATTCCACCACCTTCCAACCTTTTTGCCAATTCTGATACCAACCATCCTCCCAAGGTACTCTCTATTGCTCTGCTGGGTTCACTATTTTGTTGCAATGGCCACACACAACTCACAGAAAATACTTATGATTATGGGGTTTATTAGGAAAGTAACAGGTTACAATTCAGGATCAGAAAACAACTCAGGAGATAGTTCTTCCATCAGGACAACTTCTTCTCAGTCATGCCACAGGAATACTTCTCTCTGGCCTTGGTCTCTGCTCTGCTTGGACCAGTTGCACAGAGAGGCACTTCTACTCTGCCAGAAAGCCTCCTGCTTTAAGGCACTCAGCTTTCTTGCTCTGTGGGCCGGAAAGCCATAGCTCTGTCTCATGCTGGTCCCTTGACCCTGCTGCCTCTGTTGCCATCTCTCTGCTGGTCTCTCTATTATCTCTCTGCTATCTCCTCAGCACAGGGATCTTGGGTCCAAGGATGTGTTCACTCCAGGCACTTCTCTCTTGATGGCAGTGAGAGCCCTCCTTTCCAGCTCTGGGATGGCTCATTTCAAGCCTAGCAAGATGGCATAACTAACCAATCCCTATATTAGGGTTCCATACACTTTATTTACTGGCTATAAACAAAAATTGAATAGGTTCCAATAACAAAAAAAAAAAAAAAAAAAAAAAAAAGGCAGCAGATCCCACGTTTTATAAAAGGAACAAAAAAAAAAAATAAAGTTTTTAATTAGCAATTTTTAAAAATTATTGAAACCTTCCTGAAATATCTCAGACCAAAGAGGAAAGTAAAACTATACTTAGAGACTATTTGGGAAATAACAACCACAGGGGTGCCATGGACCTTATTTACATTATTACCAAGCTATGCAACCCCCTTGGTGGATCACAAGCACCTCACATTTGTGTAGTCCCAAGCAGTCATCTGGTGGGAGTCACAAAGAAAATGGCTAGAAGAGCCATATTAAGTAAGTGCACTGTGCCCACCTACTCTTTGCACTGGTACATTGGTCTAGAAGACACCAATGTCCCCAATCTAGACCTCTCCCATCCTTTGTGCCCAAGTCCAGCTTCTGTGTGCTTTGCTGTTAACTCCTGTACCTGTGACCTTTCTCAGGGGATCTGGAGCCTTGGATCTAGAGCAACCTGGTCTGTAAGGAAAGCCAGAACTGCCTGGTGAGGTCTGTCTCCCCCAGTACACAGAGTGGGCCATAGCTAATGACTGAATCGTGTTGGAGGACAAAGGTCTAGCTTCTTTACTGGAAGAGGTACGACAAAAGTCAAGGCATAATTCATGCTTTAGAAAATGGTGGTCTAAATAATTGAGACACTGTTTGAGAAACTAAGTTCAAATGATAAAAATGATCTTTTAGAGAGAAATAATATCATATAAAATTAATAATAATCCAAACATCAAACCCTAGTTTATTTAAAATGTGCCTAATGAGAAGATGGAGAAGAAACGAGGGCATGGGGTCTAGAAGAGGAGAATAAAAATGTGTTAGCTACATTGTGTTAAAAAGGAGAGATAGAAGATTCAAATTCCTTTCTGACTTTAATAAGGATAAAATATAGGATGAGATATAGGGATTATATAATACTTTAACACCATTTACTACTGAATTTGAAACTGGATCTCTGTATATTGAAAGCAATATCAAAGAAAATAGATTTCATATATCAAGTATAGGGCAGAAAAGGAAATTAAAAAAAAAATAAGATAAAAATAAGACATATTAGTCAAAATAAACTAAGGAAATCTGGGGACAGAATATTGATATCAGACAAAGTAGAATTGTGGATAAAAACATTAGATATAACAAAGAAATTATTTTTATTGATGAAGGGTATATATTTTACACTTGTCAATTTATTCTTACATTTATTCAATGAATACTGAATCAGGGGCTAGCAATTCAATGTTAAGTAAGGCAATGTGATTCCTATCTTCATTGGGCTTACAGTCTAG
Organism: Orycteropus afer afer; assembly: GCF_000298275.1. Lineage (NCBI taxonomy): Eukaryota > Metazoa > Chordata > Mammalia > Tubulidentata > Orycteropodidae > Orycteropus > Orycteropus afer. The sequence goes on along the minus strand of NW_006922046.1, from coordinate 312,654 downwards.
CAGACTGAATTAGTTATGGACCCTAAAATGCTGAATAACATTGCAGTATATTGTGGTAAGCAAGATTGTTAGCAGTGCAAGAAGAAATGGAGAGAATCACAGTTGTACTGAAAAACTTCAACACAGCTCTTCTGAGAAATGTAGTAGGCAAAGATACCAAGGATATAACCAAAAATAAAAAACAACCCACTGCCATTGAGTAAATTCCTGCTTACAGTGACCCCCACTGGGTTTCCAAGATGGTAAATCTTTAGGGAAGTAGATTGCCCCATCATACTTTCATGGAGTGGCTGGTGGGTTTGAACCACAAACCTTTGGGTTGGCAGTCAAATTCCCAAGGATACAGATGATTTTAAATAACAAGATTGATATAACAGATATATGGTTTTTTTTTTTTTTTTCCCCCCAGAAAGAGAGACTATGGTAGAGCCCAGGAAATATTCACAAAAATAGGTAGCATTTACTGGCTATAAAAAAAAAATTGAATAGGTTCCAATAACAAAAAAGAGGGAGCAGATCCCACATTTTATAAAAGGAACAAAAAAGAATAATTAAAGTTTTTAATTAGCAATTTTTAAAAATTATTGAAACCTTCCTGAAATATCTCAGACCAAAGAGGGAATTAAAACTATACTTAGAGACTATTTGGGAAATAACTATAACAATATCATGCACCAAAACTTATAACATATGGTCAAAGCTGTATTCAGAGGAAAATACATAACCTTAAATACTAACATTATTAAACAAAGAATAAAAATAAATGAATTAAGAATTTGATTCATAATAAATTAGAAAGTCAACAGCAAAATAAAGCTAGAAAGATATTGCTATGTACAAAACATAAGTTAACAAATCAGAAAACAAATAGTAGATTGTCAAATCTAAGAATTGGAATTGGACAAAGACATTTGACAAGCTACTCAACTAAAAGAGAATGAGAAAATACATATAATGATATTATAAATAAAAAAGGAGAAATATCCCTGGATTCTAAAAAGAAAAAAAAAAAGGCAGATAATACAGTATATATTAACAGAAAATGTTGACGACATGAATAATTCCAGGAAATTTTAGATTACTAATTTTAAATGTAGGAGTGGAAAATCAATAAAAAGGAATAAATGAATAATAAACAAAAAAAGAGAAAAACTGTTACAACAGATGGTTGTGTAGGAAATTAATTCTAATCCGTTAAGGAATAGAAAATAATTATACTAATAATTGTAGATGGAAAACTAACTGATTCCCTTCATAAAGCAAGCATAATCTTTATACCAACACATAACAAAAATACCAAACAAACAAACCTGCAGGTCAACCTCACAAGTGAATATACATGTAAAAGTCATAAATAACATTATCAAAATGAACATTATGTGTATATAAATATTAAAATAATCATTACCTTAATCAATAAGGTCTCATCCCAGTATTAAGAATGGTACCAAACTAGGAAATATTAAAAATTCATCACATCTGTAGGTCACTGGAGAAAAATACACAATAATATACCAAAAAGACATTTGATAAAATTCAATGTCCAGTCTTTTCAAACCCACTGCTGTCGAGTCAGGTCCATGGCCAGATTCATAGTGACCCCTCTTTGGGTTTCCAAGGTGATATCAATACAGAAGTAGATGTCCAATCTTCCTTCTGAGGAATGGGTGATGGGTTTGAACCACCAGCCTTCTGGTTAGCAGTCAAATGATTTAGGGACTATGCCACCAGAGCTCCTAGTCTTTTCAAAAGCTATCATTGAAGTAGGAATAGAAGGATAATTCATGACATTAGAAACTCTCCACCAGGGAAGATTTTGCCTCTCAAGAGACATTTGGCAACGTCTGGAAACATTGTTGATTGGCACCACTGGGGACAGGTGTTACTAGCATATAGTGGGTATATGGATGAACATCCTACAAAGCACAAGGCAGCCAAACTGCCACCAAAAGACTTATCCAACCTAAAACATCAATTATGCTGAGGTTAAGAAGCCCTCGTTTACATGATAGAGATGATCTATCTCAAAACAATCTGTGAGGAGTTCCAGTAAGATGGTGGAATAGGCACACAAACTACACAGACCCTCTTCAACAAAGAAAAGGGGAACCAATTAACACAGGTACAGGAGATAATCCTGGGGGCCTGAGCTTTGAAAGAAGGATACAAAAGTGGAGTAAACTCCAACTAGTAGAAGAACCTGCGTGAAAACACTGAAAAGGAGACATACAGAGCTGTGGTTGTCAGTGATCCTGACTGCATGGGCAGCTTGGATATTGCCACATGGTGTTAGGACATTAAGAATTAACCTAAAAATAGGATCTACTAGCCAGGGGCTGCAGGGAGGACTGCACTGGTGGCTGGTGAATAAAAGGGGAAGAAGCAAAGAGGCTGACAGGCTAAGCTGTGGACTTTTGGCTGTTGGAGGGCACAGCCAGTTTGCATGTCTACAAGTGATTCAACCATTTTGATATTTAAAGCAACAATGTTCGCTCAGATTCCAGGGACCTGAGAACAGGTTTCACTTGCTGGGGACTACAGGGACATTCCAGTCACTAAAGACTGGAAAGGTGTGATATTCTCTTTGTTACTCTTATACCCCACATCCTGTTGGTGAATGGAGGTGCGGCCATCCCTCACTCCCACCCACCTTCTGGGCTGCTAGGAATTCTGTGTGCTCCAGTGGAGTCGGGGTGCCCTGCCCTGAAATGCCCAGGTTTTTTTCCTTTTTTTTTTTTTTTTAGTCAGTTTTAAAATCATCATCATTCTTCTTCTTCTTCTTTTTTTTTTTTCTTCATCCTTTTTATTACAATTCTTTATCCTTCCCTTCCCAGGTTCTAGTTTTCAGGTTTGTCTCTCTTCCCTGTTTCTGGTTCCCATTTTTTTTCTTCCTTGTGGTTCTCCCCATTCCTTGTTTTTCTTTTTGGATTTTTCCATTTTTTCCTTCATTATTCTCCTACTCTACCTCTTTCCTCTTATTGCTGCCTACTCAGATATTGTGCTTTTAATTTTTTTTTTTTTGTGATTGTTGGTGTGTGTTTATGCAATGTGTTTTTTTTGTCCATTTGCTACTACTGTTTTGATGGTTTTTCAATCATTATGTTTGTCCAACTGAGTGAGAGACAGCAAATGTGCCTAAACAACACAATCACACCCACACCTCCTGCAGCTTCACTTACTGAGTGAGAGCCACCACTTCCTTCTCCACCAACTAGCCAATGATAAGCAGCCACCAAGAAGAGCCTGACTGCTCTTCACAAACAGTTAACAGAGATCTAAGTACAACAATGTCATAATGTCTCTGAGACAACAGATCATCACAGTCCACACAAAGGAGCAAGATAAACCAGTAGAAACAAGGGATCAGGATAGACCCAGAACACATCCCTGAGGAAGAAGCAGCATTGGAACTCCCTGATAATGAATTCCAAAGAATTATACTTAGGTATCTTCAAAGGACTGAGAGACCATCAAGGAAAACACAGAAAATTAAGGAAAACACAGACAAAACCTTAGAACAATTTCAGAAGAAAATTCAATAACAAAATGACAAAATAAATGAAAAATTAGAAATGATTCTAAATCTACAGATAGAAATCCAGAAGATTAATACTAAATTTTCAGAAACAGATAACACATTGAAAGGGCAAAAGAGTAGAATTGAATCAATGGAAGACAGAAATGAGATTGAAGACAAATACCTGAATACTTCTTTGGAAAGGGATCAATCAAAAAAAAAAAAAAATCAAAACAAATCAAGAAAGCCTAAGGTTCATGTGGGATACCATCAAAAGGAATAACCTATGTGTAATCAGAATTCCAGAACAGGAAGAGAAAAAGAAAACCACTGAGAAAATTGTCCAAGATTTGTTGGAAGAGGAGTTCCCTGATATGATGAAAGATGAAAATATGTCCATTCAGGAAGTCCAACAAACCCCAAAAAGGATAGACCCCCCCAAATAAAATCACCAAGGCATATCCTCATAAAAACTCATCAAAACGAAAGACAAAGACAGAATCCTGAAAGCAGCATGAGAAAAACAAAAAGTTACTTACAACAGACAACCAGTAAGAATAAGCTCTGATTTCTCAGCAGAAACCATGCAAATGAGAAGACAATGGGAGGGTTTATACAAAACCCTGAAAGAGAAAAATTTCCAACCAAGAATTACATACCTGGCAAAATAGTTCCTCAACTATGATGGTGAAATTAGGAGATTTCCAGAGAAGCAGAAATTAAGGGACCAACCTTACAAGAGATACTAAAGGGAGTCCTTTGAACAGAGAACCAATAATAGTAAACAACAGCCAACGCTTAATACACACACAAGATGATATAACCCAGAAATCAACACAGCTATGGGCGTATCCAAAGTAAAATGAACTTATATGATTGTGAACAGGGAACCAGAGACATCAATTGACAAATAAGAACAACTACAAACCAAAAAGAGGGAAAAAATTGTGTAGTTCCAGAACTTCTAAATGGTGAAGATGTAAAGACAATTGCAAGATAGGATGGACTGTTCTAAACTTGGGAAGAAAATTATAAATCACAGGGTAACCTCAAAGAAAAATGATAAAGCTTTACATCACAATAAAAAAGAGAACAAGCACAAATATTTAGCAAATATTAAAACAATAACAAAAAAAAAGTGATAACACAATTCATAAACATAATGAACTCAGCACAGAAAATTATATGGAACAAAGAAACCAGGAAGACCATGAAAAACACATAACAAAATGACAGCAACAAATTCATACTTGTCCATAATTACACTGAATGTCAATGGATTAAATGCACCACTCAAGAGACAGAGAGTTGCAGACTAGATAAGAAAACATAACCCATCAATATACAGTCTGCAAGAGACACACCTTAGAGAAAAAGACAAAAGTAGACTAAAAATCAAAGATTGGAAAAAGAGATATCAAGCAAATGGCAACTGTAAGAAAGCAGGAGTGGGAATTTTAATTTCTTAAAAAACTGACTTTAAGACAAAAACCACCATAAGAGACAAGGAAGGACATTATCAATTGAACAAGAAGATATAACCATAATAAATATCTATGGACCCAATGAAAGAGCCCCCAAATACATAAATCAGACTTTAACAAAATTAAAGAGACAAATGGATGACTCCACAGTCATTGTAGGAGACTTTAGTATACCACTTTCAATGAAAGATAGAACTGGAAAGAAACTCAACAAAGATGCAGAAGAGCTAAACAATACAACCCACCAACTTGACCTTATAGACATCTACAGAGCACTTCACACAATAAGAGCACAATATACGTTCTTTTCCTGTGCACATGGTACATTCTCCATGATAGAGCATATGTTAGACGAAAAAGTAAGCCTTAATAAGTTTAAAAACATTGAAATATTGCAATGCATCTTCTCAGATCACAGTGCTATAAAATTAGAAACCAACAACAGGAAGATCAATGGAAAAAGAGCAAACACATGGAAACTGAATAATACCCTCATTAAGAATGACTGGGTAATAGAAGAAATAAAATATGAAATTAAAAAATACCTTGAATCAAGTGAAACTGAAAACACAACATACCAAAATCTTTGGGATATAGCAAAAGCAGTACTCAGAGGCCAATTTATAGCAATAAATGCATACATCAAAAAGAAGAAAGAGCCAAAATTAACACTTCAAAGCAACATCTCTAACAATTAGAAATGAACAGCAAGAAAAGCCTCAGTCACTAAAAGAAAGGAAATAAAGCTTCAAGCAGAACTAAATGAACAGAAAATAGAAAGACAATAGAAAAAAATCAACAAGACTAGAAGTTGTTTTTTTTTTTTTTAAAAGATTAATAAAATTGAGAAACCAGTGGCAAATTTAACAAAGGAAAAGAGAGAATACAAAAAATGTGAATAAGAAATGAAACAGGATGCATCACAACAGAGCCAACTGAAATAAAAAAGAAAGTATCAGGACACTATGAAGAATTGTACTCCAACAAATTTGAAAATCTGGAAGAATTAGACAGATTTCTAGAAACACACTACTTACCTAAGCTAACACAGACTAAGGTGGAAAAGTTGAACAGATCCATAACAAAAGAAGAAATTGAACAGGTCATAAAAAAATTACCAACAAAAAAAGTCCTGGAACAGATGGTTTTACTGGAGAATTCTACCAAACCTTTAGAGAAGAACCATAAATCCTACTGAAACTATTCCAAAACATAGAAAAGAATGGACTCACACCAAATTCATTTTATGAAGCAAACATAACCTTGATACCAAAACCAGCAGATATCACTAAAAAGGAAAATTACAGACCGGTATCCCTCATGAATATACTTATGCAAAAATCTTCAACAAAATCCTAGCTAATAGACTCCAACAACATATCAAAAAACAATTAATTATGACCAAATAAGGTTCATATCAGGTATGCAAGTATGGTTCAACATTAGAAAAACAGTCAATATCATCTATCACATAAACAAAAAACAAAGCAAAGGAAAAGAACCACATGATCATGTTAATTGATGCAGAAAAGGTATTTGATAAAATCCAACACCCATTCCTGATCAAAACTCTCAGCAAAATGGGAATAGAAGGGACACACCTCAACATAATAAAGGGCCTCTATGCAAAACCAACAGCCAACATTATTCTCAATGGAGAGAGACTGAAACCATTTCCCTTCCAAACAGGGACCAGACAAGGATGCTCTCTATCACCACTTCTATTCAGCATTGTTTTGGAAGTCCTAGCCAGGGCCATAAGGCAAGAAAGGGAAATCAAAGTCATCCAAATTGGTAAGGAAAAAGTTAAATTATCCCTATTTGCTGATAATATGATCCTATACCTAGAAAACCCAAGAGACTCAGTCCAAAATCTACTGGAACTAATTGAGAGATTAAGCATAGTGGTGGGATAGAAGATCAACATGCAAAAATCAGTTGGATTCCTTTACACCAGCAAAGAGATTGCTGAAAAAGAAATAAGGAAATTAATACCAGTTACAACAGCAACTGAAAAAATAAAATACTTGGGAATAAATCTTACCAGGGGCACAAAAGACCTGTTGAAAGAAAATGATAAAAGACTTCTTCAAGAAATCATAAAAGATCTACAGAAATGGAAGAATATACCATGCTCATGAATAAAGATTGAACATTGTGAAATAGCAATCCTACCCAGAGCAATCTATACATTTAATGCAATCCCAATCCAGATTCCATCAACATTCTTTGTTGTTGTTGTTGTTATGTGCCATCAAGCCGGACCTGACTCATAGCAACTCCTCCTTGGGTTTCTGAGGAAGTGTCACTATGGAAGTAGATTGCCCAACCTTCTTTCTGAGGAGTGGCTGGTGGGTTTGAACTGCCAGCCTTCTGATTACCAATCAAATGTCTTAGGCACTAAGCCACCAGAGCTCCCTCAATATTTAAGCATATGGAAAAATCAATCACTAACTTTCTATGGAAAGGAAAGAGACCTCGGATAAGCAAAGCATTATTGAAAAAGAACAAAGTAGGAGGCCTCACACTTCCAGATCTTAAAAGCTACTATAAAGCTACAATAGTCAAAAATGTCTGGTATTGTATAATAACAGACACATAGACCAATGGAATAGAATTAAGAACCCAGAAATAGATCTATTGACCTATGGTCAGCTGATTTTTGACAAAGGGCCAAAATCCATTTAATGCAGAAGAGATTGTCAGTTTGACAAATGGTGCTGGCAAAACTTGATATCCATTTGGAGAAAAATGAAACAAGACCCGTACATCACACCATACACAAAACTAACTCCAGATGGATCAAAGACTTAAATGTGAAACCTAAAACTAAAAAGTTCGTCAAGGAAAAAGTAGGGGTAAATTTAGGGCCCTCATATGGGAGTTCTGGTGGCATAGTGCCTAAGTCATTTGACTGCTAACCAGAAGGCTGGCAGTTCAAACTGACCAGCCACTTGTCTTTGGAAGGAAGGCTGGTCAATCTACTTCCATATGATACTGGCTTGGAAATCCAAGGAGGGGTTGCTATGAGTCGGATCCTACTTGATGACAATGAGTTTTTTGAGTAATATATGGCATAAACTATCAAGCATAACCCAAAATGCACAAACAGCAGAAGATAAACTAGATGAATGAGACTTTCTAAAAATTAAATGCTTCCAGAGACTTCTCCAAAAGAGTAAAAAGAGAACCTACAGATTGGGAAAAAATATTCAGCAATGATATATCAGACAAGGGACTTATCTCTAGAATTTATAGAAAATTCCAATACCTCAACAACAACAACAAAAATAATACAATTAAAAAATGGGCAGAAGACATGAATAGACACTTCACCAAAAAGGATATTTAGGCATCCAACAAACATATGAAGAAACGCTCATGATCATTAGCCATTAGAGTGATGCAAATCAAAACAACAATGAGATACCATCTTACACCAGCACTAGTAGCAAAGTTCAAGAAGACAAGAAATAACAAACACTGTTGAGGATGTGGAGAGATTGGGACTCTCATACATTGCTGGTGGGACTGTAAAATGATACAACCACTGTGGAAGCAGTGTGGTGATTCCTTCAAAAGTTGGAATTAGAAATACCATCTGATTCAGCCATTCCATTACTAGATATATATCCTAAAGAAGTGAGAGCCAGGGCTAGAACAGACATATGCACACCCATGCTCATCACAGCACTATTTACAATAGCAAAAGATGCGAACAACCCAAATGCCCATCAACAGAAGAATGGATAACCAAACTATGGTACATACACACAATGGAATACTATGCAACCCTAAAGAATAACATAGGATCTGCAACACACCACATAACATGGATGAAGTTGGAGGATATTATGCTGAATGAAATAAGCCAATCACAGAAGGACAAATTGTATTAGCCTGTTTTTGTAAAAAGTCAAGGAAAGGTTTATATGCGGAAGGAAATGTTCTTTATTGGTTACCTGGGGTGGGAAGGGAGAGGAGGGAGCCATCACTGTTAGATAGGTAGAGACAAGTATTGATTTGTGTGAAGAGAAGGGCAATGTACCAAATGTGAGTGATCAACATGGTGGCACTGAGAAAGAGGAATACATAGAGGAGTACATGGGAGGTACAACAAAGATGAACCCTTCTGCACATACAGTACTGTGTTGTCAGTGAAGGCAATATTGATATATGGGTGGATAGATAGGTGGACAAACTGAACTATTAGGTATGTCTATGCAGGGGGAAGTATACCCAAGACCATGTATAGGGTTGGCAGACAGTGTTTTTACAAGTGTATTTGTATGTTCTGTAAGAATTCCCAGATGTATGGTAGAGCTGACAAGGGACAATGTTGTAATCCTTTCTTGGCCACAGCCAGGTATGCAGAGGGAGTGAATAATTGGACCTGTGGGCTCAGGACCATGGTCGCAGGGGACATCAAGCTCAATTGGCATAACATGCTACACAAAAATATTGTTCCATTACCTATTTCAGCGAATAGCAACTAGGATCTTAAAAGCTTGCAAGAAGCCATCTAGATGCAACGATGGATCTCTCCTCATCCAGAGCAAATAAGAATGAAGAAAACTAAAGGAGCATGGAAACAATTAGTCCAAGTGAATGATATGTCATGTGACCCTCAGCCTATATGACTATGAGACCAGAAGAACTAGATGGTGCCTAGCTACCACTGGCAAGCACTTGGAGGGGGATCTATGTAGGAGTGGGAGAACAATATGAAACAAAACTCAACATCATTGGGGGAAAAAAAAAAAAGGACCAGGTTTTCTGGTCTGATAAATCCTGATGGAACCACTGAGATATGGTCTCTAGTTGCTTTTCAGGTCTGGAATTGAACCCACTGTCACTGCTTCCAGCTAAACAAAAGGCATAGGAGGTGAACATTTACATTGGATAGATACACTCCTTGGACAGATCAATCATGGGAGAATAGAAGGGCTGTGTATGCACTGGAAGAGAGCTTGGGGAGCAGGACACAGGGAAGAAGTAACTACAGGGAGAAAGTGGTAGAGGAGCTGTTGCATTATGGGAAATTGCACTCAATGTCATGAGACAAAGTGTATGTGAGCTGCTGTATGGAAAGTGAATTTGCTCTGTAAACTTTCACCCAAATCACAATTAAAAAAAAAAAAACCTGTCAAAACGTGAAGTTCTTGTTATCAAAAAAATAATCATTAAACAATGAACATCATTGTCAAAGTAATAATAATAAATGAGGGATAAGTATTGGAAAGATCAAATCAAACTTATTATTATTTTAAGATAATTCCATGAGGAAACCCCAAGAACATCAACCGAAATACTTCTATACTTTATAAAGGAGCTCAGAAATATGCCCAACCACAAAACAAATGCATGCATATCAGGAGATGTCCCATATATGGTGACAGTAATAACCAGTTGGAAATAAAGGGGAAACAAAAATACTCTATTTAAATAGGTAATACAAAATATAAAATACCCAAAAAATACTTAGCAGGTAGATACATATGAAAGAAATATAATTTTCCTGAGGGTCGTAAACAAAACAAAACAAAAACTAACTTAAAACAAAACAAAACAAAAAACTAACATAAAGAGAGCTCTCCCCAAACTGATAATCTAAATTTAAAAGAGATGAATGAATATGCCAAAGTAACCAATAATTTATCTATAGGATAATAAGTTTATAAAGCCACAAGGAACAAAAGTGTGATACTAGTCCCAAAATATTTGGTTAAATCAATGGAGAGAAATAGAGTAAAGAAATAAGCCTAACTCTCTCTCTCTCTCTCTCCACACACACACACACACACACACACATACGTATATATATATAATGTGATTTAGGTATCATTTTAAATCATAAGGGAAGAATTAGTACATAGAAAGATAGTTTATATTGATAAAAAGAACAATCTACCAAGAAGATGTAACGACTGTGCATCCTAAATAGTGTAGCTTTGGAAAATGTAAAACAAAAACAACTAGAAATACAAAGATAAAGTGAAAATCTCTAATTATATCAGGACAAATTGCACACTTCCTTAAGAATGGATATTTCAAGTAGACAAATGATACACACAATTTAAATATATAATGAGCAACTTTGTACTAACAAATGTATAACATACACTCTTTTCATACACACATAAATCACTCACAGATATTGATACTCTATGGAGCCACAAAAAAATTCTCAGCAAATTCTGAGGAGTAGAGATTACACAAACTTTAAGGAGCTCTGGTGATAATAGTGGTTAATGCATTCAGCTGCTAACCTAATGGTCTGTGGTTCAAAGCCACCAGCTACTCTGAGGGAGAAAGACCAGCAGTCTTGTTTCTGTAAAGATTTACAGCCTTTGGAACCCTATGGGACAGTTCTATTCTGTCTAATAGATCTCTGTGAATCAGAATTGACTGGATGGCAGTGTTTTTATTTTTATTTTTTTAATGCATGCTTCATTCCCTGGCCAGATGAGAAAATAACAACAGGAGATACAAGTTTCTATGCCTAGATCTAAAAAAACTTGTAAAAAAATCTGTGTTAATAAGGAATAAAAAGTGAAAATTACAAACTATTTAGAAAGAGCAATAGACCTGTGAAATGTAGCCAAAATAGTAATCAGAGGAAAATTTATGGATTTAAATATATCCATTAAAAAATAAAGGAAATTGAAATCCAATGGACCAAGCATGCTACTCAGGGTGCTAGAAAAAGATGAAAAAATAAAATCTCTAGAAAGCAGAAGGAAGGAATTAGTAAAGATAAAAACCAACTTTAGTAAAATAACAAGAACAAGAACAACAAAAGCTGGTAAAATTGGTTAAGAAAATATTCCTCAGGTTTGATCAAGAGAAAGGGAGAGATAAATAACCAGCATTAGGAATGAAGTTAGGGAATGCAATATGAATACAGAGGGGATTAAATTCTATCTTTAAATTAGTAACTTCGAAAAAAGTAGATGAAAGCCATGTTTTTTTAGGAAAATCAATGATCAAAATTAGCTCAAAAAGTAGTAGAAAATCCACACATCCTAATTTACAATGAAGAAATTAGAAAGGTAGTCAGATATACCCTGATAAAGAATATCAAGTCCAGATGGTTTTGCTATTTAGTTCTATCACATCTTCAAAAAGCAGATCATTCTCATGTTTATAAATTGAAAGATATTCAATTTATGTTATGAGCTTAGCATATCTCTTATACTAAAATCATAATAGAAGTCAAACCAATTTTTTTTCAAAATTATATATTCTATTCTGATGGACAAACAACAGCAAAACTATAAATATTATTGACCATGAGAAATACTTCCATTATGAAAGTAAAGATAGCTACAAGAAATCTATGGTAGTAGTGAAACTATCGGAAAAACTTCTGTTCAAGACAACAAGCAAGATAAGGATTCTTTTCACTTCCCTATTCAGTACTTTATTGGAGTTCCTAGCCAATGCTATACAACAAGAGGAAGAAAG
>NW_006922046.1:298541-300086 GCF_000298275.1 Orycteropus afer afer | reverse complement strand
GAGAAAGAGAGAGAGACAGAAAGAAAGAGAGGCAGAGAGAGAGGCAGAGAGAGAGAGAGAGAGAGAGAGAACAAGAGAGGGAGGGAGGAAGAAAGGAAGAAAGAAAGGCATGTGAATATTGGAAAGGAAGAGATGATAGTGCATTTTTTTTTCTTTTTCAGTCTCCCTAGAAAGTGTAAGGTAATCAACCAAGAAATCATCAGAATAGGGAAATACTGAAAAGTGGCCTTATACTAAATAAATACATAAAACCAATAGCTTTCAATATAACAGTGTTATCTGGTTAGAAAAAAGCAATCGAAAATGTACCCAATTCACAATAGTAATGAAAACTATAAAATAGCTAGAAACAAGAAGAATATTATTGAGGGGTATAATTGTGGTCAGTGAAAAAAAAAAAACAAACAAACAAGAAAACCTGCAATATCTGGGGATAGGGCAATAAGAGAAAAAAGGCAGAGAAGGAGAATAATGAAGAAAAAAATGGGAAAAATGCAAAAAGGAAAACAAGGAACAGGGTTAACCATGAGAAAAAAAAGAAGAAAAAAAAAAAAAATTTCAACCAGGAACAGGGAAAAGAAAAAAGCTGAAAACTAAGACCTGGGAGGGGAAGAATAAGGAATAATAGTAAAAAGGAGAAAAGTATTAATAATAGTAGTAGTTTTAAAACAGACAAAAGCAAGCAAACTAAAAACTAGAGAAAAAAAAAGAGGAAAAAAAAAATACAGGGAGAGCAGGGCAGGCACCCAGGCTCCGTCCAAGCACACAGAGTGGGATGGAGTTCCTGTGGGCCCAGAAGGTGGGTAGGAGTGGGGAATGGCCGAATCTCTGTTCACCAAGCGGGTGTGGGGTATAAGAGTAACAAGGGGAATGTCGCACCTTTTCAGTTGTCCAGGTCTGGAGTATCCTTGGGGTTACTCGGATATCTTCTAGTTCTAATGTTATCAACCTGGCTTAGGGACCTTCTGGTTAGCAGCCAAATACTTTTATGTAGTATGTTATGCCAATTGAGTTTGATGTCCCCTGTGACTATGGTCCTGAACCCACAGGTCCAACTAGTTGCTCCCTCTGGTAGCTGGCTGTGGCCAAGAAGTGACTACAATCTTATTCCTTGTCAGATCTACTATATACTGGGAATGGGGGCTAGCAAGTCCCAAATCTGTAGGTTAGATGGTAGGCTAAAGACCTCTGCTGGCTCACAGGATTGCAGGGTCTGAAAAATCCAAAATCTTCAGGTCAGGCAGCAGGCCAGAGACTTCTGCAAGCTTACTACCCAAGAACCAGAGGTCAGGTGACAAGAAAAATTTAGGATTTCTTTTTGCTGACCTTCTTGCTTGTCTGGAGGCCACAGCCATTTTAATTGTTAACACGTGGCAGCCATTTTGGAGGAGCTCTGGTAGCTTAGTGCCTAAAGCACTTGACTGCTAACCAGAAGGCTGGTGGTTCAAACCCACCAGCCACTCCTCAGAAGGAAGATGAGGCGATCTACTTCCATAGTGATACTGCCTCGGAAACCCAAGGAGGGGTCACTATGAGTTGGGTCCA
>NW_006922046.1:290097-293436 GCF_000298275.1 Orycteropus afer afer | reverse complement strand
GACTTCGTCTCACCTATTTTGGTCATGTTGTAAGAAGGGACCATTCCCTGGAGAAGGATGTCATTCTTGGTAGGGTGGAGGGTCGACGAAAGAGGAGGAGGCCTTCAACGAGAGGGATTGACACGGTGGCTGCAATGATGGGCTCAAGTATAGCAGGAATTGTGGGGCTGGCGTGGGATCGGGATGTGTTTTGGTCTGCTGTGCATGGGGTCACTATGAGTCGGAAATGACTCAACAGCACTTAACAACAACAACAACAACTGACATGGTATGTCTCTTTGTTTATTTAATCATCTTTGATTTTATTGTTTAGTTGTCTGCATACAAGTCATATGCATCTCTTGTAAGATTTACATCTAAGTATTTCATTAATTTGGTGTCCATATGTTCATTGCTAGTTTATGGAAATATGATTTTATTTTTGTATATGTATCTTGTATCCTGTGACCTTCTGGACTCAGTTATTTGTTCTAACAGAATAATTTTAGATGCCTTGATATTTTCTACATAGACAGTCATGCCATCTGCAGATAAGGACAGTTTGGTTTATTTATTTCTGAGCTGTATTCCTTTTATTTTTCTTGCCTAATTGCACTGGTTGAAACTTATAGCACTATGTTGCATAAGAGTGGTAAGAGTGGACATTGTTGCCTGGTTCCCAGTCTTACCAACCTAAAACCAAACTCACTGCTGTCAAGTCAGATCTGACTCATAGAGACCCCTCCTTGGGTTTCTGAGGCGGATATCACTATGGAAGTAGATTGCCTGACAGGGATATGTTATTTGATTTTTAACTATAAAGATAATGTTAACTGTAGGTTGTTTGTACTAGCTTTCCACCAAGTTAAGGAAGTTCCCCAGTATTCCTATTTTTCTTAGAGTACTATCAATTGGGGGTGACTTTTGTCAAGTGCTCTTTCTATGTATTTACTTAATGATGGGTTTTCCTGGAATTGTTGTTAGATGACATTGAGTCAGTTCTGACTCATAGAGACCCTATGTACAACAGAATGAAAAACTGCCTGCTCCTCCACCTTCTTTGGTGCAGTCATTGTGTCAGTCCATCTTGTTGAGGGTCTTTCTCTTATTTGCTGACCCTCTACTTTACCAAGCATGATATCTTCTCTACGGACTGATCCCTCCTGATGACATGTCCAAAGTATTTGAGATGAAGTCTTGGTACTCTCTCTTTTAAGGAGCATTCTGGCTGTACTTCTTCTAAGACTAATTCGTTCATTCTTCTGGCACTCATTGTTATATTCAAAATTCTTCACTAACACCATAGTTCAAGTGAATCAATTCTGCTTTGTTCTTCCTTATTCATTGTTGAGCTTTCACATGCATATGAGGCAATTGAAAATACTTAGGTATTTTGGCTTAGGTCAGGTGACCGTAATGGCTTAGGTCAGGTGTACCATGGTCTTTAAGGTGACATCTTTGCTTTTTAACACCTTAAAGAAGTCTTTTGCAGATTTGTCCAGTGCAATATGTTGTTTGATTTCTTGACTGCTGCTTGCAGGGGTATTGACTGTGGATCTAAGTGAAATGAAATCCCTGGCAGTGTCCATATTTTCTCCATTTATCATGATGTTGGGAGCTCTGGTAGCATAGTGCCTAAGGCACTTGACTGCTAACCAGAAGGCTGGTGGTTCAAACCCACCAGCCACTCCTCAGAAGTAAAGTTGGGCAATCTACTTTCGTAGTGATACTGCCTCGAAAATCCAAGGAGGGGTCGCTATGAGTCAGGTCCTACTCGATGGCACATAACAACAACAACAACATCATGATGTTGCTTATTGGACCAGTGGTGAGAATTTTTGTTTTTTTTATATTGAGGTGTAATCCATTCTGAAGGCTGTAGTCTTTGATCTTCATCAGTAAGTGCTTGAAGTCCTCTCTGCTTTCAGCAAGCAAGGTTGTGTGACCTACATATCATAGGTTGTTAATAAGTCTTCCTCCAATCCTGATGCCATGTTCTTCTATATACAGTCCAGCTTCTCAGATTATTTGCTCAGCATATGTACTGAATAAGCATGATGGAAGGATACAACTCTGATGTACATTGTTCCTTACTTGAAACTGGGCAGTATCTGTTAAAAAAACTGCCTCTTGGTCTATGTACACATTCTGCATAAGCATAATTAAGTATTCTAGAATTCCCATTTTTTGCAGTGCTATCCATAATTTGTTATGAACCACACAGTTGAATGCCTTTGCATAGTCAGCAAAACACAGGTAAATGTTTTTCTGTTATTCTCTGCTTTCAGCCAAGATCCATAAGACATCAGCAATTATATCCCTTGCTCCATGTCTCCTTCTGAATCTGGCTTGAATTTCTTGCAGTTCCATGTTGATGTACAGCTGCAGGTGTTTTTGAGTTATCTTCAGCAAAATTTTACTTGTATGTGATATTAATGATACTGTTTGATAATTTCTGCATTCTTTTGGTTCACATTTCTTTGGAATGGACACAAATATGGATCTCTTCCAAGCAGTTGTCCAGGTAGCTGTCTTCTAGATTTCTGGGTGTACATGAGTGAATGCTTCCAGTATTGCATCCATTTGTTTTAACATCTCAATTGGTATTCTGTCAATTCCTGAAGCCTGTTTTTCACCAATGCCTTCAGTGTAGTTTGGAATTCTTCCTTCAATACTGCTAGTTCTTGATTTTATACTACCTCCTGAAATAGTTGAACTCTGACCAATTCGTTTTGGTACTGTGACTTTGTATATTTTTCCATCCTTTTTTGTTATTATTATTATTTGATATTTCTTGTGTCATTAAATAATTTGCCTGTAGAATCCTTCAGTATTACAATTCAAGGCTTGAATTTTTTCTTCATTTATTTCAATTTGTGAAATGCTGAGTGTGTTTCTTCCCTTTTGGTTGTCTAACTCCAGGTCTTTGCACATTTCTTTATAATACTTTGTCTCTATGAGCTGCCCTTTGAAATCTCCTTTTCAGCTCTAATACTCTATCATTTTCCTGAGTAGCCTGTTAATACAGTGGATCACATTGATTGATTTTCTAATATTGAACCAGCCTTGCATCTCACTTGGTTATGGTGTATATCCTTTTTATATATTACTTATTTACTTGCTTATATTTGTTAAAGAGTTTTGCATCTATATTCATGAGGGATATTGATCTGTAGGTTTTTTTTTTTTTTTTCATATAGTCTTTCTTTTGTTTAGGTATTAGAGTAATATTACCACTCACAGCCACCGAGTCAGATTCAACTCATAGCGACCCTTCCTTGGGTTTCCGAGGCAGTATCACCACAGAAGTAGATTGCCCAACCTTCCTTCCGAGGAGTGGCTGGTGGGTTTGAACCACCA
>NW_006922046.1:285664-289997 GCF_000298275.1 Orycteropus afer afer | reverse complement strand
TTGTGATTAAGATGAAATGTACAGAGCAAATTAGTTTTCCATTCAACAATTCATATACATTTTTTTCCCCATGACTTTGATTGCAATCTTCACAATGTTATAGCACTCTTTCAACTTCCCCCTTGTGTTTCCTGCTTCCATTTATCCTCCTTTCCTTTCTCTTACTGCCTTCTGAGCTTTATTCCTGGGCAGATGCTGCCCTTTTATGTGTACTTCCCTTTTGTTATTGTTCACCTTAGAGGCCTGCCTACTGGATTGGCTGAAAGTTGAACCATGGGGGCCAGTTCCAGGCTTGAAGGGTGACTAAGGGCCATAATCTTTGGGGTTCTATCAATCTCTATCAGACCAGGAAGTCTGGTATTTTTTATTATTTTGAATTTTGCTCCACATCTTTCTTCTACTCTATCTACGAGCTTCTATTGTGATCCTTTGCAAAGGGTTGACAGTAGTAGCTGGGCACCATCTAGTTCTGGAGGCTGATGTCGTCCATGAGTCCTTTGCACTAATTGTTTCCATGCATCTTTGATCTTATTCTCTCTTCTTTGCTCTGGATGGGGAGAGACCAATAGTTGCACCTTAGAAGGCCACTCACAAGTTTTTAAGACCCCAGTCACTACTTACCAAACAAAGTAGGCTGTAGAACATTGTGGACTATGCTATGCTAATTTACCTTGATGTCCCTTGAGACTATGGTCCTGAGCTCCCAGGCCCAGCAATTTAAGGTTTTTTGTTATGGTTAAGAAGTTTTCACAAGTTTGTTCCCTGTGTACATTACTATATTCAGGGATATATTTGCACCACATGTAAACACACACACACACATATGAGCTCTGGTAGCGTAGTGCCTAAGGCACTTGACTGCTAACCAGAAGGCTGGAGGTTCAAACCCACCAACCACTCCTCCGAAGGAAGATGGGGCAATCTACTTCCGTAGTGATACTGCCTCAGAAACCCAAGGAGGGGTCGCTATGAGTCAAGTCCGACTTGACGGCACATAACAATAGCAACAACATATATATATATATACACACACACACACACACACACACATATATATATGTGTGTGTATATATATATATATTTGTGAATGTAGCCCATTCGCCTTCTCATCCCTGTTTACCTTGCTTGTCTTATCTATCTACTTGTAGATTATTGTTATTACCATTATTGCAGGATTTCGTGTGTAGCAGGATTTATCTTTGTTGCCTTTAACTCTTGTGTTCCTCCCAGTGTCTTCCTTTACCCTGAACATTTTGTGCTGACCTCCCCTTATTGCATATTGCCTTCTTCTTTACTCAAGTTAACACATATCTCCCCTCTAGTTAATGATTTACCCTCCCTTCCCCTTCCACTCCTGATAACCATCAAATAATGTTTCCTCTTGTGTGAAAACCTTTCTTGACTTTTTATGATAGTGGTCTTGTACAATATGTGTCCTTTTGTGATTGACTAATTTTACTCAGTGTAATGTCCTCCAGATTCATGCGTGTAATGGGATGTTTTGAAGATTCATTGTTATTCTATAACATTGTGTAGTATTCCATTGTGTGTATGTACCATAGTTTGTTTATCCATTCATCTGTTGATGAGCACTTAGGTTGTTTCCATCTTTTTGCTATTGTGAATAGTGCTGCAGTGAACATGAGTGTACATATATCTATTCATGTCATGGCTCTTATTTCTCTAGAATATATACTTAGTAGTGGGATTGCTGGATCATATGGTATTTCCATTTCCAACTTTTTAAGGAAGTTCCAAGTCATTTCCCACAGTGGTTGTACCATTTTACTTTACATCAATGTAAAGTATATGAAGATTCCAGTCTTCCACATCATTGCCAGCATTTGTTGTTTTCTGTTTTTTGAATTTTGCAATCTGTGCTCGCATGAGATGATATGACATTGTTGCTTGGATTTAATGATTGCAAGCATTTCTTCATGCTTTTTGGCCACCTGAATGTATTCTTTGGTGAAGTGTCTGTCTTCTGCCTATTTTTAAAGTGGATTCTTTGTCTTTTTGTTGTTGAGGTGTTGAAGTTTTCTATAAATTTTAGAGATTAACCCTTGTTCAGTATGTTGACGCTAATTTTTTCCTCCAGTTTGTAGATTCTCCTTTTACTCCTTTGGTGAAATCTTTTACTACACTCAAGTATTTGATTTTTAGAATGTACCAGTCATCTAGTTTGTCTTCTGCTGTTTGTGCATTTTTAATTATGTTTGATAGTGTATTTATACCATGAATTAAGGCCTCTGGGTTTGCCCCTGTATTTTCTTTGACGATCTTTAGAGTTTCAGGTTTTACCTTTAGGTCTCGGATCCATCTTGAGTTAATTTTTGTAGTAAGATAGGAGTTCTGTTTCTGCAAATGGATATTTGGATTTACTGGCACTATTTGTTAAGAAGACTATCTCCTCCCCATTTAATGGACTTCAGCCCTTAGTTAAAGATCAGCTGTCCATAGATGGATAGCTTTACTTCCGGCGTACCTCCAACCTTCTGATTAATAGTGTAGCACTTAACTATTTGTGCCACCCAGGGTCTCTGAGTTGCGTAATAGGCCTGGTAAATAGAAATATACACATTATTTTTGGATGAGAATATTTAATACTATAAAGATATATATTCTTCCCAAATTAATCAATAAATATAGTGTCCAACTACATTTTTACGGAATTTGACAAGCTGTCTCTAAAATTCACATGGAAGAATAAGTGTGTGAGGAAAGTCAAGACAATTTAGAAGACAAACATAAAGTGGTCCTGCTTTACTAAACATAAAACTCAAACCCAACCCAACCCACGCCACTACCATTGAGTCAATTCTGACCTGTAGGACAGAGTAGACTGCCCCGTAGGATTTGCAAGGCTGTAAATCTTTACAGAAGCACACTGCCATATCTGTTTTCCCCAGAGCAACTGATGGGTTTGAACCATTGACTTTTCTATTAGCAGCTGAATGGTTAATTACTGTGCCACAGGACTACCTACTAAAATATCAAGACATATTATAAAGCTATGTTAATTAAAGCAGAATAGTATTGGCATTAAAGATTTAACTAGGAAAAATGATTAGAATCCAGACACAGACTCCTGTATATATAGATATTTAGGCTGTGGAGGAAAAAAAAATGCGAGGAAAAGAATGTGTTATTTGATACATTTTATAAAACTTAGATATTATTTGTTGTTGTTATTTGTCGTCGAGTTGGATCTGACTCATAGCAACCCCTCCTTGGGTTTCTGAGGCAGTATCACCATGGAAGTATATTGCCCGACCTTCCTTCTGAAGAGTGGCTGGTGGGTTTGAACTGCCAGCCTTCTGGTTAGCAGTCAAGTGCCTTAGGCACTATGCTACCAGATCTCCTTAGATAATATTTAGAAAAAATAAAATTATATTTTTAACATGAAAGTATTTATTAAAATAACTTGCAACTGTGTTAAGAGCTAAATGTTATACAAAAAGAAAATATACAACCAAAGTAAAAGAAAATATAGTACAAAGACTATAAAGGAAAATATTAATAATTCTTTGAAAAAAATTAAAGACTTCTATATAAGAAAAGATACTGTAAATAAAATTAAAAGACTACATGCTGGTGGAAATATATTTATAATACCTGTAATAGACAAAGGAGTAATATTCAAAGTAAATGCAAAAAATTACAAATAAGTAAGAAAAAAGAAAAAAACAAAAAGAAAATAATTAAAAAATACAAATAGGTAATTTGTATAAGAAGAACTAAAATGGAGAATAACAAAATAAAAAGTTGCCCAACTTCACTAGTAGTGAGGAAAATCCAAAGTAATACCCAAGGAGATACTAGTCATTTATTTAGATTCAACCATAAATTTTACTCATTGACTTATACACTATTATTTATTATAGACTAATGATCTTCAATTCTTATTTTATTTTGGTGTTAATACATTTTCTTGTAATTATTTCAGGAAATTTTGGGTGTAGTAGAGACCTTGAATGATTAAAACATTTTATTTCCCCCTAGAACTTGATAACATTATTCTACTTTAATCAAAATTGTTTTATCTGTACTAGTTCCTTTGTATTTCCGTATAAACTTAAGAATAATATTGTCAATATATATACAAAATCTTACTGGGATTTTAAAAGGAGTCTAAGTAAACCCTTATATTATTTTGTTAAGAGTCCACATCTTTACTAGGTTGATTATTTCCAGGAGAAAGGGGATTAAAAGCCAGGAAGCCAGACAGAAATCAATCAGCCACAGGGACCCAGGTCGGTGTGATACGAGAGGTCTCCAACAGCAAGACAAACTTGTCTGTCGGTTTGTCCTACTGTGGTGACATGTAGATGTG
>NW_006922046.1:267034-278493 GCF_000298275.1 Orycteropus afer afer | reverse complement strand
TGTATTAAGTAATGTTAATTCTTCTTTAAACATTTGATAGAATTTACCACTGACTCCATGTTGGTCTAGATATTTCTTTTTGGTGATTTTTACAAATACAAATGCAATTTTCTTAATTGTTATGTTGTTGCTTTTTGGTGTCATAGAGTCGGCTCCGACTCACAATGACCCTATGTACAATAGAATGAAACACTTCCTGGTCCTCTGCCAGCTTCAGTGTAATACTTATTACACTTGAGCCCATTGTTGCAGCCACTTGTTGAAGGCCTTCCCCTTCTTCTTTGACCCTCCATTTTACCAAGCATGATACCTTTCTTCAGGGAATGGTCTCTTCTGATAACATGACCAAAGTAGGTGACACGAAGTCTGGCCATTCGTGCTTCCATCGAGCATTCTGGCTGCGTTTCTTCCCTGACAGATTTGTTAGTTCTTCTGGCAGTCCATGGTACTTTCAGTACTCTTTGCCAACATCACAACTCAAAAGCATGAACTTTTCTTCAATCTTCCTTATTCATTGTCCAGTTTTCACATGCATATGAGGCTATTAAAAATACCATGGCTTGAGTTAGGCACATCTTAGTCTTCAAGGAGATATCTTTACTCTTCAGCACTTGAAAGAGGTCTTTTGCAGCAGATTTGCCCAATGCAATACGTCATCTGATATCTTGACTGCTGCTTCCATTGGTGTTGATTGTAGAACCAAGTAATATGAAGTCTTTGACAACTTCAATCTTTTTTCCATTTATTGTGATGCTGCTTATTGGTCCAGTTGTGAGGATTTTTTGTTTTCTTTATATTGAGGTGTAATCCATATTGCAGTCTGTGGTCTTCAATCTTCATCAGTAAGTGTATCAAGTCACCTCACTTTCAGCAAGTAAAGTTGTGTCGTCAGTGTATGGCAGGTTGTTAATCCTCCAATCCTGATGCCATATTCTTCTTCATATAGTCCAGCTTCTTGGATTATTTGCTCAGCATACAGATTGAACAAGTATGGTGAAAGGATACAACTCTGTCACACTCCCTTCTTGTTATTAAACCATGCAGTGTCCCCTTGTTCTGTTTGAATGACAGCCTTCTGGTCTATGTACAGGTTCCTCATGAGTATAATCAAGTGTTCTGGAATTCCCATTCATCTCAATGTTATCCATTATTTGTTATGATCCACAGAATCAAATGCTTTTGCATAGTCAATAAAACACAAGTAAACATTTTTCTGGTATTCTTTGTTTCAGCCAAGATCCACCTGACATCAGCAATGATATCCCTCATTCCACATCCTCTTCTGAATCCAGCTTGCATTTCTGGAATTTCTCTGTCAATATACTGCTGCAACCATTTTTGAATTATCTTCAGCAAGATTTTACTTGTGTGTAATATTATTGATATTGTTCAATAATTTCCACATTCTGTGGGATCACTTTTGTTTGGAATGGGTACAAATATGGATCACTTCCAGTCAGTTGACCAGGTAGCTGTCTTCCAAATCTCTTGGCATAACCAAATGAGTACCTCCATTGTGGCATCCATTTGTTGAAACATGTAAAGGGGTATTCTGTTATTTCCTGGAGCTTTGTTTTTCGCCACTTCCTACAGTGCAGCTTCAACTTCTTCCCTCAATACCATTGCCACCATTCTTGACCATATGCCACCTCCTGAAATGGATGAACATCAACCACTTCTTTTTGGTACACTGACTTTGTGTATTCCTTCCATCTTCCTTCGATATTTCCTGCTTCATTCAATATATTGCCCATAGAATCTTTCTGTATTGCAACTTGAGGCTTAATTTTTGATTTAGTTCTTTCAGCTTGAGAAATGCCTAGAATGTTCTTCCCTTCTGGCTTTCCAACTCCATGTCTGCATATTTCATTATAATAATTGACTTTGTCTTTTTGAGCTGCTCTTTGAAATTTTCTGTTCAGCTCTTTTATCTTGTCATTTCTTCCATTTGCTTTAGCTACTCTTCATTCAAGGGCAAGTTTCAGAGTCTTTTCTGACATCCATTTGGTCTTTTCTTCCTTTCCTGTCTTTTTAATGTCTTTTTGCTTTCTTCATGGATGATATTCTTGATGTCATCCCACAATTCCTCTGGTTTTCAGTCATTGATGTTCAATGCACCAAATCTGTTCTTTAGACGGTCTCTAAATTCAGCAGAGATATGATCGAGGCTATATTTTGGCTCTCATGGACTTGTTTTAATTGTCTTCAACTTGAACTTGAACTTGCATATGAACTTGCATGCAAAATTCTGTCATGCAATCTCCATATCATTAAGGTCAGCTCTACTCTGATGAGGCAGCTCTTATCCAGTGGTATTTTGAGTGCCTTCCAACCTGAGGGGCTCATCTTCCAGTGCTGTATCGAACTATGTTTTAGGGATATTCATAAAGTTGTTCAGTAATACATCAGACAGTATTTCATTGCTATTCATAAAGTTTTAACTGGCCAATTATTTGAGAAGTGCATGAGAAGAGCAGTTGATGGTTTGTTCACAATGAGCTCCTGGCCTTGTTTTGGCTGAAGATATTGAGCTTTTCCATCACCTCTTGCCACATATGTAGTCGATCTGATTCCTGTGTACTCTGTCTGGTGAAGTCCATGTGTATAGCTGCCCTTTATGTTGTTGAGGAAAGGTATTTGCAATGAAAAAGTCATTGGTCTTGCAAAATTCTATCATGCAATCTCCAGTGTTATTTCTGTCACCAAGGCCATATTTTCCAACTACTGGTGATTCTTCTTCGTTTCCAACTTTTTCATTCCAATCACTAGCAATAATCAGCACATCTTGATTGCATGTTCCATCAATTTTAGACTGCAGAAATTTGTAAAAATCTTCAATTTCCTGATCTTTGGCTTTGGGAGTTGATGTGTAAATTTGAATTATAGTAGTATTAACCAGTCTTCCTTGTAGGTGTATGAATATTATCCTATCACTGACAGCATTGTACCTCAGGCTAGATCTCGAAACATTCTTTGTGATAATGAATGCAACACCTTTCCTCTTCAATTTGTCATTCCTGGTGTAGTAGATCATATGGTTGTCTGATTCAAAATGGCCAAAACTGGTCCATTTCATCTCACTAAAGCTGAGGATATCAATATTTATGCATTCCATTTCATTTTTGACAGTTTCCCATTTCCCTAGATTCATACTTCATACATTTCATGTTCAGGTTATTAATGGATGTTTGCAGCTGTTTCTTCTCATTTTGAGTTGTGTCACTTCAGTAAATGGAGGTCCCAAAAGCTTTACTTTATGCATATGATTAAGGTCACCTCTACTCTGATATATACCCAGTGGTATTTTGAGTGCCTTCCAACCTGAGGGGGTCATCTTCTGGCACTGTATCAAACAACGTTTAAAGGATATTCATAAAGTTGTCCAGTAATACATCAGTGTTTCACTGTCATTCATAAGGGTTTCACTGGGCAATTCTTTGAGAAGTGCATGGCCTCTTCCTTCTTCCAAGTCTGTCTCAGTCTGGAAGCTCTGCTGAAACCCGTCCACCATGGACAACCCTGCTGGTGTTTGAAACTCCAGTGGCCCAATCTCCCACCTCACAGCAATGTGCAAGCCACCACAGTACGACAAACTGACAGACAAGTTTGTCTCTCTTAGTTGTTCCAAACCACTCTGCTCACTTCCTGGCCTTTCTCTTACCTGTTCCAGCTGTCAGCCTGGCTTCTGCTCCCTTTCTGGGGCTCTCCCTTTACCTGTTCTGATTCCATCACCTGGCTACCACTTCCTGCCTGGGTTCTCCCCTTATTTGTTCTGGTTCCATTGGCCCGGCTCCCACTTCCTGCCTGGGGCTCTCTCCTTACTTGTTCTGGTTCCGTTGGCCTGGTTCTCATTTCTTGCCTAGGGCTCTCCCCTTACTTGTAGATAAGTAGCTTGTATTTTTCAAGGATTGAGCCATTCGGTGTAAGGTGTTAAATTTACTTGTGTAGAGTTGTTTGTAGTTTTCCTGCAGTGATATCCCCTGCATAATTCCTGATATTGATAATCTGTGTTTTTCCTTTTTCTTTTTTAATCTTCCTTTGTCAGTCTCACTAGAGGTTTGTCAATTTTATGAATCTTTTCAAAGAACTACCTCTTTCTTTCATTGGTTTTCTCCATTGCTTTTGTGTTCTCAGTTTAATTGATTTATCTTCTTATCTTTATTACTTTCTCCTTTCTGCTTGCTTTGGGTTTATTTGATCTTTTTCTAGATTCTTGTGGTGAGAGCTTAGATTATTGGTTTGAGTCTTTTTCTCTTTTCTAACAAATGTCTATTCTAGTTGATTTTCCATTCACTAATTTTGTCAGCTACTGAGAGGAGGGGTTGAAGTCTTCAACAGAAATGTGGATTAATCTATTTTAGTTCTATTCATTTTTGCTTCAAATATGTTGAGGCTTTGTTGTTTGGTATATACACATTTAGGATCCTTATATCTTCCTGGTGGATTGATCCTTTATCATGTGATATCTTTATTTGTCTCTAGTAATTATGATTTTCTCTGTTGTCTACTTTCTTGGTTACTAATATAGCCACTCCAAATTTTTTGAAATTAATCTTTACATTGCATATCTTTTTCTATCTTTTTACTTCCAACCCACCTATGTTGTTGATATTGAAGGGAGTTACTTGAAAACAGCATGTTGTTGTGTCATGACTTTTATTCACTTTGCTAATCTGACTTATAGTTGGTATATTTATGCCATTTACCTCTAAGGCAATTATTGATACTTTGGAGCTTAAGTCTGCATTTTGTTTTATATGTTTTATTTTGTTCCTCTGTTTCTCTTTGCTTGCCTTCCAGTGAGTTACTTAAACTCCCCCCCCATTCAATCTTGATTTCCTTATAATGTTTTTGAATGTATCATTTTGTATAGTTTTTAATAGTTGTTGTTGCCATTATTATACTATCCATATGTGACATTACATTCTACTGGTATCAACATTTTACCACTTTGAGTAAAGTGTGTAAACTTCATTTCCATTTAAACTCACTGCCATCCAGTCAGATCCAACTTTACAGTGACTCCTCTTTGGGTTTCCGAGGTGATATCACTACAGAAGTAGTTCTTTTATATATCATTGTGCTGAGTAACAGATATTATACTTTTTGTTTCAATTATCACATTTATTTAGTAACTCATCAAGAGAGAATAGTTTATTATATTTATCTTTATTTTTGCTGTTCTTTGCTCCTTCATTATGTCTCAAGATTCCTTTCATCATTTACTTTCCATTTGAAGAGTTTCATTTGGCCATTCTTTAGGGGTAGGTCTGCTAGTGACAAATTCTTTTAGCTTTCTTTTCATTTAAGAATGTCTCTATCCGCTCTTCATTCTTTCTTTCTTTCTTTTTTTTTTTTTTTCCATGTAAGAATGTCTTTCTTTCTCTTTCATTCTTGAAGGATAGTTTCACTAGATATAGACTTCATGGCTGACATTTCTTTTCCTTCAGCACTTGAAAAATGTTGTGCCACTTTCTTTTGGTCTCCATGGTTTCAGATGAGACATCTGAAGTCTTGTTCAAACTGGTGTTCTCCTTGTTAATGCATAATTTTTCTCTGGTTGGTTAAAAGATCTTTTCTTTGTCTTTCATTTTCAGAAGTTTAATTATGATATGTCTTCACATGGTTGTTTTTAGGTTTTACTATTTGGGTTTGCTCACTTTCTTGAATCTGTGAGTCTATATCTATTACCATATTTGGGAAGATTTCAGCCATTATTTATTTTAATATTCTTTTAGCTCCACTTTCTTTTTCCTCTCCTTCTGGGACTTCATTGATACAAATGTTTGTAGCTTTTATTATTGTGAACAGATCCCTGGGGATTTGTTCATTTTTTCAACCAATTTTCTTTTGGTTTTTCAGATTAGATAAATTATATTGGTTTTTCTTCAAGCTGACTGAATCTGTTCTCTGTTATCTTCACTCTACTACTATTCAACTCATCCAGCATGCTTTTTTTTTTAACTCTATTATTGTATTTTTCAGTTCTGTTGTTTACATTTTTTAAATAAGTTATGTTTCTTTGTTCAGATTTTCTATTTTTCATCTATTTCAAGAGAATTTGTAATTGCTTGCTGAACCATTTTTGTAATGAATGCTTTAAAATCCTGGTCAGAAAATTCTAACATCTGACTCATCTGAGTGTTTGCATGAGTTGATTGTCTTTTCTAATTCAAGTTGTGATTTTTTCCTTGTGCTTTGTATATTGAGTAGTATTTGATTGTATCCTAAACATTTGGCTATTATGTTAGGACACTCTGGATCCTATTTAAAATTTTCATTTGAGCATTCAGTCACCCTGTTTACATCTGATATGCAGGCTGTGGGCTTCTATTGTGGGCTGTAGTTCTGATCACAGTCTAATCTTTAGTCTCTGTGGTGTTATTTTGATCTTCCTCATTTGTCTCCTGTCACTGGTCTCTTCTGGTGCTATTTGAATGGTCAGGTTGGATCACATAGTTACTCTAGGTGCAGAAGGAAGTCTCTGGCCTACAGAGATAAAGAGTACTTCTCATGTGTTTTGCATGTGCTTTTGTAGTGGGTTCCCTCCTTTCGTGGAAGACACAGAGCTCTTCTTGGACAATGTGCTTGTTGTGGTGAGATCCCTTAGCTGCATGGTGTCTCAGGGTGAAGAAGAGGAATCACAGGCCCTGTGGGGAACAAGATTGATTCTTGGTGCAGGGAACTTGTTGTAGTGTGATCTCTCGTATCGTAGCCCCTAACTCATGGTGTCTCTGACTGTGGGACTGGAGTCTCAGTCCTGGCACCTTAGTTAATTTGTAAACTTTGTCTGCAACTTTCCCCTATGTATTGTGGAGGGAGTAGGCACATGGTGCTGAGTGAGGGCTCGGGTCTCTAGCACTGTCCTCTCTTATGAATATTACTTCTGAGGATTAATGCCTGCTTGAAATGCCACTTGACACATCAGCCATGGGAAGGAAATGGTTAGAGGAGATTCATTTGGCTTCTCCTCATGCAGATCCTCAACCAATACTTGGCAGATACATCAGGTAACCTCTTCCAAGCTTGGCACATCCCTGGTGGCCCACATATTATTTGGTGTGGTTCTCTTCTGAGTTTGTGTTCTCCTCTGTCTGTCAGATCTCATCTTCTTTTTAATTTCAGGGACTTCTCATATCTTCTGGTCTACCAAAAATATTCCTTTTTGTATTTCAGTGCAGTTTGGAAGAATGCATATCTATATATTCTTTTATATATATCTTATATTTATATTCATCTATATATATATCTTATATGTAAAACTTCTAGGGATTTTGAGAGGGAAAGCTTAGCTCAGAATCTTTATCTAATCTCTTTTTGTAATTTTGTATGTTTTCTAAAATGAATGTGCATTAGTTTTATAACCATTAAAGCTCATTTATATGATTAAAGCTCTCTTTAACATGGCTGTGTGCTGAACACTGTGCTGGAGGTAAATGCCAGTGACTTCCTCTTGGGGATCTTATAGGAAAGTGAGAATGTATGCTCTTTGAAAATGGTCTCTCAGGCTGTGGAAAGCACAGCCACCCTTCTACGGGTGCTGAGCTGGGTCCCCCAGCTGCAGAGCAGGACTTAGCTGCTATGAGGGCACATGGACTGTAGAATGTTGCTCCAAGGTCTCATAGAAGGAACAAATCCTTCTCCTTCTTCAAATTGCCAGTGTGTGCAAAATGCTAACACTACACATTTAAGTGACGTATAGATCAGAACAGAATCATAGCTTGATGACATAAATTAAAGTAATTATATTCATTAGCATGATAAAAAATATGCAAACAAATGTTTATTAAATGCAATCATATATCAACTCCAAAGTCTTTGGCGTTGTTTATGTCTTTGTTGCTCCAGCATTTTGTCAAAGGTAGCCTGTCACACTGAACTTAATTGACACTAATAATAGTGGAGGGAGGAGGAGCCAGCCCAGAACATCACTTGGCTGTGAGTGAGCACCAGAGGTTTGTGGGTTGGCTGCCAGGCCTTACCGGGGCCTTCCCATGGACATCTGGGTAGTAGCTTGGGGAAGAAGTCAAGATCTTCTTTCATTTAATGGAGGGAGGGGCTGCCCACTTCATCAGGATACTTCCCACCAGGTTGGTCTGAGGACGAGTATAGGAGGGTCTAAAGGCACTTTCCCCCATCAGTACTTGATACGGTGCCTGTCACTAAAAGGGAACACTTGTCTGTAAGTTTAGCTATGTCTTTCCAGCTACTGATGACTCTGGCAAGTGAAAGCACTTACCTTTCTGGAGCCCCTATGGATGGAAAATAGGCTGCCCTAAAAGGGAGGCTGTTGCACGTTTGTGCTGGGTTCTTGCTGAGAAACCTGGCAAGCAGGCTGCTCTGATGAGGTGTCTTATTTTTGTCAGAAAGCATGTGCATTACAGTCATAAACACAGGCACAGGAAGAGCCAAACTCCTTAGGCACTTTGGAATTCTAAGGGCTGATGTATCCAGGTGTGCTTTTGTGTGACACCCCACCCTTTGCAGAATACAGCCAGCAATTATTTTCATTGTTTACCGTATCTGTAGAGAGCGGGGTATACTTTTTTAATCTGTTTCTCTCTCCATCCATCCAACATATGTTGAAGATGTAGTCATTTTTCTGTTATGTGCTAAGTTTCTGGGGGATTAGAAATGAATTACTGAAGAGTCTGACTCCAACAAGCTCCACTCCCAGTAATAACTACCTGTTACCACTGGGTCAATTCTGACTCATGGCAAACCCATGTATGCCAGAGTCGAACTGTGCCGCTGGTGGGTAGCAGCGAGGGCTGCTAACGGAAGGGTTGGCAGCTCGAGTCCACCCACAGGTGCCTTGGAAGAAAGGCTTGGAGATCTGATTCTGAAGGACCAGCTATTGACAACCCCATGCAGCACAGCTCTCCTCTGGCATACATGGGGTTGCTGTGAGATGGAGCTGACTCGAGACCAATTGGATAGACCCTGACGTTTGTTTTCTCAGATCTACACTGTTCATTCCATCTGTGAAGGAAGTGGAATGTGGGGAAGCTGGAGTTTTCCTGGTCAGCACTGGTGCAAAGCACAGAAAGGGTGGTCTGGTCCCTGTAGCTGCAGCAGTGCAAGAAGGAGTGAGAATCTGGGGAGGTTAGCTGCCTGCCCAGGCACCTCAGAGTGACCACTGCAAATCCTCCCTTCTCTCCCCCTAAAATGGGAGCTTGCACAATTTATTTCTGTGGGGTGGTTTCTGTGGGGAGGTAGAGAACAGATGTTAAGAAAACAAAGGAAGGCATGTTGTTTCTGAGCCAATGGTGATCAATTCTGTATACTTTACTGCTTCGTCCATGTTTTAGGGATGGATATTTCAAGCCATTTCAATCAAAAGTGGTGCTACTCTAGGCTCTAAACAAAGGTCTAGATTTATTTTTTTTCTGGCAGCACAATCCTCAAAGATTACACTTGCTGCAACATTTTTAGCCACGTCAACATTCCTTAGGAAATACAAATATGGGCATTATTTCATAGAGATGGCACTGGGTAATATAATAAAATGGATTTATTTCATCTTAATTTATTTAAAATGTGCATAGACAGAACTGGGATAAAATCCATGAGATGAAATATCTCGTTTGCATGAATATATTGAAAAATTCAGCCACCTTCTAAGCCAAAAAAAGAGGCAACTTTTTTTTCCTCCTCAGAATAAGAAGAAGAATAGGTGCTCTTTTTAAAACAAGAAAATATAACCTTGACAGAGAGAAGTGATTCATGTCCCAGGGTCCCTGTGAAGGTGTGAGGGATGTGTAGATGGTGGCGAGTGCTCTGAGTGGAGGGAGCTGGGAGAGATGAGACTGTGCTTTTGCTGGACTGGGTTGTGAGGAGGCTGACGAGGCTGGTACTGAGGGCAGCTTGGATTTCTTATGTGGTGGTTGCCATGATGGTGCAGCTTCAGCCCTAGCCCAGCCCCAGCTCCCACCTGTATGGTCTTTAGTAAGTCCCACTGGCTTGTTGCAGGGGCTAAGGCAGGTCGTGTACAGGGTATATCTTGCTTTGGGGGCATAGCTCCTCACCTGCACATCTCTTCCTCTCTCCCCAGGGCCTCTGTGTCTAGAAGGCACTGTCAACACTGCTCTTGTCCATGACGCTTTAAGTCCGAAGGACTGCAGTTCACTCTGGGCCACTGAGCATAGCAGCTATGAAATGGGGAAGCCATTCACATCTCTGGCCTGGATATGAGTATGAGTAAAGCAGTTTGGATTCCAGTCTGGGCTCTCCCACATATTTGCTATGTGATAGTGAGTAGGTTTCTTAACCTCTCTGGGCTCCAGTCTCCTCATTTACAAAATGAATTGGGTAGAGGCATCTATCACATAACAGGTTTATATGAGATGATGAGGATAAGTACTTAGAACATGCCTGACATAATTAGTATGCAATGAATGCTGATTATAAAGCTTTCTGATCAATAGAACGGACATAATCTTTTAATCTCACAGAGCAGATTGATAGCTACTATTATTGTTTGATATTAATAATTGTTTTCAATTTATTCCGTTCGTGTCTATAAACTTCTTGAAGGAAGAAATGACAAATGCTTGCAGAAGGTGTCAGTTAATGCATGCGGAATTGAGTTGTTTTTAGACTTTTTGTCTTGCTGAGCATGATTCTCTTCATGTACTGGGGTTTGGAACATGAACCTTTGAGGGCCAGGGAGAGCTGATTCTGATAAACCATACCGTTTATCAGAATCATAAACTTCAATTCTTCTTTTGGAAAAACCCTGCCTATGCATTCCATTTCTTTTTCTTTTCACCTTAAGCTGTGAAGAAATTCAGGCTCAACAGCCTCAGCTTTTGAAAATTAAGTACAGGCCATAGACAGAGGGGGAGTTCTGGTGGCATAGTGCCTAAGGCACTTGACTGCTAACCAGAAGGCTGGTGGTTCAAACCCATCAGCCACTCCTCGGAAGGAAGGTTGGACAATCAACTTCTGTAGTGATACTGCCTCGGAAACCCAAGGAGGTGTTGTTGTGAGTTGGGTCCAACTTGAGGGCAAATAACAACAACAATAACATAGATAGTGGATTCTCTTTGAACCCATGTGCTAGCCAAAGCTTTTGGGAAACAAAACACAGTCAAGGGAATTCTCACAGCTCTGTGTCAGGATTGGGGGTGGGTTGAGTGATGGCTTTAGAGTGGTTGGTCTTGACTGCCAGAGAGTCCACAGCCCAGAGGGTCAGAAGTCCTATGACCTGGGGTTCTTCCTAGCTCCATGGATATGAGAAATCACAGCATTTTTAGTTCCTTCTGCTTGTGGACAAAACCCACCATTCCTGGGAGCTGCCCAAATCCTAGGACAGATTTAGTACAGGTACCACTGGCCCTGCCGTGGTGATGCCTGTCGTGGGCATGAGTTCTGCTGTCTCATGGTTCCTCTATCTCCTGCCTTTCATTTAGAGCCAAGGGCATGTTGTTGTTGTTGTTGTTGTTTGCCGTCGAGTC
>NW_006922046.1:228233-266890 GCF_000298275.1 Orycteropus afer afer | reverse complement strand
CTTAGGCACTATGCTACCAGAGCTCCCAGGGCCAAGGGCATAGCCAGTGGTTTTCCTGGAAAATGTGCCTTACCCATCACCCACTGTTATTTTGATGCTGACTTCAGAGATTCTCATTTGGAGATGCAGGAAGGAAATGGTGAACCTAGCAGATAAACAGGTGTCTGCAGCACAGCCTGAAATTCCCCTTGAACGCAGTCAAGCCCAGTTCTAGCAAGTTTCAACCCCTGAGTCCCTAGGGATTTCCTGGTGGGTGAGCATGCTCTCCCTGATGACTGAAGGAGCAAAATTCACAGGCCTCATCTACATCACTAAGGGGCCACCCTCCTCCTTCTCTTTGAGCCACCAAAGAAAATCCAGGTGGGATTCACTGGCTGTCCTTGCCTATAAGCCAGGGCCACATCTTCAGGGAAAGGACACCAGGAAGGACACCCTGAGTCACCTGACTCTGGCCAGGGCAGCCCCACAGGTCTGGGAGGTTCTGTGCAGTGTGTTCATAGCCTCGGCTGCTTGAATTCCTGCCTTTCCTTGTCCTTTCCCAGGTCTGGTGTCAGCCACGGGTTTCCAAAACATGTATCTGCCTTCCTTGTTCTGTTTGTCAGGTGAATCCAAAGAATAAAAGCCAACCCATTATCACCTGTGCTGCGGTGCCCCTGGCAAACCTTCCATTAATTCCGTGATGTTTCCTATTGAGGTGAGACCAGAGAGGGGCTGGAGGCCAGGCCGGGCCGCTGGTGTGGGTGATTTATGAAGAAGGGGATCCAGATGGCCTGGAGTGAGCAAGGCTCCGGATGTGAATTCCACGCAGGTGCACCTTAGTTCCTTACGGTGAGCCACTGCTAATGGGGAGCCTGCTGCTTTGATCTCCTGGGGCAACGAGGGGTGCTCCCCAGATATGAGAAATCACAGCATTTTCAGTTCTAATCAGAGCAGCTCTTGAGCTCAGTCTGGTGTGCACTGAGCCAGGGTATAGATTTGGTGACTATATAATTTATCATTCAACCAGGGACACTTTTGAGAGTGAAGGAGGAAGTGATAGCAATTTTGAGACTGAAGGGAGTGTATTGCTAATTAAGCAGGGATTGTCCCTGTTGAGGGGTTTCTGGGTGGTACAAATGGTTAACTGTTAGAGAAGCTTGGTGATCTACTGAAAAATTAGCCATTGGCAACCTGTGGAGCACAATTATACTCTGACATATACAGGGTTACCATAAATTGGAGTTGACTCAAAGGCAGCTGGTGGGTTGGTCCCTGTCAAACTGGAACATAAGGTCTCCTTAAGAATAGACGATCTTGGCATGCTGGATCATTATTTTGATTACTTCCACTGCATGTGTATTAAGAAACTTTTGGATTCTAGTGCCAGCATGAGCAATCAGGGCCTATACAAATGTTGTTGGGTTCCTCTGGGGTGGTTATATGATCTTGACTGGACTTGCCAAATGGCTGGTTCTGGGATGTGAAACTTGGCCTCATGTTGTGTTGGTTGTGTCTATCTGGGTGAAATAGTGTGCTTAATTATCTTGGTTTTGCCTTCCTTTGATTATAACTGCCATGAGGTTGGGGTATATGTCCCACTCCTGCTGTAGCAGCACATGGATTCTGGGTTTGGACACTCCTAGATGCTTATCCTGGTTGTGTAACACAGATGAGTCTCGGTTTCTCAGCCATTAAATGGGAGAAATACTAACCAACCTAATGGTATGGGAGGAATATTGAATAACTGTAAGGGTCCAAGTACCTGGCAAGTAACAGTGCTCAATTATTACATAGAATAATATCTTAGGTCTAAAAGGTGTTCCATATGGATGTAGAAGAAAATGTAACTTCTGTTATTATTTGTTTTAGTTTGTATTTAATTAAAAAATGTAGGGGGTAGTTAAAATATAATGGATATATTATGAGTACAAAACCAGTTGCTGTCAAATTGATTCAGACTCATGGTCACCCCATGTGTTTCAAAGTAGAACTTCACATAGGTTTTTTAGTGGCTGTAACCTTTTGAACGTAGATCACCCATGCACCTCTCTGTGGATTCGAATGACCAACCTTTTGGTTAGTAGTGAATCATTCAACCATTTATAGCACAAGTATGAGTACAGTCACACATATAGAGTTAACCAAATAAAATATCAATAAATTATTCCTGTATTGGGGTGCGTGGTCAAATGTTCTGCTGATAGGGCTGGGTGATCAGGAAAATTTGGGAAACTCCTTCATGATTAGGACAGGACTACCTGTGAAAACCTGTTCTTTTGGTAGAAAAACTCATGGAGCATGAAGAAGATGTATCATTCATTCATTCATCTATTCATTTACTCAACAAATATTTATTGAGCAACTACCACACGTTTCATGCACTTGAGACACATAAGTGAACTAACTAAGTAAATTATATAATTGAAGGTGTTAGTGCTAGTGTAAAAGAAGCAGGGTGAGGGGGTCTGGGAGCTGGGGTGGGGTGAGGTGGTGGTCAACGTGAGCCTCATTGAAAAAATGACATTGGAACAAAGACATGCAGGAGGTGAGGGGCTTGGTCTTGTGCCTCCCAAACCTCCAGAGCTGTCTCCTTTCTTATAATATTGATTTCACTCCCCAAATTCAAATCTATACTTCTCCCTAAAATCTTGAACTTCCATCAGCATGTCAGTAAAAACCAACTTTCATTAACATGAAATCCATTTCTTTTCTAGTTACAAAGAAAAACAGAAACACAATCTGTTTTTTTTTTTTTTTTTTAGCATTATATTTGCAGGTGGAGCAGAACGGAAAGTTCTAACTGCTCGATGCTGGGTCCTGATTTAGGAACCTTGGTTGGCACAGGGCAAGCTTACTTCTCCTGCCACCCTGGCACTTCCACCTCCCTCTCCTGCTGGGGTTCCTCTTCATCTCTCTCTCTGTCAGCCTCTTAAGCTACTTTCTCTTCTTTTGTCCAGCCACTACATGAAGGACTTCTTCAGGGTCCTCTTGTCATTGGATCCTCTTCTCTTCTACACTCTCGTTGCAGCTGATCTCATTCATATCCTTGGGTTTAAAAAGTCTTTTGCATATAAACAACACCAGATTTTAAAGAAAATTTCTAATTGTTTAAAAGCAAGGATGGTGTTCTGGTTACCTAATGCTGCTCTGACAGGAATATACTATAAATGGGATGGTCTTAACAAACAGAAGTTTATTCTCTTACGGTTCAGGAGGCTAGAAGTCCGAGTTCAAAGTGCCAAGCTTGAGGGGCTGTGTGAAAGCCCCTCGACCTTAGGCTTAAGCTTTGCCTCTTGCTCCCGGCCCACTGAAGCTAGAGACATCTCTGCATCCAGGCAGCTACTGGCTGCTGAGGCTGACAAGCCCAAGGTCCACAAATAAATACCACATGGCAGGCCATTCATTCAAGTTCATTGTAAGTCCTAAGGTTGGCAGAACATGGTAGGCTGCTGAACAATGGCATGGCTACATGCAGGGTCCAAGCATGCCATAAGCTAGAGACCATCCCCAAAGCTGTTTCTTATATATGGGAAGCAGACCATATACCCAAAGGCAGCTACTCAGATGCTCCCAGTAGATTCCCCCATGGAGTTGATTACCAGTCTCATCATGGGGAATACTACATCCAGCTGCCCAACCACTCCACCAGGCCTAGACAAGTTGACACACAAATGTAACCACCACAGATGGCTAGGCTTTAACTTACTTTGGATGCATCATCAGGAAAGACCAATTGACAGAAAAGAATATCATGTAGAGAGTCAGTGAAAAAGATGGAAATCCTCAGTGAGGTGGATTGACATAACAGCCGCAACAATGGACTTAAACATACTAATTATTGTGAAGGTGGAGCAAGACTGGGAAATGTTTTGTTCTGTTATATGTATGATTTTTATGAGTGGGAGCTGACTCTACAGCAACTAACAAAAGCAACAAAAACTTTTTTTTTTCTTTTTTATGTCCAGCTAAGATCTCCCATAGAAGCTATGGACTCCCATATCTAACTGCTTCCCAGACATCTCCCCTCTGGGGATGTTCAGTCCTCTCAAACGTAACATGCCCAATACTCAACTGTTGATCTTTTCCTCAAACATACTTTTTCCGAGTCTTCTCCATCTCAGAGAATGGCACTTGTGTCCACACCATGGCTTAATCCCCAAACCTGGTTGTTATTCTCAACTCTTTCTTTCCCTCAGACCTCCCAGTCAGTCCATCACCCAGCCTGAAGGGTTTACTCCAGGTCATATTCTAATCCATCCACTTTCTCTCTCTCTATCTCACACCAGACAATATTTCTCACCTGAATATTGCCGTAGTTTCTAGTTTGTCTCTTCACCTGTACTGTTGTCCCTTATAATCTATTCTCTACTTAACTGCCAGAATGATCCTTTAATAATTAGACTATGTTCTGCATGTCCTTTATACCCTTTAGAACCTTCTGGTTACATCCACGATAGAGTTAGAACTCCTTAATATGTCTGTGCCTTCTTCTTCAGCCACATGCTCAGCTGCCTAAATTCTGGTCATCATGTCCTTCCTTCAATTCCTTGGAGACTTTGAACATAATTTTTCCTCTTCCTGGAGAGCTTTTTACTCAACAAGTACCTGCATGAGCCATTCATCGTTCTGGTCTTGGTTAAATGTAGTCTTCTCGTGGAGGGCTTCCCAACCACTAACCTGGATGAGTCTCTCTACCTCTACCTCATAATCCTTTTTTTTTTTCTTTCATACAAGTGGCCATTGAGTCAATTCTGCCTCATGAGGCATCATGTGTGTCACAGCAGAACTGCACTCTATAGGGTTTTCAATGATTCCTAGGCACCTCTGGGTGGACTTGAACTTCCAGCCTTTCGATTAGCAGCCAAATATGCTAACCACTTGTGCCACCCAGGGACTTTTGGATGTCTACCATGTTCCAGGCCTACTGGGTTTATAGCAGTTCACAAGGCAGTTAAGATTCCTGCCCTTTGGAGCTGACACTGTGGCTTGAGACACAGGTAGTAAAAATAAAATCACACAATCTTAATAATATAAAAATAAGGGTACAAGGTCTTAATATGTTAAGATCTTAATATGTTAGCTGACAGGGGATTGGGAGAAAGAAGAGGGGCTCCTAAGGTGGTTTGTGAACCCCTGAAGAGATGATCTTTGAGCTGAGAACTCAAGTGTGAGAATGAGCCAACTGAAAACAGGCTGGGCTAAGAAATTTCCAGAGGGAGAAGGAACAAGTGGAAGGGCTCTGGGCTGCATTGCAAAGGCATTTAACCTAGCCAGAAGTGTAGGATGAGGGTAGAAAGGTTGTAGGATCCAGCCTGGAGTTTGGAGTCAGTCCTATGACTTCTTGTGTGCTGTGTCTGGTGTTTGACTGTAAGCTCCATGTGGATACACCCAGCAAATGTCTACCCCAGAGTAAGTGCTGGACAAATATTTATGAGTTCTGAATGAATATTCTTGATATTAATGAAATTAACTAAAATTTCACCCCTTGCTTATTTGCATTATCCATTCCTTTACTGAGTCTTTTGTTTTCCAGCACCACCAAAGGGAAATTTCAGCTCAATCCTGGCTAACTGGCAAATTCTGATTTTGGGGAGCCTGCATTTCATCAGTGAGTCATTGATGTGCTCCCTCACCTCCCAGAGGATCCCTGGCTCTGCAACAAAACTTTCCACCCTGAGTTTTCACTCAGAGTCCTCAGAATCTTTTAGAAACTCAATGACCAATTCCTACAAAACGCCTGAATCCAAAACCTGGGTCAGAATGGCTTCATTGTCCAGGAAGATGGGGTCCTCTCCAGATTTGCATGCTTCAGGAACTAGGGAAAACTTCAGAGGACATACTTCTGTGTGACTAATGAGAAGACTGTGTGTTTTTATATGCTGTGGGACGTCTAGACAGCTCCATCTTTTCTGCATATGATGTGGAATCTGTGTCAGGCACAGGGGACCAGGGCGAAGCTTGAATCCAAAACAGCTTCAGAAGATGAGATCCTTGCCAGAGGAGTCTGTGTCACAATGAAATCTTTATGAGGACGAGATCTTTACTA
Source organism: Orycteropus afer afer (assembly GCF_000298275.1). NCBI lineage: Eukaryota > Metazoa > Chordata > Mammalia > Tubulidentata > Orycteropodidae > Orycteropus > Orycteropus afer. The sequence continues at coordinate 260,865 of NW_006922046.1, read as the reverse complement.
ACCTAGGGCAACCCAGTTTGTTTCCAGATGAAATTAATTTATTGACTTCTCTGCTTAGACGTCATTTGGCTCCCACTGCTGCTCATGTGTCCTGGCCTGTTTTGGAAAGGAATGATTTTTTTCTTTTAAGAAAAAGTGTCTCATGTGTCTTCTGTGGAGCTTGACTCAATTTGACCCCATGGGCTTCCTTGAGGGGTAGTGTCTTCTTGGGCTGTGTATGTCTGTGTGCGTCTGTGTGCACCCATGGTGAGCAATGGTGCACTGGTGTAAGTCAGCACAAGAAAGCCTGGAAGGTTGGTTGTTGTTAGTTGCTCTGAGCAATGATAACCTTATTTGTAACAGAAGGAAACATTCTATGCCTATTCTATGCCATGTTCAGGATCGTTGGTATGTTTGAGTTCATTGTTGCACCCATTGTGTCAAGCCATCTCATTGAAGGTTTTCCTTGACCTCTACTTTACCAGCCACGTTATCCTTTTCCAGTAACTAATCTTTTCAGATGGCAAGTCCAAAGTAAGTGAGTGGAAGTTTTGCTATCCTCACTTCTTATATAGTGGGAGGCATAATATTTACAAACAAGTGAAAAAAAGATACTTTGAAAAACACATTTCAAGCTGCCTTTGCAGTTATCATTACCCAGGTCAAATAGGCAGCCTAGCAGACTGCCTGGATTTGAACCCCAGCTCTGCCACTTAATCTGTGTGTGTGTGACCCTGGGCATCATATCTCTGTGCCTCAATGTTCCCACTTGCAAAATGAGGGTAATAAAAGTGTCTCACATCTTTGTGGCAGTCAGTACTTATCAAGGACTTAAAGCAGCACCTGGCAAGTGTTGTTGTTGTTGTTGTTATGTGCCATCGAGTCGTTTCCAACTCATAGCGACCCCACACACAGCAGAAGGAAACACTGCCTGATCCTGTGCCAGCTCCATGATCCCTGCTATACTTTAACCCATCATCACAGCCACCGTGTCAATCCATCTCGTTGAAGGCCTTCCCCTCTTTTGTTGACACTCCACCCTACCAAGCATGACATCCTTCTCCAGGGAATGGTCCCTCCTTACAACATGACCAAAGTAGGTGAGATGAAGTCTGGCCATTCTCACTTCCAAGGAGATTTCGGGTGCACTTCGTCCAGGACAGATCTGCTAGTTCTTTTAGTGGTCCATGGTACTTTCAGCATTCTTTGCCAGCATCACAACTCAAAAGAATCAACTCTTCTTCGGCTTTCCTTATTCATTTTCCAGCTCTCACATGCATATGAAGTGATTGGAAATATCATGGCTTGTGTCACATGCACCTTAGTCCTCACGGAGACATCCTTGATCCTCAGCACTTAAAACAGTTCCTTCGCAATTGACCTTCCCAGTGCTACATGTCTTCTAATGTCCTGACTGCTGCTTCCCTTAGCATCGATTGTAGAACCAAGCAATGTGAATTCTTTGATAACTTCAATCTTCTCTCCATTTATTGTGATGCTGCTCATTGGTCCAGTTGTGAGGACTTTTGTTTTCTTTATATTGAGACGTAATCCATACTGCAGACTGTATTCTTCAACCTTCATCAGTAAGTGCCTCAAGCCATCCTCACTTTCAGCAAGCAAGTTGTATCGTCTGCATATCTCAGATTGTTAATGACTCTTCCTCCAATCCTGACGCCATATTTTTCTTCATATAGTCCAGCTTCTCAGATTATTTGCTCAGCATATAGATTGAATAAGTGTGGGGAAAGGATACAACCCTGATGCATTCCCTTCTTGATTTTAAACCATGCAGTGTCCCCTTGTTCCATTTGAACAACAGCCTCCTGGTCAAGGTACAGGTTTCTCATGAGCACAATCAAGTGTTTGGGAATTCCCATTCTTCTCAATGTTATCCATAATTTGGCATGATCCACACAATCAAATGCCTTTGTACAATCAATAAAACACAAGTAAACATCTTTCTGGTATTCTTTGCCTTGAGCCAAGATCTGTCTGACAACAGCTATGATATCCCTTGTTCCACGTCCTCTTCTGAATCCAGCTTGCACCTCTGGAAGTTCTCTGTCAATATACTGCTGCAAACGTTTTTGGATTATCTTCAGTAAGATATTACTTGCGTGCAATATTAATGATATTGTTCTATAATTTCCACAATCTGTAGGATCACCTTTCTTTGGAATGGGTACAAATATGGATCTCTTCCAGTCAGTTGACCAGGTAGCTGTCTTCCAAATCTCTTGGCATAACTGAGTGAGTGCCTCCAGTTCGGCATCAGTTTGTTGAAATATCTCAATGGGTATTCAGTCAATTCCTGGAGCCTTGTTCTTTGCCAATTCTTTCATTGCAGCTTTGACTTCCTCCTTCAGTACCATTGGTTCTAGATCATATGCCACTTCCTGAAATGGATGAAGATCAACCAGTTCTTTTTGGTACAGTGACTCTGTGTATTCCTGCCATCTTCTCTTGATGTTTCCTGCATCATTCAATATTTTGCCCTTCAATATTGCAACTCGAGGCTTAAATTTTTTCTTCAATTCTTTCAGCTTGAGAAATGCTGAGCACGTTCTTCCCTATTGGTTTTCAAACTCCAGGTCTTTGCACATTTCATTATAGTAATTGGTTTTGTCTGTTCGAGCTGCTCTTTGAAATCTTCTGTTCAGCTCTCTTATCTTGTCATTTCTTCCATTGGCTTTAGCTACTCTCTGCTGAAGGGCAAGTTTCAGAGTCTCTTCTGTCATTCATTTTGGTCTTCTCTTCTTTTCTTGTCTTTTTAGTGATCTCTTGCTTTCTTCATGGATAATGTTCTTGATATCCTCCCACAATTCTTCTGGTTTTCAGTCGTTGGTGCTCAATGCATCAAATTTATTCTTTAGATGATCTCTAAATTCAGGAGGAATATATTCAAGATCATATTTTGGCTCTCTTGGACTTGTTTTAATTGTCTTTAACTTCAAGTTGAACTTGCATATGAGCAGTTGAGGGTCTGTTCCACAATCAGCTCCTGGTCTAGTTTTGGCTGAAGATATTGAGCTTTTCCACCGCCTCTTGCCACAGGTGTAGTCAATCTGATTCTTGTGTGTTCCATCTGGTGAAGTCCATATGTAGAGCCACAGTTTGTGTTGTTGAAAAAAGGTGTTTGCAATGAACAAGTCATTGGTCTTGCAAAATTCTACCATGCCAGTTCCAGCATTATTTCTGTTGCCAAGGCCAAATTTTCCAACTACCAGTGATTCTTCTTTGTTTCCAACTTTTGCATTCCAGTCACCAGTGATAATTAACACATCCTGATTGCATGTTCAGTCAATTTCAGACTGCACATGGTAGGTACCTTGTAAATGTCAGCTAATGTGGTCAGTATGATCTCTCCTTGATATTTTTTTCTTTTTCACTATTTTTTTTTGTTGTAAAAAATATATATAACATATTTGTTATTTCCACATTTTTCGGTGTATAATTTTGTGATATCAATTATATTAATCATGTTGTGTCATTGATATATATGTATATATTATGATTATTTATAGTGTTTTATAAGAAGGTCTCTCTCCATCTCTCTTTTAGCATTTGACATGAATAGGCTAAGTGTTGGATATTTATTTATGTTCCATCTAGCTCCCAACCAAGTCAGCCACAGATCCTTGGGGCTGTGCTGTCTCAGGTGTGATCTAGCCTCTCACCCAACACACCCACTGGCCTCTCACTGCTTTGGAAGAGGTCTATGTATCTGCCTGCAAATTTGTCCCCTCTCCCCCATTCTCACACCCCTGGATCCTACCCACTTATCAGGAACCAGATTAAGCTCTATCTTCTCCACAAAAGACCTCCAGTCACGAGTTGCATTTTTCTCTCACTCCCACTTTGCTCTTGAGTTATCCTGGAGAGCAGAAGTGGTGGGTGTCACAGTGCTCCCTGACCCTTATGGCCCTGTGGAGCCTCTCCCAGGTGCTTGGTCTGTGTCTGTTAAACTGAATTGGTGGGAGCTCCTTGTAATGTTCATTGAATTTAGCAAACACATTTTGAGAAAAAGTTTCTTTCTGCCAGTTTAAAAAATCTTTTAGACAAATTTATTCATATGTGGTAAAAGTCACTGTATGAGTGACTATGAGTTTAGCTGAAGTGAAGTTGTATAAGCGTCACCACAATTAAGATACTGAGTAGATCCATCACTCTCAAAATTCTCTCATACCGCCCCTTTGTAATCTACCACTGCTCCACACCCCTAAACCTGCAACAACTGAGGCTTCCTGTTCCTATAGTTTATGTCTTTTCCAGAATGTCCTATGAAAGGGATTCTGTGTATAGTACAACACATACAGTACTTAATCTTTGATTTCTTTCCCTTTCCATGACACATTTCTGATTCATCCATGTGCATCGGTAGTTGGTTCCTTTTTACTGCTGTGTAATACTCTATTACAGTTTATTTATTCATTCACTAGTTGAAGGACATTTGTATTATTCCCAAATTTTGGGTGATTATGAATTAAGTTGCTATAAACATTTGGATACAGATTTTTGTGGGAGCATGTTTTCGTTCTTCCAGGGCTATAAATTTATAAGAGATTGCCTAATTATTTCCCAAAGTTGCTGTACTATTCTGCCATTTTGAATCAACAACTTATGAGAATTCCAGTTCTCTGCATCCTCACTGAGTTCTGGTGGCATAGTGGTTAAACACTTGGCTTCTAACTGAAAGGTTAGCAGATCGAACCCACCAGCTGCTCCCCACAAGGGAGAAAGATATGGCAGTCTGCTTTGGGACATATTATAGCCCTGGAAACACTATGGGGCTGTTCTACTCTGTCTTATGGGATCGTTATGAGTTGGAATTCACTCAATGGCGATAGGTTTGACATCCTCCCAGCATTAATGTTGTCACTTCCTCCCCTGTGTTTTAGCTCTATAATTGGTGTGTAGTAGTATTTCATTGTGTTTTCAACTTACATTTCCCTAATCACTAAAGATGTTGAGTATCTTTTTTATGTGACTATTTATTGTCCATATATTTTCTTTGGTTAAGTGTTAAAATTTTTGCCCATTTTTAATATATTTTTCTTATTATTGTTTATTACTGTTAATGTTTTTCTTACTATTGAGTCTTGAGAATTCTTTATATATAATTTAGATTCAAGTCCTTTGCCAGATATGTGATCTGGAAATATTTTCTCCCAATCCATGGCTTGTCTTTTTGTTTTCTAAACAGTATCTTTTGCAGAGCAGAAATTTTAAATTTTGATGAAGTCCAATTTATCATTCTTTTCTTTTATGGGTCGTGCTTTTGGTGCTGTTTCACCAGCTTTTAATCTTATTTTTATTCTTCTCAGACTATGGACACCAGCATAAGGTGTGGCTTCCAGGCAGTGCAGGGCTCCACTTGCCCCAACTTCCTGCCCAGCCTCTTCATAGCCACTCTTGGTTATTTGGTCACCAGCTAGAACTTCCACCAAGAAGAATGCTAGTCCACAGATGTCATCTCTCAGAAGCCCTGGTGAATGTGTCATTAGAGAAAAAAGTCACTGAAGACATCTCCCATCCACACTGCACTCCTGTGGTAAGCTGGGTCACCTGTCTAGACTCCCTCTTTCTCAACGTGTATCCATATCAGGGACTTCATTGACTTTCCTCGCCCCTAGGTCTTGGCTGGGGCCATGAGAGTCCTCACCATGGGTTCCCTAATTTAGGAAATAATGTTGAAGTACTGACTCTTATTCTCCAAAAGGGTTTTAGACTTTATTCAAATGGTCCAGGGAATAGCAGTCTTGATAGACCTGCAGAAGACTCCTTTCTCCTTGATCCCAGAATACTGACCACCTGTCTTTGCATTGCCTGGACAAGAAGGTGGGCTTGGAGGTCTTGTAGCCTTTACTCTCAGAAATGAGATTTTAAGTGTCTCAACAGACCTCTTGTTTGACTTTCTCTTGGCTGACCTCCATTGCACTAGCCCCAAGGTAAGCCAGGGCACTTGGGCATAGGTGGAGCATTTCCATCTTTTCTGGAGTGGATCTGGAAATCACAACAAAAGTCTAGACCTGGTATCCTTGTGTCTGTCCTCAGAGAAACTGGCACTAACCAGAGAGGTCTGGGCCCTATAGGCTAGGCTGTGAAGTATGTTTCTCTCATCTGAGTAAAGTGGTTACTGCTACTGGTTCTGCTGCCACCATAACAATAATGTTAAAAAGGCCAGCTGCTTCCTCCAAGATTGAATGTGAGTCACAATTTTGTAGCAAAAGTTGATGACTTGTCTGAAGTGGCAGTACACAGAATTTGGAATTTAGCCACAATTGTGCGTAGACAAAGAAACCTTGTTCTTCATGTGGCCTTGTCTCCTGGGATTCTCTCACATTATTCTTGGGGAGGAGGTTTGCTCCAGACCTCAGTGTATTCTTACCTCATTTTGAGGCATTTTTCCCTGTCCAACTCTCCAAGACAATACAGCGACTTGTAGTGGTTGGTGACCTTCTGCTGCAGTAATTCCCTCCTTTGGGCATTGAAATTGATTTTCTTCCTCGTGACATGTAAAGATTCAAAGCATGCCCCTTGCTCCCTGTCCCAAGAGGGTTCCTGCATCAGCAGCTGAACTGGGGACGAGTGATGGCCACTGGTGTTGGGGGAGGGGTCCCTGGAGCATCTGCTGTCTCTGAAACCCTGGTGTGGGAACTGGGAATGGGTCCTGTGTGGTCTGAATGGGGGCCAGCCTCTGAAGTGGCTCCCTTGCCAAACTGGGTTTTAATAAAGAAGAACCAATGGTCTCTCATCTTTAAGGAGTTTCTTCTTGGAAATTCTGCATCACTCTCAGTCTCCAGAGCCCTCCACCCTTTGCTCCCAGTGGGTGAGGAGAGCAGCTAGAAGGCACACTGAGTTCTGCCTCTGTCATATCTCCTATTGCTCCCCTGCTCTCCATCCCCCATAAGCATCTTGGTTAGGGCCCCTCCTATTCCCACAGCCATCAACATTATTCCATCTTTGCCTCCATCTCCTTCACAGACCTTCTGTCCTGCCCTCTGCCTGCTGCCTGCTCCCTCTTTTCCTGGCTCATCTGGACTTGCTCCAGGACAGCTGGAAATCCCAGTTGCTGAGGACTGGATGGAGGTAATTCCTTTGGGTTGGAGGGCTGATGCTGCATGTTAGCCTGGGTCTTCCCCTGCAGATCCTAAGAGGCTAGCTAGCCCTTAACTGTTTATCCCTTCCTGCTTTTGTCCCTATATTCTTTTTTTTCTGTATGCTGTCAAAGTGATATTTCAAGAGGACAAATCAGATCATGTCACTTCCTTGCTTAAAACAGACCACTGGGTCCTTACTTTCTTGAGTGTGAAGCCAAATACCTTAAACACCCCCCTTGTCAGTTTGCTCTGGTTAGGACTGCTGTCTCAGGGCCCTACCCTTTCGATTTCACTACAATACCCTTCAGATATATTGTCCACTTGCAAGTCCCTGAGCCCTCAAAGACCCAGTCCTTCTGCCTCCCTTCTCCTCTTGTAAGCTTGCCATCTTCAAGTTTCAGCCTCAGGGTCCTACATTAAGTGGTCCAGACCTTGCTCATCTGCCCCTCTATGTCAGGTGCTTCTCCTCTGAGTTTAAAGATCGATTCCACAGATATTTCTTGTGGGCATATTATAGCCTGGCACTACACTGAGGAAGGACTGGGAAACAGGCAGCATGATCCCACCCTTGCAGAGTTTACATGCTGGCAGCAGGACACAGATATTGAACAAGCAAACGAACAGGACAGTGCAAGATTGCGAGACGAGACGTGCTTTGGAGAAATGGGCCTGCTGTACAAACGGCCAGGCAGGGCTCCCTCTGAGAGGTGATATCTGAGGTAGGAAGAGCCCAGCCTTGTAGAAATCTGGAAGGACAGTGTTCCAGGTAGGCAGAACAGCTGGTTCAAAGGCTCAAAGTTGGGCAAAAACTGAATGTGTTCAAAGGTGGATGAGGAGTGGATGTGAGCCTGGTACATTTAACACCTATAGAAGAGTGCTTCCAACACCCTCTCTTCTATATGCAAAAATGATTTTCAACAATAATCTTGAAATAAATAAAAATATTGTCAGAAAGGAAATGTAGACAGTGAAAATTATTTTTTTTAATTGAATGTTATATGAATAATCATTCCACAAAATATTATAGTACGAAAGAGAAAAATAAGTAATGACTAATTCTTTTAAATTATATTAATGCAGTTTTTGAAAAAGAGGAAAACTTATTCCTACATATTAATCTATGACAGTAATGAATAATAGTCTAATGATGTCCCTTTCTGAGCCTAAATTTCTGTGAATTTGCCAGTGGCTATATCATTCTTCCTGCATGTTCACGTTCAATAGTTCCTACTGCCAAATTTGTCAGTCTGTCTTCACTCCAAGTTGGATGAAGAACTCTTTAAATTTTAATTTCAAAGATTTTCTTTCACATGAAACAGCATATATACAAATAGCTATGAAAAGCCTTAAACATGAGGATAATTTTGGTAGAGATTTACAAAATCTCCCATTTCAAATGTCTCCCCTAGTTAAAGATTTTCCACTAACATATCGTCACCAGAAATTTCTTTTTTTTTGTCAGTAAAAACTTCTGAAGGTTTTCTTCTTTTAGAAAAATCAGAAAGAATGGTTGAAGGAGAGTGAACATGACATTATTGGATCCATGGCTTTAGACTGAGTGTCCTTGGTGAAAATAACTGAGGTTTTCAAGCCTCCCAATTTCAATTTCTCCTGGCATTGTAAGACCCGTACCTTTCCTCATTTCTCTTCTTCAAAATGTGATTCTTTTTCTATGTAAATGTCTATTTCCTTATCTTTGTTTGTTGCCTAGTTGATACCCTTCCTTACAATTTCTGGGCACAGATCTTCAAGGGGCACTTTTAAAGCTTGATCTTTCACTGTACATTGTTTAAGGCAGGAGCTGGATCTGTAAATATTTTCATGACTGATTAACCTCATCTGTAACTTCATCCTAGGATAAAAGCACTCAATCGTACTACTGCTGGAACATTTTGTTTTCTTGATTCTTTTTTTATTTTCAAGCCAACAATTAACAACAGAAAATAATGAATTTCAATCTTAAAGATATAATTCAAATTCAAGAAATCACACACTCAATTTTGCACTTACCAAAAAAGGTAACATTTATGAAAACAAAGAAGCTTGTCATTCACAGTCTTGTAGATTTTAAACACAAATCAGAATTTCCCAATGATCCTTAGGATTGAAGTAACCTAAGTTGTTTCTTCCTCTTTACAATCACAGTCCTGTCATTGTTGATTTCTATTGTTTAAATGAGGAGATGTATAGTTCCCCAGGGGTGGGAGATACCAACTCTGTCAAAAGTGAGACTCCAAAATCCCAACCACCTACAAATTTACTTTTAAAACAAATGAATATAGTTGAGTAAATGCGTTTCAGGGAGTTGTTTGAATTAACTTTCATATAGAAATCAATGTTTATTAAAGGATAAATGATAACCATGTGCTAATGTAGAGTCCCTGCGTGGTGTAAACAATTAATGCATTTGGCTGCTAACTAAGAGGGTGGAGGTTTGAGTCTACTCAGAGTTGCCTTGAGAGAAAGGCTTGGCAATCTGCTTTGAAAAAATCAGCCATTGAAAACCCCATGGACCACAGCTCTACTCCAACACATGTGAGGTTGCCATGAGTCAGAGTTGACTCCATGGCAACTATATATATATATATATATAAATGTGTACATATATATAAATGTGTTCATATATATAAAATAAAGCTATTTATATATGTTATATATAAATTATGTTGTTGTTGTTATGTGCTGTCGAGTTGGACCTGACTCATAGTGACCCTTCCTTGGGTTTCCGAGGCAGTATCACTATGGAAGTAGATTGCCCCATCTTCCTTCCGAGGAGTGGCTGGTGGATTTGAACCGCCAGCCTTCTGGTTAGCAGTCAAGTGCCTTAGGCACTACTCTCTCTATATATTGCTCTGGTGGCATAGAGTTAAAGCATTTGGCTGCTAACCAAAAGATCAGCACTTGGAACCAGCCACTCTGCAGTAGAAAGATGAGGCAATCAGCTTCTATAAAGATTTACAACCTTGGAAACCCTAGGGAGCAGTTCTATTCTGTCCTATAGGGTCACTATGAGTTGGAATTGACTTGATGGCAGTGGGTTTGTTTTGCATATATATTATTTACTCATGAGAAAGGGAGAAAAGATTGAAGTTGTCAGGGATTTCATTTTATTTGGATCCACAGTTGACACCCGTGGAAGTGGCAGTCAGGAAATCAGATGTCGTATTGCACTGGGAAAGTCTGCTGCAAAAGACCTCTTTAAAGTATTAAGGAAGGTTGGGCAATCCTACTTCCATATTGATACTGCCTCAGAAACCCAAGGAGGGGTTGCTATGAGTCGGGACCGACTCGACGGCAAACAACAACAACAACAAAAAGTATTAAGAAGCAAAGATGTCACATTGAAGACTAAGGTATGCCTAATCCAAATCATGGTACTTTCTATCACTTCATATGAATGGGGAAGCTGGACAATGAATGAAGAAGACTGAAGAGTTGATGCCTTTGAATTGTGGTGTTGGCGAACAATACTGAAAATACCAGGGACTGCCAGAAGAATGAACAAATCTGTTCTGAAGGAAATGCAGCCAGAATGCTCCTTGGAAGCGAGAATGGCCAGATTTCGTCTCATCTACTTCGGTCATGTTGTCAGAAAGGACCATTTCCTGGAGAAGGATACCATGCTTGGTAAAGTAGAGGGTCAGTGAAGAAGAGAAAGACCCTCAGTGGGATGGACTGACAAAGTGACTGCAATGATGGGCTCATTCATAACAAGGATTGTGAATATAGCACAGGACTAGGCAGTGCTTCATTCTGTTGTACAAAGGGTTGTTATGAGTCAGAGCTGACTTGATGGCACCTAACAACAACATATATATATATATATATATATATATATGCTCAAAGTAATGGTAGCAGTTGTTTGGAACTCTCGACCAACAGCAGATATTTTTTGGAGGGGCAAGAGGAGTATTTTATCATTGACCTTGTTTACAATTACTGGCACATGGTGATAATAACTCATAGACAGTGTGTCCCCTTGCTGACTGGACTTGGGGCACTTGACTCTTCACTGGCAGGATGGGCAGTGTGGCTGAAGTACAGTGAGTGAGGAGAGGATAGTGGAGTGAAGTTGAAGGGCTAGCAACAGCCAGGTACTGAAAGATCTCAGAGCGCCACAGACACCCGTACCATGGAACATGGACAAGAAACCAGGAAATTACAAAGTAGTGTAATGTCTTCTTACACAGACCATAAACTTACTGAGGGCAGGCCATGGATTTCGTGTACCACTGTAAACACTGTAAACCCAGTGTTTTGTCTAATGTCTGACTCACTCACCCAATGAGTATATGAATGAATTATAGCTCTGCTATCTAGAGGCTGACCAATGTAAGGGAAGCAAGAAAGTTGAGAAAAAAAGACTGACAGCAACAGTAATTGACAGTGGAGATAATCAGCGACAGGTGAGCAGACAGTGTGCATCCTTCTCTGTTCTATTCCCTAACCATCTTTGCCAGGTTCCTGCTGTTTTATGAGCACGGGATCAGATTACACAAAGTCATTTGTAATCTACTTCTTTCTCTTAATAAATACGTGAGTGTTTTTCTATTTAATCGTGTATTAGTCTTCAAAGACACAGTTTTAAATGGTTGCATCGTATTCTATGAAGTCAAATGGATGACTGCTACTTCTAATTTTAAATGTAAAATTCCTGAGTTAAAGACTTTAAATTCTAAAGTGCTAAATTTTAAAGTTTTTCTTACATGTTTTCAAATTCCTCTCTAAAAAGGTTATAGAAACATATTCTCATCTCAAAGTGAATTGGGAATACACAGTTTTTTTGGTTGGCATTGTATTTTATAGTCCTTTCTAATCTTTGTCCATGTGAAAGCCAGAAAGTGTTATTTTGTATTGATTTACATTTCTTTGGTAACTAATGGGCTAAATATCTCTTTCATATGTCCATTGGTCATTTTATTTCTTCTTAGATAAATTTCTTGTTCATGTCCTTTCATGCCTGTCTTTTTCTGGGCCAGGTCCACACAGCTTTATTACCATAGCTGTGTAATTTATTTCAATATCTGATAGGATATGTCCCTTTTAATTCTCATTTTTATTACAAAATGAGAATGTATGAGCCTTCTATAAAAGTTTGATCAAAATACATTTTGATTGAAATTATATTGTATTTATAAATTAATTACTATCTACATAATATTATCAGAACATGGTGCATCTGTTCCTTTATTCAAGTCTTTTTTCAAAACTCTTCATTTTGTGTTTTACCAATAGGCAGCCTTCACATTTATTGTTTAGTCTATTCCTATGTATTTACTTTTTTCATTGTTATTGTAGATAATATTATTTTGCTTTACAAATTATGACTACTTTATAATAGTCATGTGTGGACACATAGGAAAGTACATAGTTGATTATTATTATTATTTTAATGCTGTACTCTCCCTTCTCCACCGATCCCTGATAACCATAAAAGAATATTTCTTTTTTTATGAAACCACTTTCTTGACTTTTTACAATAGTGGTCTCCTATAATATTTGTCCTTCTGTGGTTCTAATTTCACTAAACATAATGGCCTCTAAATTCTTCACCCACGCTGTGAGATGTTTCACAGATTCATCATTGTTCTTTAACATTGCATAGTATTCCACTGTGTGAATGTACTAAAGTATGTTGATCCATTTCTCCTTTGATGGGCATTTAGGTTGTTTCCATCTTTTTACTATTGTGAATAATGGCAGCATTATTCATATCTGTGTCATGTTTCTTATTTCTCTAACATATATACCAGCAGTGGGATTACTGGATCATGTGAAATTTCTATTTCTAGTTTTTTAAGGAAGCACCATACTGTTTTCCACAGTAGTTGTACCATTTTACAGTCCCATCAGCAGTGTATGAAGGTCCCAGTCTCTACACACCCTTGCTAGCATTTTTTGTTTTCTGTTTTGTTGAATTTTGCTGTTAGTGCTGGGATGAGATATTTCATTGTTGGTTTGATTTGCATCTCTTAAATGGCTAATGATCATGAGCATTGGTGTGTTTGTTAGCTTCCTGAATGTCTTCCTTGGTGAACTAGATATTCATGTCCTCTGCTCATGTTTTAATTGGATTACTTGGTTTTTGTTGCTAAGTTGTTGACTTTTTCTGTAAATTTTAGAGATTAGCCCCTTGTCCAATATATCATTGTCAAAACTTCTTTGCCAGTCTTTGGGTTCTCTTTTTACTCTTTTGGTGAAATCTTTTGATGCACCTTAAGTGTCTGATTTTTAGAAGGTCCTGGTTGTCTACTTTGTCTTCTAATGCTTGTGTATTTTTAGCTATATTTGATATATTTATTTTATATTTTTATTTAGCTATATTTGATATATTTATATTGATTGTATTTTTAGCTATATTTGATATATTTATACCTTGAATTAGGGCCTCTAAGTTTGTCTCTTTTTTTCCTTGGATGATCTTTATGGTGTTAGGTTTTACACTCAGGTCTTTGATCTAACTTGAGTTCATTTTTGCATATGGTGTGAAATATGGGTGCTGTTTCATTTTTTCCTGCAAATGCATGTCTAGTTTTGCCAGTACCATTTATTAAATAGACTATCTCTTCCCCATGTAATGAGTTTTGGCCCTTTGTCAAAGAACAGCTGTCCATAGGTGGATGGATTTACTTCTAGGTTCTCAATTTTGTTCCATTGGTCTATGGGTCTGGTGTTGTACCAGTAGCAGGCTGTTTTAACCACCCCAGCTGTATAGTAGGTTTTGAGATCAGGGAGTATGAGGCCTCATGCTGTGTTCTTCTTTAGCAGTGCTTTATTTATCTGGAATATCTTTCTTTTCCATATAAAGTTGATAATTAGTTTTCCCATCTCTTGAAAGAAAGATGATGGAATCTGGATTGGGATTGCATTATATCTATAGATCGCTTTGGGTAGTATTGACATTTTCATGATATCAATTCATAAACATGGTATAGTCTTCCATTTGTGTTGGGCTCTTTTGGTTTCTTGTAATAGTGTTTTATACTTTTCTTTGTATAGGTCTTTTGTGTCTCCATTTAGATTTATTCCTAAGTGCTTAATCTTTTGGGTGATTATTACAAATTGTATTGGTTTCCTCATTTCCTTTCCAGAGTTCTCTTTGTTAGCATGAAGGAATCCTACTGATTTTGGTATGTTATACCTGATACTTTGCTGAAATTATCATGTAATTTTCTTACTGAGTCTTTGGGATTTTCTATTTGTCAATGGTGATAAAGGTCATCCTTGTCTGGTACCTGTTCATAGGGGAATGCTGCCAGTCCCTCCCCACTGAGAATAATGTTGGCTTTTGTATATATATGTCCTTCTATGTATGTTGGTTTTCTGTATATGCCCTGAATTATTTGAGGAATTTCCCTTTTTCCTCTTTTGCTCAGTGTTTTTTTTTTTTTTTGAATCAAGAATAGGTGTTAGATTTTGTCAAATGCTTTTTCTTTGTTGATTGATAAAATCTCGTGGTTCTTTTCTTTAGTTTTATTTATTTATGTTGTTGTTGTTGGTATGTGCCGTCGAGTCAAACCCAACTCATAGCAACCCCTCCTTGGGTTTCCGAGGCAGTATCACTACAGAAGTTGGATTGCCCAACCTTCCTTCCGAGGAGTGGCTGGTGGGATTGAACCACCAGCCGTCTGGTTAGCAGGCAAGTGTTTTAGCCATTATGCTACCAGAGCTCATGGTGGATTATTTTTATTGTTTTTCTAATGCTGAACCAGCCTTGCACACTTGGTATGGATTCTACTTGGTCATGATGTATTATTTTTTTTTATATGTTGCTGGAGACTATTGACTAGAATTTTGTTGCGAGTTTTTGTGTTGATGTTCATGAGGGATATTTGTCTATAATGGAAAATGTATAGTTTTTAAATAAATAATTGTGTTCTGTAACTGACCACCAGGCTGAATTCTTTCAGTAATTCTAATTTTTATTTTCAGTTGATTCTCTTGGATATTCCAGGTCAATGAACATGAAGAAATATCAAAAGCTTTATTTCTATCCTTCCAAAAGTCATAATTTTTACTTTCTTTGTCTTATTGAGTTGCCTAGAACAATAGAGCATGATTGATATTAATAATACAAACCCTTTAATGTTAACAATACAATTCTAGTTTTCCATTATTATGTGTGATATTGTCTGTGGTTTCAGCTAGATATTTTGTATTATTTTAAGATTGGGTGCTTCTATTCCAAATTTATTGAACTTTCATCAGGAAGATATACTGGATTCATACCATGCCTTTTCAGCTTCCATCAAGATGATTTTATGGTTTTCTTCTTTGACTTTCCAATGAGATGAAATATAGTTAATAGATGTTTCTAATGTTGAGGCATCTTTGCATTTTGGCAAGAACACCTTGATCTTGTTGGATTTCAGTTGCAATATTTTATTTAGGATGTTTGCATCTATATTCATAAATGAGATTTGTTCATAGATTTTTTTTTTTTTTTTTTGTACTATCTTTGGCAGGTTTCAGTGTCAAGATTATGCTTGCTTTGAACAATGAACAGGGAGGATTTCCAAGTTTTTTTTTTCCTCTGAACAACTTATATGGCATGGGAGTCATCTATGCCTTGATGTCTGGAAGAAGTAGCTTTTAAACCTTTAATCCAATGCCTTTTTTGGAATCAAGTCCTTGGCAATTTTTCCAGTTCTTCTACATTTATTTCTGTTTTTTAAATAAAATATTTATCAATACGTTCTTTTACTGACAGCTTTGGTAATCTATATGTTTCCAAGAAACTTATAAATCATATTGATATTTAAAACGTTATTGGGAATTTGAGTCTGAGATGGTGGATTGGGGCAAATCCTCTACAACAAAGACTTGAAGAAACAAAAGCAACACCTACAGATGACAATCCTGGATACCAGAGCTTCAGAGGGGATGATAAAGAAGTAAATCAGACACCAGTAAGATGAAGAGACTGTTTGAAAATAGTGAACAAGGAGGGAGCAATAAACTGCTACCTGGCACAGGATGGGCACTTTGAATTATTGCAAACAGTGTTCCAATCAGAACAGGACTAGATACATGGGCTCCACTTGCCCAGGACTGCACCAACACCCACAACAGTGATGAGGCTACTTGAGAGGTGTGTACTTTCCAGGGTGGCCAATTAGATTAGTGCTGGGACACTAATCCCCCCTCCCCCACCCCAAATCTTTCTGCTTAGTTTTCACATCCATCTATCCATCTATCTTACCCAAAAAGCAGGAGCCTTAACCCCTTGCCCATGTGGTTATCAGCACCTGTTTCCATCAATCCCTGGTTGGAAGTGTGTACTCTGGTGGAGCTAGCACTGTGGTCTTTTGTAGCCATGTTTGGTGGTTGGGACTTTCAATAGTATTGTGCTGTTTGTTTTTCTTCCTTTTTTTTTTCTTTCCTCCAATTTCTTCTTCTTCTTCTCTCTTTTCCTTCTTGTTTTTTTTTTTTGTTTGTTTCTTCTTCTTCACCCATTCCCCCCCTTTTCCTTTCTTTTTGGACCTGCGCCCCCTCCATAGTGAGAAGCATCTTACTTCCACCCATCCATGGACACAGTGTGAGCTCTCCCAGATTAAGTTTGGTAGCTAACATTTGCACATGTTTTTTGTAGTCTCTTTTCTCTTTTTCTTTCTTCCCTTTTTCTCAGTCCTTCACCCCCCACCCCCTTTGTTTGTTCCTTTTTCTCCCATTCCGCACTACCACCTGTTTCCTTCTTCTTCTTCCTGTTTTTTTTTTTTTTTGGATCCAGCTGACTCCCCCCCCCCATGTTCAACAGTGCCATCCCTGATCCTCCACATTTATGATGCATGCTCCTACAGAACGAGTGCCACACTTCCACTGCAGCCATGTTTGGTGGTTATCACTTGTGGCAGTAATGTGTCCTATTTCTTTATTTTTTTGGTTTTCTTCCTCCTTTTCTCTCCCTTGTTTTGTTTTTTAAATTTCTTTTCCTTTCCTCCTCTCCCCTCCTCCATTCTTTACCCAACAACACCCACACATTCTGTCCTACCCACCTTCCCTAATATCATGAAAGATGAGGGAAGATAAGCATTCAAGAAACTCAATGAACCCTAAATAGGAGAGAGTCCAAAAGAAAATCACCAAGATATATTATAATCAAACTTCCCAAATACAAAGACAAAGAAAGAATCTTGAAAGAAGCTCAGGAAAAACAAAAAGTCACCTACAAAGGAGAACCAATAAGACTAAACTCTGATTTCTCAGCAGAAACCATGCTGTCTAGAAGGCAATTGAATGACATATAAAATGCTGAAAGAAAAATACTGCCATCCAAGAACTATATATCCAGCAAAATCATCTCTCAAATCCAATGGTGAAATTGGAACATTCCCAGATAAATAGAAATTAAGAGAATCGGCAAAAACCAAATGAACTTTTCAAGAAATGCTAAAAAGAGTCCTCTGGGCAGAGAACCACCAATGGTCAACAATAACTGGAGAGTAAGATGTATAGCAATATCACCTAGAATTCAACCCAGATGTAGAAATTCAGAAATAAAATAAACCTACAAGATGGAAAATAGGGAACAGAAATGCCAATTTGTAAATTATGGTAATTACAAAGCAAAAAGAGAGAATAAATGATATAGTTATAGAACTTCCAGATGGAGAGGAACTCATGATGAGATTAAGACAGAGTGGACTGCTTTAAACGTGGGAAGATAATAATAAATTACAGTGTAAATTTAAAGAAAATTAAAAACTTTCACATCAAATTTAAAAAGGATAAAATTAGAAACTCTCAGTAAATGTTAAAACAATACAATGAAGGAAATGATAAGAAAATCCATAAAGAAGATGAGCTTAAAACAGAAAAATATATGGGATGAAGAAACCATCAACACCACACACACACAAACCAAAAAACACAGCAAAATGGCATCAGTACAATCATATATATTAATAATTGCATTGAATGTAAATAGATTAAATGTGTCAGTCAACAGACAGGGAGTAGCAGAATGGATAAGAAAACATGACCCATCAATATGCTGTCTACAAGAGACACACCTTAGACACAAAGACAAAAATAAGCTAAAAATCTAATAGTGGAAAAATATATAAAGCAAATGGCAACCAAAAAAAGAAAAAGAAAACAGGAGTGGCAATATCAATTTCTGATAAAATAGATTTTATGGCAAAAATGAGCAAAAGAGACAAGGAAGAACATTATACAATGGTTTAATCAATCGAATAAGAGGACATAGCTATAACAAATATCCATGTAGCCAATGAAAGAGGCCCAATGTACACAAATCAAACTTTAACAGAATTGAAAAGAGAAAGAGAAAACACAATAATAGCAGGAGGTTTCAATACACTACTTCTGATGAAAGACAGAACAAATAGAGAAAAACTTAACAAAGATACAGAATATCTAAGCAACACAATCAAACAACTAGATCTCATAGATGTATTCAGAGCATTCCTCCCAACAACAGTACAATATACATTCTATTCCAGTGCATGTGGAACTTTTTCCAGAATAGACCATAGATTAGGCCACAAAGCAAGCCTCGATGCATTTTGAAACATCAAAACACTAAAAAGAATCTTTTTAGATCATAATGCTATAAAATTAGAAATCAACAACAGGAAGATCAAGGAAAAAAAACCCAAATACTTGGAAACTGACTAATACTCTCCTTGAAAACTACTGGGTAATAGAAAAAAAATGAAATGAAAAATTCCCTGAATCAAATGAAAATGGAAACATAACATACCATAATCTTTGGGATAGAGCAACAGCAGTGCCCAGAGGACAATTTATAGCAATTAATGTACACATCAAAAAAGAAGATAGAATCAAAATTAACATCTTAACCCAACATCTCCAACTATCAGAAAAAGAAAAGCAAAAACAAACAAGCAAAACAAGAAAGCAAACAAACAAAAAACCTTGCAGTCACAAAAAAAAAAAAAAAAAAAAAGAAAAAGTAAAAAATTGAGCAGAAATAAGTGAAACAGAAAACAGAAAAAAACAATAGAAAGAATCAACAAGATTAGACATTGGCTCTTAGAAAGGATTAATAAATTTTCAAACCACTGACAAATTTAAAAAAGGAAAAGATAGAGGAGATGCAAATAGCATGAAAAAGACATGAGATAGATGATGCCACAACAGAACCTACTGAAATAAAAAGGATAATAATAGGATGTTGTTGTTGTTGTTATGTGCTATCGAGTTGGCCCCAACTCATAGCGACCCCTCCTTGGGTTTCTGAGGCAGTATCACTATGGAAGTAGGTTGCCCAACCTTCTTTCTGAGGAGTGGCTGGTGGGTTTGAACCGCCAGCCTTCTGGTTAGCAGTCAAGTGCCTTAGGCACTATGCTACCAGAGCTCCTAATAATAGAATACAATGAAGAAATGTACTCCAACAAATTTGAAAACCTGGAAGAAATGGACAGATTTCTAGAAACACACTGCTTATCCAAACTAATACAATCTGAGGTAGAAAATTTGAGCAGCCCCATCACAAAAGAAGAAATTCAACAAGTCATACAAAATAAAACAAAACAACAAAAAAAAAAAAACAACAACAAAAAAGTCCTGGCTCAAACATCTTCACCAGTGAATTCTCCCAAATAGCAAAGAGCTGACACCAATACCATGCAAACTCTTCCAGAGAAGGATGGAATATTACCAAACTCATTCTATGAAGTAAGCATAACCCTGATACCAAAACCAGGCAAAGACATCACTAAAAAAGAAAATTACAGGCCAATCCCTCATGAACATAGATGCAAAAATTCTCAACAAAATACTAGCCAATAGACTCCAATATCATTAAAAAAAATAATAATAATACATCATGATCAAGTGGGACTCATACCAAGTATGCAAGGATGGTTCAACATTTGAAAAGCAATAAAAATAACCCACCACATAAATAAAACTAAAGAAAAGAACCACATGATCATATCAATCAACACAGAAAAGGCATTTGACAAAATCCAACACTCATTCCTGATAAAAATCTTCAGCAAAATAGGAATAGAAGGCAATTTCTTAGCATAATTAAGAACATATATACAAAACTATTTCCTTTGTGAAACTATTTCCTTTGTGAATGGGAATCATATACAGATACCCTTTATCACCATTCCTATTCAGTATTGTATTGGAAGTCCTATCCAGAGCAATAAGATAGGAAAGGGAAATAAAAGCATCCAAATTGGCAAAGAAAGAGTAAAACTATCCCTATTTGCAGATTATATGATCTTATACATATAAAATCCTAGCAATTCAACAAGAAAATTACTGGAATTAATGCAAAGATTCAGTGGGAGTGTACAAGATCAATATACAAAAATCAGTTGGATTCCTCTACACTAAGAAAGAGAACTCTGAAAAGGAAATCAGGAAAACAATACCATTTTTAATAGCCACTCAAAAGATGAAGTACTTAGGAATACCTCTAACCAGAGACACAAAAGACCTATACAAAGACAACTACAAAACAGTATTATAAGAAACCAAAAGAGACCTACATAAATGGAAGAATATACCATGCTCGTGAATAGGAAGACTTAACATTATAAAAATGACAATATTACCCAAAACAGTATGTAGGTATAACACAATCCTGATCCAGATTTCGTCATCATTTTTTAAAGAGAAGGAAAAACTAATTGCCAAGTAATATGGAAAGGAAAGAGACCCTGGATAAGCAAAACACTATAAAGAAGAGCAAAGTAGGATGTCTGCCACTTCTTGATCTCAAAACCTACTATCCAGTAGTCAAAAGGGCCTAATTTTGGTGCAATGACAGACACATAGACCAATTCAACAGAAACCAGAGTAAATCCATCTATCTATGGACAGGTGATGTTTAACAAAGCATCAAAACTCATTAAATGGGGGAAGAGATAGTCTTTTTAACAAACGGTGCTGTCAAAACTGGATATCCAATCACAGAAAAATGATACAGGATCTATATCTTTTACCATATACAAAAACTAACTCAAGATGGATAAAAAATCTAAATCTAAAACCTAAAACCATAAAGATCATCAAAGAAAAAATAGGGACAAATTTTGGACCCTAATACACTATCAAACATAACTAAAAATGCACAACTAGCAGAAGGCAAAGTAGATGACTGAGACCTCCAAAAATTTAAAGATTTTTGTGCATCAAAAGACTTCATCAAAAGAGTGAAAAAAGAACCTACAGAATGGAAAAAAAAAAAACAATTTTGGCAACAATATATTGTACAAGAGACTAATCTCTAAAATTTACAGAAAATTCCACACCTCAACAAAAAAAGATAAACCATCCAATTAAAAAGTTGGCAGGGGACATGAATAGCCACTTCACCAAGGAAAACATTCAGGTGGCTTACAAACACATGAAGAGATGCTCATTATCATTAGCCAGTAGATGCAAATCAAAACAACAATGAGATATAAACTCACCCCAGCATTAATAGCAAGGTTAAAAAACAAAAACAAAACAGAAAACAACAAACACTGTGAGGGTGTGGAGAGACTGGAACCTTCATACACTCTTGGTTGAACTGAAAAATGGTCCAACCACTGTGGAACACTTCCTTAAGAAGTTGGAAATAGAAATACCGTATGATCCAGCAATCTCACTCTGTATATATCCTAGAGAAATAAGAGATATGACACTAACAAATCTATGCTCATCTATGTTCATTGCAGCATCATTCACAATAGCAAAAAGATAACCTACATGTCTATCAATGGATGAGTGGATAAATTATAGTGCATATTTAAAAACAAACAAAAAATAAACCAAACTCACTGCCATCAAGTTGATTCCAACTCATAATGATAGCCTTTGGGTTTCTGAGGCAGTAAATCTTTACAGAAGTAGATTGCCCCATCTTCCTTCCACAGAGCAGCTGGTGGGTTTGAACCACCAATCTTCTGGTTAGCAGTCAAATGCCTTAGGTACTGCACCACCAGAGAGAGCTCTCTCTATAGTGCACACACACACAATTGAATACTATGCAATGTTAAAGAATAACAATGCATATGTGAAATACCTCATAATATGGATGAACCTAGAGGACATCCTACCAGCCACTCTTTGGAAGGAAGGTTGGGCAATCTACTTCCGTAGTGATACCGACGCAGAAACCCAAGGAGGAGTCGCTATGAGTCGGATCTGACTCAATGGCAGTGAGTTTGGTTTTTTAGTTTGGTAGAGGACATTATGCTGAGTTAAATGAGTCCATCATAAAAGGACATTTATTGTGTGAGACCACTACTGTACAAAGTGAAGAAAAGTTTATACGCATAAAAAATCATTCTTTGAAGTTTATCAGGAATGGGAGGGGAAGGGAGGGAAAAGTACCAACCAGAATGCAGACAGGTATTAACTTGAGTGAAGGGAAAGGCGATATACAATAAAGGGAAGTTCAGCTCAAAATGATCAAGGCAGTGGAAGAGACATACAGGAGCACAAGACTAAGAGGCGGCAAAAGTGAATGCATACACGATCCTGCAATAAGAATATTGACAATAATCTATAAGTGGATACATAGACACTCAATCTGAATAGGGGTAGGGAAGCAAGTGGGACTAGACCCATGAATATATATAGATTTGACAGAAGGTATCTTTGTTGTTGTTTTTGTTATGTGCTGTCAAGTTGGACCCGACTCATAATGACCACTCCTTGGGTTTCCCAGGCAGTATATCACTACAGAAGTAGATTGCCCAATCTTCCTTCTGAGGACCGGCTGGTGGGTTAGCAGTCAAGTGCCTTAGGCATTACACTACCAGAGGTCCTGAAGTTATCTCTACTTTGGATTTTTATGTGTTGTAAATACATCCATGGATGTAGTAAAGCATACAGGAGAGAAGAGAAAATAACGAAAAATTCTTAGTCATAACCAGACACCTTGAAGGAACGAGTCATGAGACAAGAAGGCTCAGAACTATAGGTTCAGGGGACACTAAGTTCAATTGGCATAACATAGTCCACAAAGACAGCATTCTACATACTACTTTGGTGAGTAAGACTTTGGTCTTAAAAGTTTGTGAACAGCCATTTAACAGGTAACTATTGTCTCCCTGTCAGAGCAGAGAAGAATGGAGAAAATCAAAGATGCAAGGATATTTGTTCAAAGGACTAATGGACCATATGAAGCCAGTCCTCCACAACCCTGAGACCAGAACTAGATGGTGCTCAGCTAACACTACTGATGGCTCTGAAAGGGATCACAATGAGAGGTCCCAGATAGAGTAGGGGAAAATGTGGAACAAAAATCAAAATTATAAAAATGCCCAGACTTATTGGTCTGATGAAGACTGACAGAACCCCAGAGACTATGGCCCTTAGACACCCTTCAAGCTAGGAACTGAACTTAACTTCCATGACTCAATTGTCAGCCAAATGACAGACAGGCCTATCAGGTGAAAAATAACATCGGGGGGCATGCGCTTATTAGAACAATTAAGCATATGAGATCAAGAGGACAGCATTTGCCCAGGGATAAAGCCAAGAAGGCAAGAAGGAACTAAGGATGAAGGGAAGTGGTGTGCACAGAGAGGAAGTGGGAAGAATGTTGTTATGGTGTGAAGGTTGCAGTAAATGTCACAAAACAGAATGTCTATGGATTGTTGAATGGGAAACCAATTTGTCTTACACTTTCACCCAAATCACAATAATAATAATAATAATTAAAAAGAAAAGGAAATCTATTGGAGTTAAATTGAGGGGCATTCTACAAAATTTCTCTAAACTGTCAAGGTCACAACAAACAAGAAAAGATAGGGAAGAAACTGTCACAGACTAGAGGAGACTAAGCAGACATGATGATTAAATGCAATGCAGTATCTTGGAAAGTATTCTGGTACAGAAAAGAGACATTAGTGCAAAAATTGATGAATAATGAATAGTCTGGGATTCAGTTAAAAAACTTGTATAGAATTGTTTATCATATTCTTTTATAAAGAAAATTATGCTGTAAAGCAATGATTATTTTACTTTTCTGTGGTTACTATTGTTTTTTTCTTTTTCTTCCTTGATGAGACTTGAGAGGATTTTTGTTTTGTTTTAGGGAACTCTTTCTTGAACTTATTTATTAATTCATTCTTTTAGAAGTTTAATTGTCAATTATTTTGATATTTTTAGTAACCTTTTATTTTGTTATTATTAAAAACTTACATAAAAGTTACAAGAATAATTTAAGGAACTCCCACAGACTCTTAACCAGCTTTTTAATTTGCCCCATTTACCTTATCTTGGTCTATCTCTGTATATATATATTAATTACTATGTGTATATTAATATTCAGTATGTATTAGTATGTATACTAATTTTTTTAACCATTTGAGAATAAACCAGAGACATCATGTCCCTTAAGTCCTAAATACATCAATGTTATTTCTTAAAAAAAAAAGGATATTCTTTTATATAACTAAAGCACACTTATCAAAATCAGGAAATTTAACATTGGCATGGTACTATGATTTAACCCACAATTTATATTCAAATTTTATCAATTATCCCAATAGTGTTCTTATAACCAAAAAACAAGCAAACAAACAAACACCTCACTGCTATGGAGTTGGATCCGACTCATAGTGACCACTCCTTGGGTTTCCCAGGCAGTATCACTACGGAAGTAGATTGCCCCATTTCCTCCTGGTTAGCAGTCAAATGCCATAGACACTATGCCACCAGAGCTCCTAGTGGCTGTAATTTTTTTCCCTGCAGGATCCACTCTAGGATCAAATATTACATTCAGTTGTCATGTCTCTTTAAATTCCTTAATCTGGAATAGTTACTTCCCTTTCATTTTATTTGTCATCCTAGATGTTTTTGAAGAGTACAAGTCAGTTATTTTGGAGACCATCTCTCAATTGGATTTGTCCTATGATTCCTTACGTGCGGAGTCAGGTTATGCATTTTCGCAAAAATATCATAGAAGTGATTTTGAGCTCCTCTCACTGCATCTTATTATGAGGCTCATGATACTAGTTTGTCCCAATATTGGTGATGTCAACTTTGACCATTTGGTTAGGGTAATATATTAGTTTCCTTTGAGAATAAGGTACACTTGACCCAAGCCATGATATTTTCAGTGGTCTTTTATGTGGGCCTCTTATGAATAAAGAAGACTAAAGAAGAATTTATTTCTTTGAATTATGGTGTTGGTGAAGAATGTTGGATATACCATGGATTGCCAGAAGAATGAACAAATCTGTCTTGGAAGAAGTAACAATGCTCCGTAGAAGTGAGGATGGTGAGACTTTGTCTCAATTATTTTGAACATGTTATCAGGAGTGACCAATCCTTGGAGAAGGACAGCATGCTTTGTAAAGTAGAGAACCCAACCCCAAACTCACTGCCGTTGAGTTGATTTTGACTCATAGCGAACCCCCTCCTTGAGTTTTGGAGGCAGTGTCTCTACGGAAGTAGATTGCCCAGTCTTCCTTCTGAGGAGTGGTGGTGGGCTTGAACCACCAGCCTTCTGGTTAGCAGGCAAATGCCTAAATGAAAAAGAGGAAGACCCTCAACAAGATGGATTGACATAGTGACTGCACCAATTGGCTCAAACATAGCAATGATTGTGAGGATGGTGCAGGACCAGGCAATGCTTTGTTCTGTTGTACATAGGGTCACTATGAGTTAGAACTGAATTGATGGCACCTAACAACAACAACAACAACAACAACAACAACAGGGCTGCTATAACAAAATACTACAAACTGTGTGGCTTATAAGAACAGAAATTTATTGTCTCACAGTTCTGGAGGCTAGAAGTTCAAGTTCAGGATCTCAGCCAGGCCATATTCTCTCTCTGAAGGCTCAACGGGAAGATCCTTCCTTGTCTCTTCCAGCTTCTGGTAGCTCCAGCCATTCCTTGGCATTCTTAGACTTATTTATCAGTCTTCAGATGTCTGTCTTCCCCTTGCTTGTCTCTCTGTCTGTTCTTCTTTATAACAGAGTGGATTAGGACTCAGATCTGATTAGGACTCATCCTACTCCAGTATGTTAATTTAACTGATAATATCTTCAAAGACCCTATTTCCAAATAAGGTCTTGGTCACTTGTAGTAAAGATTAGGCTATGGACTCAGACCCTCATCAAATTTCCACCCACTTGTTTTAGTACCCATTGATGATTTTCTCATTTCACTATTCATTCTGTATTTTCAATTGACATTCTAATGTAAGGGAGAGCTTTTTATTCTCCCTTTTATTTTTTAAAAATCATTTATTTCAGTATGGACTCATAGATTCTTATTTTATTCAATGCATTATACTCTATTATTATCATTAATATAAATATATTTTGCTGCACAAATTGTCCCAGATTTGGCCATTGGAAAACCTTCAAGCCGCTTCTTGTGTCCTTTTGACATGTTTTCATGACTCTTTGAGTATTTCTGTATTTTCTGACACAGAGACATGTTTTAGGTTTTTCTTTTACTATCCCTGCCTCAGATATATATTCTAAGGAGTCCTACCTAAAACAAACAAACAAACAAACAAACAATAAATGCTAATCCCTAGTTGGTTTTGTTTCTAGTTTCCTTTTTGCAGTGGTAATAGGTTAGAATTTGAAACTCACTTTCTCTGAGTTCTAGGGTCATGAATAAATATATCAAGGCAAATGGGACCTGAATTTCTTACTGTTGGAGACATATGGAAAGGGCAAGACTTGAAATGCATCTGCTGATGCTGAATTGTAATTTGAGTAGCAGATGAACTCGTGGCTTTTAAGATTTACCTTTCTATCTGTACATCTATCTAGGTAGTGTGTATACACACATACTATTTCCTAGCTTCGTCTGCTGAGAGGACCTAAAAGAAATGACACACCAGTATATCTGGTGCTAAGATCTTGATTTTTAAATATTACGCCAAACCAAAAACCAAACTCAGTGCCATTGAGTCAGATCCAAGGCGGTATCACTACAGTAGTAGATTGTCCAACCTTCCTTCTGAGGAGTGGCTGGTGGGTTTGAATCACTAGCCTTTGGGTTAGTAGTCAAATGCCTTAGGCATTACACTATTATTGTCAATTAAATCTGCAAGCTATATTATATGGAAATTTTGTACATGCTATATAGCATTTGGGAGCTCTGGTAGCATAGTGCCTAAGGCACTTGACTGCTAACCAGAAGGCTGGCAGTTCAAACCCACGAGCCATTCCCTGGAAGGAAGGTTGGGCAATCTACTTCCATAGTGATACTGCCTCAGAAACCCAAGGAAGGGTCACTATGAGTCGGGTCTGACTTGAAGGCACATAACAACAACAACATAGTATTTAAAATCTACATTCTTTATAGCAGTACTTACCAATACAACTTTTTGCAATGACAGAAATGCTCTGTATCTGCACTAGAAATGGTATTCACTAGACACATGTCATTCCTGAACTCTTGAAATTTGGCTAGTGTAACTGGAGAACTGATTTTTCATTTTACTTAATTTCAATTTAAATTGTTGTTGTTGTTGTTATGTGCCATCGAGTTGGACCCACCTCATAGAGACCTCTCCTTGGGTTTCCGAGGAGGTATCACTACAGAAGTAGATTGCCCAACCTTCCTTTCGAGGAGTGGCTGGTGGGTTTGAACCACCAGCTTTCTGGTTAGCAGTCAAGTGTCTTAGGCACTACGATACCAGAGCTCCTAAATTAAATTTAAGTAGCACTGTGTTTGATGGCTGCCATACTAGAGTATTAGACCTTTG
The DNA here is from genome assembly GCF_000298275.1 of Orycteropus afer afer. Taxonomy (NCBI): domain Eukaryota; kingdom Metazoa; phylum Chordata; class Mammalia; order Tubulidentata; family Orycteropodidae; genus Orycteropus; species Orycteropus afer. The sequence continues at coordinate 233,102 of NW_006922046.1, read as the reverse complement.
GCTATGAAGTTCGATATATTCAAGTTTTTTATAGTATTGTTTATTGTTTCAATCCATATTGTTCAAATAGGATATTGGACCTTAGGGTAAAAGGTTATATATACATGTGTGTGTTATATATATATGTGTGTGTGTGTGTGTGTGTATACACACACATACATATTCAAGTTAACTAATAATATTGGTCAAATAGTCTCTATTTTTTTTTGTCTATATACTCTGGCAAAGATTGAGAAAAATGTTGCTCACATCTGCCATTTGCTTCTATCTTTATCTTGTTAAATATTAATGTTATCATTTCTGATTTACTTTTTGTTTGTGTTTGCCTGGTAAGTCTTTGCCCATCGCTTTATTTGGCACATAGGAAGAACTCAATATTTATTTGTTGAATGAATAAATGCATGAATGAATTTTTTAAACTTTCTGGAATATTTTATTTTACATGTACTTCTTATAAGAGCACCAAGCTGGATTTTGATTTTGAGCCAAACCAAGTCTTTCAAAGAAAAATTTAACTCATTTACATTTTATGTTGTTTCCCCCTCTTTCATTGTATGTGAGATTAAAGCACATCCCATGCTAGTCCTTTCTATGTAAGGGTTTTATTCTCAGTCATTCCTCCACCTTGAGGGCCTCAAAGGCTTCCATCTTCATGCAATCTTTTTCCTTTTAGTTGTTGTTTCTCCGTTCTTCCAAACTATTTTTTTTTAATCCAAAAATGAGTGTTTTCTGTTTCTTGTTTTCTTTTCATTTTAATTTATTGACCTTTTACTTTGGGTTCTGGAATTATCTCTTAAGCTGGTTTTCCAGTTCTCAGATTTAGTTTTCTGCCATTTCCAATGTGCAGTTTGTTACCTCCATTTAAAACTTGTCAATCATATTTCTCATCCAAAGCAATCTTTTCAGACTTTTCCTTGTAAAATTGCTCTGGTAGTTTTGTAGTTGAAATGTCCTCCTGGAGGAACACCTGGAGAATCTTGACGCTTACCTCCTGTTTCTCGCACTAACTCTGTTGTATAAGGTGGTGGTTTCTCTAATTGCTCACATTTATGTCTCCATCTTGAATGGTTCAATATTTCTTGTGATTTCTTTCTGTTTTCTTTCCATAGAGGGTAGGTCAGAAAGTTGCCTAGTAGGGGATTCTGTGAGAGGGTGCAAGGACTCCTGTTTAACTCTTCCAGGCCCAAAGGGAGGAGGGAAAAGTTTAGATTTACTGTGGGTTTCCTTTCCCCAATTAGCTTTCATGGGCCAGAGCCAGAGCCCCCACCTGACCCCACCCCCACCCCCAGCAGGGGATTTTGACCTCTGTGTTGGAGAGTTTCTGTTTCCTGTCTGTCATGGCAGCTCCAAGTTAATGGGAATAATGTCCCCATTTCCCGTCTGCCATGATGGTGGAGGTAGGAAGGTACTAAATGGTCTCAGCCTTCCAGAATGTGTGTTTTCTTGTTGTACTTTGGTAGCAGGTAAGAGAAAAACTATGTTTAAATATTAGCAGCTAATTCCCTGAGATTTAAGTGTTTCTCCACTGAGAACTGGGTGCCACTATTTCCCTGTCTGGCCACCAATTTCACCATTTTCAAATTCCTTTCCTTTATGGATTAGGGTCAAACTGATTCAACCCAAAGTGTTTTTTTTTTTTTTTTTTTCTTTTGTTCCCTTCCCTCCTATTTGTCCCTGAAGTTCAAAATTTGAAAGCTCTGGGGTTGCAAGGTGCCAGGTGAAAACATAACATTGGGTTTATTTTACTTTGGAACATAGGAAGCCGACCTGCCCAAACTGAATTCTCAAAGCATATGATCCTTTCAAGGGTACTAACCACTCTAATCTTGACTTTGTGTGGTGGGAAAGTGTTATCTGAGAGGTGCCAAAGTGTTCTCTCCCTTCAAAGACACAAAAAGTGAGGAGTTCATCAGAACTGGAGGTCTTTTGCTGCTGGAAGAGGTACCCAGGAAGTGTGGAGAAAAACTGGAAGTGCATGATTAAAACTGGTAACTACAGGCTAGACTTGGCTGGGGAGGTGGCTCCAGTGAGCCTAGTTCTTCTTGTCCCAGTATCTGAGTCCAAGATCTGCCTTGACAAATATCCCAGAGAGCTTATCCTCTTTCTCAGGGGAACACACGGGTTCTGGGGTAGATCTTGGCTATGTTGCTCATTAACAGTGGAATCTAGTTAAGTTTCTGAGCCTCAGTTTCCCCTCTGGTATGTGGGGACAAGCACTTAAACTTCATTCGATTGTTGGGAACATATCATACATATGATACATTCATCACAATGAGTGTACATACTGGGTTCTCAATTGATAAATGAAAATTGCTTCATAGATGCACACACAGGGAGCAAGATGATACTTAGAAGCTCACATTCTGGAGTCAAACTGCATGGTGTGAAAATCATAATTCTGTCCTCTTCGACTGTATATAGGAGCTCTGGTAGCATAGAGCCTAAGGCTCTTGACTACTAAGCAGAAGGCTGGCAGTTCAAACCTACCGGCCACTTCTCAGAAGGAAGGTTGGGCAATCTAATTCCGTAGTGATACTGCCTCAGAAATCCAAGGAGGGGTCGCTATGAGTTGAGTCTCACTTGATGGCACATAACAACAACAAGAGTGTGTATCTTAAGCAAATTACTTAGTTTCATTGTCTCAGGTTTCTCCTTTCTAAAACAGGGATAAAATATTTCCCATTTTATACACTCCTTGGAGCAATCAATCATGGGGAACAGAAGGGCAGTGTTTGGACACCGTGATACCTCGGGGGGCACAGGAGTGCATTGGGGGGGGGGGAACACTGGAAGAGGTAAATATAGGGAGGAAGAGGAAAGAGAGCTGTTATTTTGTGTGGAATTTCAGTTAATGTCATGAAACAAAATGTGTATGAACTACTGTATGGAAAATGAATTTGCTCTGTAAATTTTCACCAAATCACAATAATTTTTTTTATTATTGTGATTTGGATGAAAATTTACAGAGCAAATTCACTTTCCATATAGCAGTTCACATACACTTTGTCTCATGACATTAACTACAATGCAACAGCTCCTCTCCCACTTCCTCCCGATAGATACCTCTTCCCTGTGTCCATCCCTCCATACACTCCTGCCCCCTGACCCGTCTCCCTGTGCATAAGCAGCCCTTCTTTCTCCCATGATTGTTCTCTGCAAGGAGTGTATCTACCTCAGGCAAATATTCAACTCATATGCCTGACATTTTGTTTGGCTGGAAGCCACAGATGTGGGTTCAATTCCAGACCTGAAGGGCAGCTAGGGACCATAGTCTCAGGGGTTCCACCAGGCTCTATTAGACCAGCAAACTTGGTCACCTTTTTTTTTCCAAACGATTTTGAGTTTTGTTCCACATTGTTCTCCCTCTCCATCCAGGATCTCCTACATAGATCCCCCTCCAAAGGGTTGACAGTGGTAGCCGGGCACCATCTAGTTCTTCTGGTCTTATAGTCATACAGGCTGCAGATCGCATGGTGTACCAATCTCTAGGACTAATTGTTTCCATGAATCTTTGGTTTCCTTCATTCTTCTTTGCTCTGGATGAGGAGTGACCCCTCGTTGTGTCTAGATGGCTGCTTGCAAGCTTTTAAGACCCCAGTTGCTACTCACTAAAGTAGGAGGCGGAGCAATGTTTTGTATAGTATGTTATGCCAATTGAGCTTGAATTCCCTTGTGACTATGGTCCTGAGCTCACAGGTTCAACTACTTGGTTCCTCTGGGTAGCTGGCTGTGGCCAAGAAGTGACTACAACCTTATGCCTTGTCAGATCTACTATACAACTGGGAATTCAGATCATACAAAAACACTTATAGGACCATTGTCTGCCAACCCTATACTTGGTTTTGGGTACATTCTCTGTTTCATCAACATACCTAATAGTTCAGCCTGTCCACCCATCTATCCATCTATATACCCATGTTTGCCTTCACTGACAGTGCAGTACTGTATGCGCAAAAGGGTTCATCTTTGTTGTCTGTACCTCCCATGTACCTCTCTATGTCTTCCTCTTCCTCAATGCCACCATGTTGATCAGTCACATTTGGTAAATTGCCCTTCTCTTCACTCAAATCAGTACTTATCCCTACCTATCTAAGAGTGTTCCCTCCCCTCTCCTCCTACTTCTGGTAACCAACAAAGAAAATTTCCTTCCATAGATAAACCTTTCCTTGACTTTTACAAGAACGGACTAATACAATATTTGTCCTTCTGTGATTGACTTATTTCACTCAGCATAATGTCCTCCAAGTTCATCCACATTATGAGGTGTTTTGCTGATTCTATGTTATTCTAAAGTTAGGGTTGCATAGTATTCCATTGTGTGCATGTACCATAGTTTGGTTATCCATTCTTCAGTTGATGGACACCTAGGTTGTTTCCATCTTTTGGCTGTTGTAAATAGTGCTGTGATGAATATGGGTGTGCAAATGTTGTTCTTGTCATGTATCTCACTTCTTTAGGATGTATAGCTAGTAACAGAATCGCTGAGTCAAATGGTGCATTTCTAATTCCAACTTTTGAAGGAATCACCATACTGCTTTCCACAGTGGTTGTACCATTTTATAGTCCTACCAGAAGTGTATGAGAGTCCCAATCTCTCCACATCCTCACCAGCATTTGTTATTTTCTGTCTTGTTGAACTTTGCTACTAGGGCTGGAGCAAGATGGTATCTCATTGTTTTGATTTGCATCTTTCTAATAGCTAATGCTATTATAGAACAATATCATTAATATCACATGCAAGTAAGATCTTACTGAAGATAATTCAGAAACGTTTGCAGTAGTATATTGACAGAAAACTTCCAGAGGTTCAAGCTGGATTCAGAAGAGGATGTGGAACAAGGGATATCATAGCTGTTGTCAGATGGATCT
>NW_006922046.1:98165-208696 GCF_000298275.1 Orycteropus afer afer | reverse complement strand
CTTCAAGGCTCAGGGGTCCAAGATTATCTTCTGTGTCTGTGTTAATTGGTTTCCCTTTTCTTTGTTGAAGAGGGTCTGTGCAGTCTTTCTGCCTAGTCCACCATTTTGCCAGAACCCATCACCATGAACTTTTTGATTAGCAGCTGAACACTTAACTGTTATGTCACCCAGTTTCCTCATGCAGTGCCTTAAAAGAATAAGTAAGTCTTGTAGGTACTTACTAACATGGACAGAGATTCAAAATGAGTTGTTGAGTGGAAGTAAATTTCTAGAATGATATATTCAGTATAATGCCATTATGTGAAAAACCTCCACACAAAAAAATCTATATGCAAAGCTGGCTTCATAGGTGGGTGACTTGTGAATACTAGGCATGTGTATATTCTACAATCATCATTTTGAAATTCTTAATAAGTTCATCTTTGAACTATATTTTGTATGTGAAGTTTCATGGAACAATGAAAAATGCACATGAGCAGAGGAGATAACACCAGGTAGCAGCACAGGCTGGGACCTGGACCCAGACTGGTTGTGGCAACAGCAGTAGCAATAGCAGAAACAGCAGTGATGGCAGCATCAGTGACCAAAGGAGAAGGGATGTACTACTTATGGAAATGATGCTGGGACCTATCCATTCCCAGACCCATCATATGGTATCTTTACAAATATAGCAATTTGACCTGAATGCGAGGACAGTAAGTTTTGGTCCTCAAGTAGTAAGCTTTGTCAGTAAATTATTATAACATAAAAGCAAATGGACATTGAAATAAACTATGTCAGGGAGTTATTGGAATTCTTCAGAGTGCAGAATCTCTTGTTTTGAAAATTGCTGCCACTTTGTAAAACAAATAGATTTAAAAGATTATCACAGTTGATAGAAAAGAACACTGTCTTCACATGAACCTTCAGATGAACAAATTATTAATGAAGAAAACAATTTTAAAATTACTTTTTCCTTCTAACTGAAGATAAAATTATAGAGTGCATAGATCCAAAACCAAACACTGCCATCGAGTCGTTTCCGACTCATAGCGACCCGTCTTTGGGTTTCTGAGGCTATAAATCTTTACAGAAGTAGATAGCCCTGTCTTCCTTCCATGGAGCAGTGGGTGGGTTTGAACCACTGACCTTCCAGCTACCAGTCAAGTACCTTCTCCATTATGCCACCAGAGCTCCTAAGAGTGCATAGATAGGCATTTTGAATCATGCAAATCATGAGGCCACTTTCAATGGTTTGTATGACTTCCATAAGTGCCGCAAGGAAATGTCACAGGAAATATTAAAATGCCATTGTACAAATTTACATTTAATATTAAATTCCGACTTACATGAAATTGATTTGTATGAAGAGTTAAATCTTTTTAGAAAAAAACTGTTTCATGAGAATCATTAGCTCTAGATGTATTAAAGCTTGTATTTCAAAATAACTTATCAGAAATTTATCCAATGTTGTCACAACCCATAAAATACTCTTAACAACTTGAGTAACATTTGCATCAATAGGAAGATCCTTTTGAAGTAAAAATATCAAATATTATTATTTGAGATCTTACATGTGCCAAGATTACTAATGTCACTTTCAATTGTGTTGATTGAAGATAAAGTTGCTGTATATAAATTTTGATAACCTAACAATTGAATTTGCAGAAATTTTCAGAAAAGCAAACAGCAAAATTTTATCACATTAATGCTGTTGTTAGTTGCCATGAGTCAGAGTTAACTCTGTGTACAATGGAGCCATCTTCACAATCACTGATATACTCAAGTCCATTGTTGCAGCCACTGAATGCTGTCCAGTGCACAGGGCTCATCTCCCAGCACTATACTGGACAATATTCTACTGTGATCCATAGGATTTTCATTGGCTAATATTTGGAAGGCCTTCTTTCTAGTCTGTCTTAGTCTGGAAGCGTTCTTGGCCTTGATGCTGAGGAGATCTTCTCTAGTACCACAAGCAAGTGCCTTCTTCTCTTCAACGTACAATCAGGTCCTCAAGGTGTATTAGCTTTGAATGAATGAGGGAGGGATATTCTTTGAATGAATGAATAAACTAGTGAATACAGGTTATATGGGGAGGAGAATCTGCCAGAAGTGCACTATTTGGTACATAGTAAATACTAATGTTGATAATTAAAAAAAAAACTCATTAAACAATTTTAAGACATAATATTGGGGGAAGGAAGGTAGTGTTACTTTGCCTTAACCACAAAATTATGGAATTATAGAGAACTTCTAGTTAAGTCCTCTACAAAATCCCCAGCAAGGAGACATGCAACCTCTGCTTTCAGACTCCCGGGGCTCTAAATATCAAAAGCACAAATAGATGTTGAACTGAAATCTGTTGTCATGCAGTTCCAAGCTCCTCCAGGCCCTATCTGTCTTCTGAGGACCTAGATGCCCCAGACACTGGAGAATCAGAACAATGGTGAGTATGAATTCTGGCTCCATCCACCACGTAGTAGCTGTATGGTCATGGATATTATTGACCTTCCTAAAGTCTTAGTTTCTCATCTGCAACATGGAGATTATGGGCCTGTTCATATCACTGGGAGACTGTGGGGATTAGGGAGACTCCCTGAAAAGGACTCAACCCATCTTGCAGCAGGTAGCGATAGCTTCACAATGGTTAGCCATAGGGAATTCTAGACAGAATACATCCCCAAAGTTTTCTCCCTTCCATTTTCTTCTGTTGTTCCAACCCTTTCCAAATCCTGTTTGCTCTTTACCAGGCATGCTCCAGTTGGCCTGTTTTCCCTGAAAATGAACTGTCCCTGTGTGTCTACCCAGCACAGTAGGGTGTGACAACCTCCTAGGGCTGGACATTCGTGCTCTTGTGATTGCAGCCCATGTTTGAAGCACTGATTAACACATCTTACTGTAACCCTAACAAGTTCAGGGCCTTCCTATTTCAGTGTTCCAAACGTTTCTGAAGGGGAGTAGGAGTACCCAAATTAACGCTTATTTTGTTACTTATATCCTATGGCTCCCATTACAAAGACACTCTTGTGGCCATAGGTTTATGCCTAGGTTGTGTTTATTTGAGAATGCAGGATATGTACCCCAACTCCTGGGCTCTGCTTCCTTCTCTCCAGCTGTTTGTCTCTCCCTCCCAAATCAATATCAGCTCAATCTATTCCCTCCATTGAGCTATAAGACTCACTGGATGCGATGATCACTACCAGTCTTCCCGCTTCCAACCATTTTAGGGTTTAGAGCTATTACCACAACTGCTTTGAATGCAGTGGAGTCTCTGAGTGGTACAAAGGGTCAACACAATTAGATGCTTATCAAAAGGCTGGAGGTTCCAGTCTACCCAGAGGCACCTGATCTACTTCCAAAAACTCTGCCATGAAAGCCTTGTGGAGTACAGTTCTACTCTTGCACACACGGGGTCGCTGTGATTCAGAATTGCCTTGACAGCAACTGGTCATGAGTATCATGACTTTTCTGAATGCAAAGGATCCTCTCAGATACATCATGAAAAAAAGAAAAAAGTTTGACTCAAAGTGCATGAGCTGTTTTTCCTAAGGACCACATCTTAGCCACTGGTCATTGCTGTCTTAGATTTCCCATCCTTACACCCATGCTCTGCTGACCTATTTATCAAAGCTGAGGGAAGTTGGGATGAGGAAGATGAGAACTGTGCCTATTGTTCTAGGTGACATTTCAGCTGCATCACCACCATGGTCAGCCATTTCCCATCCTGAGTGACTTACAGCCTGTGCTTTCTGTTTTTTCCTGGTGTTACCTTCTAGAAAATAGCTGGGAAAGCTTAACACGATGAGGAATTCACAGAACTAAGATCGGGGTACCCGACTCCGCCTTCTAGGATGGGCTTGAGCGTATTGAAGAGGAGACATACAAGCCCAGCTGATTCTCAGCCCATCAAACAGATGGCATCCCTCTGCTGTAGCTACAGCCCCGCCTGGAAAGCCAGAAAAACCAGAGCTAAGGAATCGGAGGCTTTTGTGCTAAAATCTGTCTTTTACCTGTTTAAATTACAATAAAGAATAATTACGTATGTGTAAAAACTGTCAAAAGTATACTTAAGTCGTACCTTTGCCATGTGCTGAAATTACTTTTTATTACAACCTATTTGTACATCATTTGAACCAAATATCTCAGCCTGGAAATGTAAATGTGTTTTTGTTTTTACTCGGCAGGTTAGGTCAGCAGACGTCTGCAACAAATATGATTGCAAGGGTGAAGGTGACATGATTTACTTAAATCAGGCAATTTCTCCATTAAAGCATTGAAGCCTCAACTCATAAAGAGACTCTTTAGCAGATGAACTAGAACGTCGCTTAGCATTTATCATATTAGGTGATTTGAAAGGAAAGAACAATTATAAAAGTGAAAGTAATTCTCTGTTAAAGAAAAAAAAATCCAGTTTTTGCAGCAGGGGGTGGTTAATTTTCCACAGATAAAAACAGGTTTCACAGCAATTCTGCTGCTATAACATTCCACAATTAAAACATAAGAAGAGAAGGTTCCATTGGCAAAGCAGACAGTTGTAGGAATTAGCTGTGTGGGGATGGGGAAGCAGTTTCCCTCCAGCGTCAAAGGTTATTTTACTCCGCATAGAAACAGCTCTGTTGCCATAAACGAGGTGGGGGTGCCCACAGTCCCCCATCTTACCCCAGTTACTGAGCTGCTTTCAATTAACAGAGATTATTAAACTGGAAACATTTTAAACTGCTGCTGTAGCTGCTTTCTGGTGTTATGAGCTGAGCTAGAGGCGTCACAATAAAAGCTGATTGATTCGCAAAGAATGTACTTACAGCAACTGATGCCCAGTGTCATTTTATATGCACTTCACATTCACCCCTCCCTCATAATTTCGTGTTTCCATGGTGAACTTAACCTTGGTTCTCTCTTTGGCACCTTCCACATGTGGCCTGGAGGCCCCCAACTTCCCTCTCAGCTGCCTGCCCTGGACGTGCCCTTCCTTCATGTCACATCCCGCTAGGGCCCCTAGATGGGCAGCCACAGGCTAGGATGGTGGGTCCCAGAGGGACGACTATTGGATTCAGGTGTTATCGGGCTTCTTCTTTGGGGTTCAATTGTCAAAATGTTAGAATAATAGCAACAATAACACATCCCCAAAGAATATAGCCCAAGGAACACTGGTGGGGTCAGGAGGGGTATCTGCTTCCTGTTGGTGGGTTTCAAAAACTGAAGGTATTTTATTTAAAGCATTATCTCATCCTCAATCACCTTCTGTCTTATATTGTTTCTTAATTTTTCTTGGGTGTGTATCTTGTTTTCCTAACTAATTTGATAACACATGCTATTTGGTTGGCACTGTGCTAAACTTTTAATTATATATATATGTGTTGCTGTTGTTATGTGCCGTCGAGTCAGACCTGACTCATAGCGACCCCTCCTTGGGTTTCCAAGGCAGTATCATTACAGAAGTACATTGCCCAAACTTCCTTCTGAGGAGTGGCTGGTGGGTTTGAACCACCAGCCTTCTATATATATATATGTAATTTAATCATATGTTTACATACATATTTATATTTTATATAATACAGTTTACCCTTGAACAATGTGAGTTTGAACTGTTCAGGTACCCTTATATATGGATTTGTTTCAAGTTATCAATCTTGGAGGAATTCAAGAGCTAATAGACAACACACCAGAGCAATGAGCAGATGACTTGATGGAGATGAGTACATCCGAACCAGTGCAGGATGATGAGGAAGAAGATGTAGCAGGAGCAGCGCCGGAAAACAGAGTGACATTCGACCATTTGGCAGAAGCGTTCTGATTCTTCAAGACTGCTTTTGGACTTCTTTTATGACATGGACCCTTCTATGATATGGGCACTGAAACTAAAGCAAAGGGTGGAAGGCTTGGTACCATATAGAAACATTATTCAGATCAATGAAAAGGCAAACAAGTCAGACAGAAATTATGATGTATTTCTGTAAAGTTATACCAGGAGCTCTGGTAGCATAGTGCCTAAGGCACTTGACTGCTCACCAGAAGGCTGGCAGTTCAAATCCACCAGCCACTCCTCGGAAGGAAGGTTGGGCAATCTTACTTCTGTAGTGATACTGCCTCGGAAACCCAAGGAGGGGTCGCTATGAGTTGGGGCTGACTCGACGGCAAACAACATCAACAACAACAACATACCAAGTATGCCTGCCTCTCCTGCCTCCCCTTCCAGTCCCTTCACCTCTTCTCCCTCTGTCACTCTTGAGGGTGCATGACCAACTCCTTCTCTTCCTTAGCCTACTCAACATGAAGATGATGAAGACTTTTATGATAATCTACTTCCACTTAATGAATAGTGAACAATCATCATGCCACACAGTTAATAAACTTCTCTGTTGTTTATGCGTGTTATATGTGTCAATGTCTTTGTGTGAAAATCTGTCAACAGCATGGCAGCAACTGTGTTAATCAGTTAAGCAGTAATGCTTCTGGTCAATGGAATGTTATTAGTCATTAAGTGTTGGGGAGTCAAAAGTAATATGTGGATTTTTGACTGCATGGGAGATCAGTGCCTATAACCCCCATGTTGTCCAGGTATCAATTGTATATACATGTTTTGTATTTATATATATTTATATATAAGATAGTGTCCCTGGATGCTGCCAGTGGTTAACATGCTCAGCTGCTAACCAAATGATTGGTGGTTCAAATTCACTTAGAAGTGCTGTGGAAGTAAGACCTGGTAATCTACTTCCAAAAGATTACACCATTGAAAACTCTGTTCTGACACACATGGGGTCGACAGGACTTGGAATCAACTTGATTGGCAATTGGTGCTAAACAGACAATGTTGATGTTTTTGTTACATGCCATTGAGTTGACTCTACCTCATAGAGACCACATGTGACAGAGTAGAACTGCCCCACAGGGTTTCTTGGTTATAGTTCTTACTGGAGCAGATTCCCAGGTCTTTTCTCCTGCTGAGCTGCTAGGTGAGAAATACATAATAGACATAAATATTTATATAAGTATATAAGTAAATTTTGTATATAATTAAAATCTTAGCACAGTGACAACCAAATAGCATGTGTACTCAAATAAGTAATATATATATATATATATATATATGTGTGTGTGTGTGTGTGTATATATATATATATATAGGAGCTCTGGTAGCATAGTGCCTAAGGCTATGAGTCAGGGCCGACTCGACGGCAAATAACAACAACATATATATATATATATATGCATATATATGTTTTTTATATATAGGTAGTCCCCGGGTTACAAATGAGATTTGTCCCTGTGTCTTTAAGAACTTGTAGGTAAGTTGGAACAGGTGTACATGATTCTTATTTAGCCTTACTTTAGCGGAGAAAAAGCTGGAAGCCTTTTCAGTGATTGAAAAGCTGCACGTGCAGCAAGTGAAGGTGATTCTGATAAAGAATTTGTTGCAAGTGGGGTTGGTTCAATCTTTTCAAAGGGTGAATTTACATAACATTAAAGAGCAAGTAGGAGTTGTCCACAAGTTGGACATTCATAACCCAGGGACTGCCTGTATATATATTTTATATGTATATATGTATTTATATATGTTATTGTTAGGTGCCAGCAACCAGTTCTGGCTCATTGCAACCCTATGTGCAACAGAAGGAAACACTGCCCAGTCCTGCACCATCCTCATAATTGTTGCAATGTTTCAGCCCATTGTTGCAGCCACTGTGTCAGTCCATCTCACTGAGGGTCTTCCTCTTTTTTTGCTGACCCTCTACTTTACCAAGTATGCTGTCCGTCTTCAGGGACTGGTTCCTCTTGATAACATGTCCAAAAATAAGTGAGACAAAGCCTCACCATCTTCACTTCTAAGGAGAATTCTGGCTATCCTTCTTCCAAGACAGATTTGTTCATTCTTCTGGCAGTCCATGGTGTATTTAACATTCTTCACCAGCACCATAGTTCAGAGGATTCCATTTCTTTTTTCAGTCTTCCTTATTCGCTATTGTCCAGGTTTTGTATCCATAGGAGGCTATTGAAAATATAGCTTGAGTCAGGTGCATTTTAGTCCTTAAGGTGACATCTTTGCCTTTTAACACGTCATTTTTAAAGAGGTCTTTTGCAGCAGATTAGTCCAATGCAATATGTTGTTTGATTTCATGACTGCTGCTTCCGTGAATGTTGATTGTGGAGCCAAGTAAAATGAAATCCTTGACAACTTCAGTATTTTCACCATTTATCATGATGTTGCTTATTGGTCCACTCACGGGGATTTTTGTTGTATGTTGAGGTGTAATCCGTACTGAAGGCTGTAGTCTTTGATCTTCATCAGTAAATGCTTCAAGTGCCACCACTCGTCTGTCAGTTTGTCGTACTGTGGCAGCTTACGTGTTGCTCTGATGCTGGAAGCTATGCCACTAGGATTTGGAATACAGCAGTGTCACCCATGGTAGACAGGTTTCAGCAGAGATTCCAGACTAAGACAGACTGAGAAAGACCTTGACATCTGCTTCTGAAAAAATTGGCCAGTGAAAACCTTATGGATTTATATATGTATATTATATATGTAAATATGTATGTATATATGTAAATTATTGTCCTCATTTTTACAGACGAGTCTTGGAAGTGCAACAGGCTGAATTCAAAATAAGGCAGAAGGCTTATCCACTGTTATTTCTTCATGCAAAGCTGCCCCTGCCCTGAGCTTCAGATTCCTCATCTGTCCAAAGAAGAGTTTGGGATAGATCTCTGCTCCTTTCCGGTTTGTTCACTTTTTTACCCATTAATTTCTTCAGCATGTTATTGTGTGTGGCTTTGTGCCTGGTGCTGTTCCAGTTCTGGGAACATGGTGAACTAGTCAGACTCACTGCCTTCTTGCATGGAGACAGGACTCACACCCCAGCCGTGACTGTTCCTGTCCAGTTCACAAGTGAATGGCCAAGCTGCCTTTAATTTACCATGAAGTTGATGGACTTCATTCTGAAGCCAATTTGGCTGCTGTGGCTCTAAGAAAGTGTGGGCCCATCACTGCTTGAGAGAGGGCACTAGGAGGAAGTATGCCATCCAGCTGGGGCTGACAGAGGGTCATCTGCCAGATGGAAATGTGTACGGACCCCCATTGTCACTCGTCCTGGGGAAGCCAGGCTCTTCAGCTTTATGTGATTGTCTGAGTCATAAACGCTCTGTCTGCAAATCAGTCACAGCCTGTGTTGGGTGCACTAGAGGAAGAGACTGGATCTTCTTGGTCACACATGGGGCTGCCTTCAGCACTTCCTTACCTTCTTGTCAGGCAGAGAGGAGCTGGAGGGGCCAGGAAGAAGAAAAGTGCTCCGTGAGAGGCAGGCCAGGGTGAGGCAACCACAGTTCTTTCTGTATTATGACTCGAAAGCATACAAACAAGCAGCATTTATTACCTACAAAGTAGTGCAGGCTCTGTAGTGCTGAATGGAGGGGTGAGGTATTGCAGCTGTTATCTTTTGAACTAACTGCTGTTGCGTGTCCCATGACCAGCCGTGGCAGGGTTTTTGTTCCCATGAATGAATGGGCTATAAATCTGTCGGGGTTGACACTAGCAGCAGTACTAGAGGGTGTAAAGGGAAAGTGTGAGAGGAATCTTGTGGTTTTTGCTTGCCTGGAAAATGAGTTCAATAAAATGAGGTGATCAGTGCTTATTTATAGGGCAAACGGATACATCCAGCACTGGCCGTCAGGGCCTAACTTAGTGTTTTCTCCTTTGCACTCACTCTGTAAAGCCCACTGAGGCAGCGGGGGCAGGGCCTGCCTGGGAGCAGAGGTGGAGGCCCAGGCAAAGGAGATACCTGCAGATGCGGAGCATTTCCTGCAGCTGCTGAAGTTTGGGAGGCTCCCAAGTCACTGGGTGGCGGGGTTTGATTTGAGGTTTGCAGCAAGGAGGAAGAACCTAGGCCGTAAACAGCTCTTTATTTACATTTCAGTGTTGAGGGTGAATGACAGGACATGGGATAAAATTAATTGCCATTTTTCAGGCCTCTGAAACAATAAATTCCAACAACATAAATTTGGAGCTGGGTTAAGTACTGAAAACAATTTATTGCTAATTTCCCCCTTAATTGCATTCCCAAGAAGAAGGTTTGGTGCTTACTGTGGAAATTATTATATAAAAATTATTCGTTAGAAAGCACAATGAACTGTAAATCAGAAGCTTACCTGAAACAGGGTCAGAGTTCCCCCACAATTCATCCTACCCTGACCCAGGCCCTCAGCAAATAAAAGGATCAGAGAAAAGGCGCCTGATGCTGCCCCTGTCCACTTCAGGACACAGAGATTAAGTGTTGATCCTGAGAATGCTTCACCTTCTACAAGTGAAAATGTGAGTCACATGTGGGGAGGAGCAGAGAGGACACAATGGAACAATCACCACATGGCCTCCCTGACTCAGTTAATCTGTCTTAAGGCTCTGAGTCCTGTCAGGCTATCTGCAGTTGAGGCCAGTCGACAGTCTGACCTTGTTTGTGGAAAGAGTTGAGAGACAGAAACTGCTGGGGTGATGCAAAAACCTGTTCTCGTCTTACCTTTGATGGCAATAGCTGCGTTTCAGGGTGAGCTTCTCCTGGCAGGAAGTGTGCAAAGAGCTGTTTCCGGTCTGGGTTAGGAGAGAGTTGCTGTGACTTACCATAAGCTATTGGAAATGACTTGCTATCTCCTCACTGTTTGGCAGGGATGCTTGGCTCGGGTGGGGAGGGTGGAAGACCGTCTCCCTGTATTGCTATGTTCCTTCATGCCTAGAGACCATTGGTGGGAATCCATCTGCCTAAATGAGTCTCCTTGGCACTTTGCAGGCAAACAGAGGGTGTTTGATTTGCCTGAATAAACCAGCCAGGCATAGACCCTATCCAGAGCCTGTGCCCACTGAGAGTTTCTGGTGGCCATATTTTAATGGATGGTAGTCCAGCAAGTGGAGGAAAGTATGGATGGTTAGAAGGAGGCCCTTATTGCCCTTCCAGAGCAGCACCTCCCATCTCAGGCTGATGATGGCTGTGGTGGTGAGACCCTCTTAGTAAATGGAGAGCAAAGGAGTCGGCTCAGCCTGGAGGAGACACCAGAATGAGTTAAACAGAGGTGGAGAAATGCTTGAAGTCATCCAACAGCGAATGCTATGGGGGTTCCAAGAAGGCAAAGAACAAAAACAAAACACTGCTTTCTGGATATCGGAATAATATGAATTTGTTTTTCAACATTAGAAAATATAGGGAAGTATCAAGAAGAGAATGAAAACTGCCTATAATCCCACCACCCAGAGGTAAACATTGCTAAATTTTTCATGCATTTGTTTACAGGCCCATGGGCATTTAGAGATATTATTATTTTTTCAAAACCAGGATTCTATTCTACAGATAGTTTTTATATTGTGATACCCCCCTGCCCCCCACAACATATTGTGAACATTTCCCATGTCCTTAATGGTTTTCACAAACTTTTTTTTGTGGAAAAAAAATGCATAAATTGCATTTTGTGGATGTACCATATTATTTAACCACTTCCTTCTCAGTAAATATTGAGTTGTTTCTAATTTTTTCACAAGTAAAGTTATGACAAATATTTTTTAACAGGATATAGTCTTTACAAAGCTGCCTGCTTGGTGGGTGAGACTATTTACAACCAGAGTTTCTTTTCTGATAGAAGTTGAGAAAATCTTCATATGTTGATTGACCACATATATTTCTTCTTCTGTGAATTGTCTGATCATTTGCCCATTTTTCTCTTGCTAGAGTGAAAAGCTCTTAACAGTGTAAAGATAGCAACTGTTCCTCTTCTCTCTACTGATAGGGGCTGAGAAATGAGACATAGAAGAGTTCAAGTCTGAGCCAGGCCTTGAAGGGTTGGGAAAATGTTGATAGTTTGGTCTTTCAGCAATCCCAGAACTACCTGCTAGGGTAGTTCCTGGGTTAGACACTCTTAGGACAACCACAATATCACTTGGTACGTTAAAGAAAATAAATTGAGTAAGCAATGGCAAATTATTCTTGGTCCTGGTATCTGCTGAAAATAACATATAAATGGCCATAAGTGTGTATTCACCTACAGAAGGAAGCATGCTAATAATCTTTTTGGGGAGATTCTTCACTAAACAAAATAAGACAATCTGGCTTTACTTAGATTTTCTTCCCTGGACTATCAGCTTGGTCAGGGAGGCAGAGGATCAGGGGTAAAAAATGTGACAAGACTTTGGAGACTTGTGGTTTTTCACTACATGTGCATGTGCCTGTGTGCCTGTGTGCATTCTGTCTGCATGTGTGTGCATGTATGTGTGCAAGAGTTCATGCATACGTGCATATGTATACGTGTGTGTGTGTGCGTGCGTGTGTGTGTGTGTATGCATGCACTGGGTCCCAGAGTCCATCCAGCTGGACATTTTGTGGGGGTGTTGAGGGGACGTCTGGTCTTAAGCATACCCAGTTTCCCCTTTCCTATGGCTACCGTCCTATGTTTTTAATGTTTACACACGTGGGATTGGGAAGTATTTTATTGGCTGGTTCCGAATTTGGACAGCCTCTGATTGGTTCCATGGTAGGCTGCTAATAATTATTAGCATCATTCAGAGGGTGTTGGCAAGGCGATAATGCAATTAACATCTCCCTTTTTGATAGAGAATGTGGTGAAGACAAGCTGATTTTCTGGAACCTGATGATCACTGATAATTAGGGGAAACCCTTGAGGGGATAAGTGGGGTTGTTTTAACAATTGCTCCCAACCGCATGTGTAGTGAATTCACCTCTGAAACAACTGTGAGGGCAAGGTGGCCAAATGTTCCCCAGCCCCATCCCTTTGGGGTTGGGATGGGCACAGTCATTCTGCTCTTTATTTTTAGCACATGTGTATAGCTAATGTGGCTAGAACCACTGGTGATGTTTCAGGAAATTTATTTAAAATTCAATTTGTACATCGTGACTTTAAGCACTACTTTTGGGGAAGTGTGTTTTGCATTATGCCATATCAGTTCAGGATTATGGACTCTGAGGGAATATGTATAATTTTTATGCACTATGTTTATTGGCACATTTGTGTTAATAGCCAATAAGATGATATTGCCATCTTAATATGGTGTGAGTCTCTGTGACTCCGTGTCTAATGAGTAGGGGCCTGGGTATCTCTGAGGACCTGACTGAAGGGGAGAAGGAGGCACCATGCACTGGAGGGCCTGGGGAGGGATTTGGAATTCAAACATTGGCTTGGCAGGTTATGTCTGTGATGCACAAGAGGGAACCTGAAATGCAGAGGGCATCTGGGTTTAATCAGGGGACTGAACCATCAAAGACACAGGCATTAAGGTGCTTGTATGGCAAAGTGACCTTCCTTTAGAGAGAGAAAACAATCCCAACTGGTGTTTAATTCTCAATTAAGTAAAACCATGCCCTTCTGACTTGCTTCCAGCAACCCCTCTGCTCCCAGGAATGGGGGAACTTGCTTCTTGCAGTGAATTCAAGGCTGCTTTTGGCCGGATAGCAAGGCGCTGGATGCTGGCCCTCCAACTTTTTTCTAGCTCTTTTCTATGGGTTGCATGTGAGGACTTTCCAAGGCATACCTCTCACATTGAATTATCCATGCAAGTTACACCAAGAAACAGTGTAATGTTAGTTATATATATCCAGGACAAACATCATATTAGTGCAGACCATGTTCATTGGAAAATTAAGAAAACAGCAAAACCAAAGTACCTAAACCCGGCATTTTCTGCTCCAAGGAATGTGTGATTAGACATCTGTGTCTCTGTAGAGGCAGCCAGTAGAGATTTTGAGTTGAGTCTGGCTACTGAAGTCACATTATCAGCTTTGTAGAAGTGCCAGAGCCAAATCACAGCAGTTGAGCAGATTACAGAAGGTATTTTTACCTAAATTGTCCAGGTATTGTGAGTCCATTTTGTACCAAGCTAGGTTACGTGACTGAATAAAAACATGGAGAAATAATATTAGTGGATGATGATATAGATTAAATTTTATTCCCGGAAAATGTTTTGGAATGCTCACTCTTACACATGTGTAAATAATCTTGTTTGAAAATTGCGTTTTCTTTTTTATGTTAATTAGATCATACCCAAGTAGGGTGGAGGTCTAAATCTAATCTCCTCTGAGCTATAAAAAGACACACACATACCCCCCCCCACACACACACACACACTGGAGGTGGAGGGCAGACCACATGAGGATGGGCTACAAGCCAAGGAATCAAGGAACACCCAGAGCTATCTATAAGGAAGGAGCTAACATTGACAAGACCCTGATTTGAACATTTACCCTCCAGAACTGTGAGAAAATAAAAGTCTCTTCTTTAAAGTCATCCACTTACGATATTCCTCTTAGAGCAGCACTGACAGACTAAGAGGCACAATTTTCTTTTTTAACTTTTTATTGTGATTTGGGTGAAACTTTGCAGAGCAGATTCGTTTTACATTCAACAGTTCATATACATTTTGTTTTGTGATACTGGTTACATGTCCCACAGTGTAACTAACATCTCTCCTCCCACTTCCTCCCTGTGGTTATCTTTTCCCTGTGTCCTTTTTGCCTATGCATTCCTGCCTCACTACCTTTTACCCTGTGCAAATGCTGCCCTTCTGACCTCCCATGGTTGATTGTTCTAAAGAGTGCATCTTGCTGGTTTTCAGCTCACAGGACTGTCTATTGTTCGGCTGAGAGGGAAGCCACAGGAGTGAAGGTCAATTGCAGGCCTGAAGGGTGACTTGCCATAATCTCAGGGATTTCAGTAGCCTCTATCAGACCAATAAGCCTGGTCTCTTTTTTTTTTTTTTTTTTTTTTTATGGTTTTGAGGGTTTTTCCCCACATTTTTCTCCCACTGTTTATAGTAACTCCAATTTTGATCCCTTTCCAAGTGGTGGACAATGGTAGCCAGGTACCATCTAGTTCTTCTGGCCTCAGGGTCATATAGGTTGAGATTTTCTTGGTCTACTAGTCCTTTGGATTGTTCTCACACATCTTTGATTTTCTTCACTCTTCTTTGCTTTGATTGAGGAGAGACTAATAATTGCCACTTAGACGAATGCTTGCAAGATTTTAAGATTCCAGCTACTCACCGAATTAAGATGTAGAGCAATAATTTTGTATAACATTTTGTGCCAATTGAGCTTAATGTCCCCCTTGACCATGATCCCCAGCCCACAGGCTCAGTGACTGACTCCCTCAGGGTGCTTATTGGTGGCTAAGAAGTTATCCTAACTTTGCTTCCTATTATGTTTAAACTGCACAAGAACATTTTTGTAGCACATACAAATACATACGTAGGAATATCATCTGCCAAACCTATGTATGGTCATGGGTACATTCCATTTGCCTATCTATACCTGTCTATCTATGTATGCACCCATAGATTAGTGTATGCTGTTACTCACCCATAGATTAGTGTATGCTGTTACTGATAATGCAGGATAGTGTGTGCAGTAGTATTTGCCTTTATTGTCTACACCTTTGTGCACCACTCCATATCTTCCTTTTCCTTAGTGATATTGTGCAGTGACTGGTGGGTTTGAACTGCCAGCCTTTTGGTGAGCAATCAAATGCCTTAGGCACTACACCACCAGAGCTCCCAATATTGTGTTAGGCACATGGTTTTGTTATATTACTTTTCCCTTCATCCATACCAAAACTGTCTAAAAGATCCAACTTCTTTGAAAACTGGTAAAAAAGGGCAGCTGGAGGGCTGAGGAACTTCTGAGTCCCTGTGCCCAAGAATGTCATGGCACTTCCTAGTCTGGGACATATTTGATTCCATGACTTAGCTGTTCACAGAAGCTTAAGGCTGGTTCTTGCCCTTGCCTCTAGGCTCTGAGCCCTAGTGGGGAGCTCATCTGTGTCTTAATCACAACATAGGGTGTGGTACACAGTAGGACTTCATACAGATGTGTAGTTTTGTAATATTTGAATTTATCTGCCTTCGCTATTTCTGAGTAGGAGGCTGCAGGAAAAGTCCCTTTGCAAACTGAAGTCACACCAGCAGCTCTTGCTCACGGCTCCAACGATAACTTTTTCTACCCCCACCCAAATCAATGTGTATTTGCCCAGGATGCATCCCTTTTTTAATATATACTGTTGTATTTGAAATAATGCTGGGAAGCTACTTCCCTAGAGATCTCCCCCTCTCAGGGAGAACCTGTATCTTAATAAAATAGCCTGAGGACCAAGCTGTTTTCGGCCAGGCAGGGGCATGTAATGGTGACAATTCAGTGCACAAGTCTGACTTTGGAGGGATGTTTTGTAAATCCACCCCCAACTAAAGATTATAAAAATGTTCATCTAATTTTCATCAGGAGCTTTATGATTTTATTTTGCCACATTCAAATCTTGACTCTGATTTTTTTTTTTTATTTATTTTAATGGGGGTGTCAAGTACAGTGTTTCATTCTATTGTACATGGGGTCGGTATGAGCCGGAACCAACTTGATGGCACCTAACAACAGCAACAAAATATGTGTAAAAGACACATTTAATTTTTTCCAAGTGGCCAGTCCCTAGTGATGACATTGGTGGCCCTGCTGGACTGTGATGTTCACAGCTCCTGCCTCAGCCTTCACCTCATTCCCCGTGGCTGACAAAGAAGCTGAGATCCAAAGAAACAGTCACAGTTAAGAAAATAAGCTCTACTATTAACCAGCTGTGCAGCCAGGATGACCCTGAGCTTTGGTTTCCTGGTCCAATCATCCTCAGTCTCACAACTTCATTACTGGTCTCACCCTTATTCGCTATCAAATTGGTTCTGATTCATGGCAACCCCATGTGTGTCAGATAGAACTGTGCTCTGTAGGGTTCCCAATGGCTGATTTTTCTGAAGTAGATCACCAGGCCTCTCTTCCAAGGCACCTCTTGGTGCACTCAAATTCTAACCTTTTGGTAGGCAGCTGAGCACATGAACCATTTGCACCACTCAGAGACTCCCATTATATCATTACAACCTCCAAACTGGCTTCTCTTCCTCATGCTGATGCCAGCCACTCAGGTATCCAAAGAAGAAAACAAATGGAGGGGTCTTTCTTCTTTTCCCTCTCTTTTGTTCCACCTACCATTTCCCATCACTCATGAATGGTGGTTGAAGAATACAGTCTGCAGTATGGATTATGCCTCAATATAAAGAAAACAAAAATCCTCACAACTGGACCAATGAGCAGCATCACAATAAATGGAGAGAAGATTGAGGTTGTCAAAGAATTCATCTTGCTTGGTTCTACAATCGATGCCAACAGAAGCAGCAGTCAGGACGTTAGACAACGTGTAACATTGGGAAAGTCAACTGCGAAGGGACTGTATCAAGTGCTGAGGAGCAAGGATATCTCCTTGAGGACTAAGGTGCGCCTGACACAAGCCATGATATTTCCAATTGCCTCGTATGCATGTGAGAGCTGGACAATGAATAAGGAAGACCGAAGAAGAGTTGATGCTTTTGAGTTGTGGTGCTGGCGAAGAATGCTGAAAGTACCGTGGACTGCTAAAAGAACTAACAGATCTGTCCTGGAGGAAGTGCAGCCAGATTGCTCCTTGGAAGCAAGAATGGCTAGACTTCGTCTCACCTATTTTGGTCATGTTGTCAGAAGGGACCATTCCCTGGAGAAGGATGTCATGCTTGGTAGGGTGGAGGGTCGGCGAAAGAGGGGAAGGCCTTCAACGAGATGGATTGACACAGTAGCTGCGATGATGGGGTCAAGTATAGCAGGGATTGTGGGGCTGGCGCAGGATCGGGCAGTGTTTCGTTCTGCTGTGCATGGGGTCGCTATGAGTCGGAAATGACTCGATGGCACTTAACAACAACAACAACAACATGAAGGGTGGAGGGGTAAAGGGATTAGGGGGTGAGTGTTTAGAACATGGTTTTAGAACCAGGCTGTTCCCATTTGCTGCCCCAGCCATCTTCTTTCCGGCTTTCAGACCTGTTACTTTGCACATGTGTGCTGGGCTCCTGCTGTCCCAGATGACTCCACATGCTATGTGCACTCGTGTGCTAAGCCGGCTCATTTTGGCAGAAGGTCTTCACTTTCTTTGACTGTTCAATCCCAGGTCTAGTTGTAACACAGCTTCCCCCTAGAAGCCCTCCCAATCTGACCCCTTATTTATCTCCTCTACCTTCCAACACTTTGTTTTGGCTTCTTCTGTAGCTCTCCTGATAGTCTTCATGGCTACATGCAAGGTGGGACCAAGCAGTCCTCAGACCTGGGCTTGGTGCTTGGAATAGGGCTTATTATAAAACCATTATTAGGGTAATAATGGTAATGTAGGTCCCTGAGTGGTGCAAGTGGTGAGTATTTGACTACCAACTGAGAGGTTGGCAGTTCGAACTCAGGCAGCAGCACCAGAGAAGAAAGACCTGATTCTCTGCTTCCATAAAAATTCCAGTCAAGAAAACCTTATGGAGCTTACTTCTACTTTGTCACACATGGGGTTACCATGGGTCAGAAACGACTGGATGGCAATGGGTTAACAGGTTAATAACAGTAAGTAACAGTTTTGAGGGCCTGAGAACATAGCAGAATCAAGATTCCAACCTGGGACTGGTTCATTCAGAGTTCCGTGTTCTTGCCTACCACAGACTCCCCTGGGCCTGACTTCCCTGGGCTGAGTGTGGTGGCCATAACAGGCACACACATAACAATTGTGCTGCTAATGACCACCCACAGAGCACCAGCACACTTCTAGCCACTGCACTGGGCACATTACACGAAAAAACAACTTGTAAGATGGGGCATATTGGCGCAGAAAAAGGAATAGGGGAGAGAAGGCAATAGTGAAGGGTGGAATGGAGGAAGCTGCATACATATGGGAGAGATGACTGTTGCACATCCCTGCAAATTCCATTTTTAACAGAGGAATCGGACAGGAATGACTTGGTGCTTCTCACTTGCTTCTTTCTGGTGTTTCCCAGTCCTATTTGGCAATGACAGGCAGTGCGTAGGATCAGGAGCCCAGGTGGCCAAAAGGCCCAGGGTGAGACATTGCTGGCTACTTCCCCCATCCCTACAGGCAGCTATAATCTTGTAGATGCTCAAAATTTACCCCTTTGAAAAAAATTCCAATTTAATAACTGTACTTAGGTGTTTTTTAGACCCCATAGTGTTTGCAACAACCATTATGGCTCTATTATGATAATACAAGAAAGTTGCATTATGAAATAAATGCATTTTAAGGTTTTTCCCTGGCAACATAATGTAAGGATCATTCTGCATGTTGGTACTAAAGAATCAAAAACAGTTTAGTCAGTGGATGTGAACACTGTTTCTTGTCATTCAGTTAATGGATCTACTGTAGTATTTGTGTTCCTTCCAGCCCTGCTGCCGTACATCAATGAAAAATTATGTTTTTTTCCTCAGTGCTACAACACCCGTCATCTTTATAGTCAACGCATTCCCCTTCAAGTCGTGCGGTGTAAAATGCCTACCATTTCTCGGCCCCTTTTCCTCCCCGTCATTTACCTGGTTCTCGGCAATTGAGGGTCAGTGCTTCCTCTTATTAATGTTCTGTGTAATAGAAATCAGCACGCCCGTGTTACTCAAGTGGAAGCAAACAGCGGCGGTTAGTGTGCAAAGGGCAGACAGGAAGCCTAGCTTTATTTTTTTAACCCTCTTTGTTTACTGGATTTCAGTCAGTCACACGCCCTCCTTGCATTTACAGCAAGCCTGTCTGCCTCCCACAAACAGCCACCAGCTGAGGACACTCTTGTGGTTAAGACTGGGAGAGACAGTGTGCTGGTCTCATTTCAGAGACTCATAAAGACTCGGCCTGTCCTCTGAAAATTTTACTCCTCCAGCCAAGAAAATGTTACTGGCTCCAAGATGACATGGTATGGGCCAGGAGAAGCTCATTTGAAGAAGAATTGGCTCTTTGAGCTCACATTCTCTTAAGGCTATGACGCTGCCAGGAATATTAAGACTAAGTCTACCCCAGTGGTCCTCTATCCTCCTTATGGTGCTGAGATTTGCAACCAAACTTATAAACCTCACATTTGCAGGGTCCAGACAGGTAACTTAAATCTGTGAAATGGGCCAGCTGGGGCCTCCTGCTGCCCATCTTCAACCAATTGTGGGCATGTGACCCTAAATCGTCAGGTCTTCCATCACCCAACTAGAATTAGTAATGGAGATAGATAGATAACTGTTGTGGAATTGACTCTCACTCATGGGGACCTTATGTACAACAGAAGGAAATGTGGCCCAGTCTGCATCATCCTCATGTCACCAGATGTTGTGCCAATTCATCTCACTGAGGGTCTCCCTCACCCTCACTGGTTTTCTAGTTCACCATACATGATGTCCTTCGACACTTGATCCCGCCTGATAAAGTGTCTGAAGCATGCGAGTTGGAAGGCATTCTGTTGTGATCATTGGCTAATTTTTGGAAGTAGGCAGCCAGGTCTTCCTCCCTAGTCTGTCCTAGTCTGGAAGCTCCCCTGAAACCCATGCACTATGGGTGACCCTGTTGAGCATAGCTTCCAGCCTCACAGCAACACACAAGCACCACAGTAAGATAAACTGACAGATAGGTTGTGGGAAGTGGGAACACAGAATTGGAAAAAAAAAAAAAGAAATACAAACACACACACACACACACACATATATGAACTCTTCTGATTTTTAAATGTTAGGTAGTTAATTAAATTGAAAAATGATTTTTGCATGCCCAAGCAAACTGGGTCACAGACAGGCTGCCACTCTCCATTCCTTGACCTAACCCATGTCCCAGACTTGCTGGCTGCGGGCAAGGAAGTAGAGGTGAAATTGCTTAGATGCTATCTCCTCTGCACGTCCCTGAATGGGTCCTCACTGGCCTGAGAGCAGTCTGGGGTTGAGCAGCATGAAACCTCTCAGCTGCCAGGGTATGGCCACAACTCCCGTGACAGGAGTGCCACATGGAAGAATGAGTTGGTCTTATCTGGGAACACCTTCTTGCACCTTCACCTGCAGAGTCTAGCTCAGTTTAAGCATTCCACTGAATGGTGGCTTCCTAGACAGGCTTCACTGGGGGCCTCAAGGGGCAATCAGAGCTTGGGTAAGCACTGAGTAAGAGACTTGGAAGTATAGTGCAGAAAGGAAGGATCTAGAAAACTTCACCCAACATCCTGTGGACCCCTGGAATTTCTGGAGAGAAGATGCTGCTGGGCTTGAGGACCTTGGTTTAGTTTTGTCCTTGCTTGACTCTATGACCTTATGGACTATTTTAGCTGTGCCCTCCTTCTCAACTATATCCTGAGATCCTTAAGGGCAGAGCCTGGCAATTCCTTTATGTTTTCTCCTTGCTCAGTGTCTTGCCCTAGGCTCTGCACCAGCAAACGTTTGATTCAAACTGCTACTTTCCTGGGGAGGTGTTCACTGATGATCTGCTGGCCTTAGCGAGAAACAGATTTAGGCAAAGAGATCAGCCCTTCTCGAGAAAGCATGCCCAGTAAGCTGGCAGCTCATTATCCTAGGTGAATGGTAACATCTGCCCATGGAAAGCCGGGCAAGGTGGAGACCTTGGCATTCAAAGTCCTGAGAAAATCCAATCAAGCAGTCAGGCCATTTGATTTGCAGGGCTGCAGGCAGCAAACATAACCTCTGTGAGAAGCATTCTTCCCTACAGAGGGGTAACTGTAGCCTGTTGGCACTGGTGAGACTGAGCTCGCCAGAGCTGCTGGGGCCGCTGGGTCATCTCTGCTTCTCAGTTTTCTTAGGGTTGACTTAGAACATTGGAGTTGAGTCTGAGTATTGAGAGTGTCACACCTCTGAGGAGCAATGACTACTGTCCTTGGAGGCTGGAGGGACCAGGCCTAAGGCAGGGCTTGGGCGTGTGTGGGCAGTGGTTTTTGTGGGGCTGAGTTGCCATCTAGGTAAGTGAGAGCAGCTTATTGCTGAGTTCACAGTGAACTGTGTCCCAAGCTACTTATGTCCTAGCAAAGTCCTGGTGGATCCCTGAATGTGGCTTCCTGTCCCACTTCCATGTCTTTGCTTGCAAAGGTGACGCAAGTTGCTGCACAGCCAGGGTATGCCAATTGGCTCTTTGGGTTATGCACAGAGTCAACTCTCAGTGGCTGATGACAGCACGGGGAGCTGGCCTAATGTCTTTCTTCAGAACATGAAGCAGCATTGCTGTGGGTTGGCTTTCCATTACCTGGTCCCAGTGCAATCAGAAGTGGATTTGCCTCTCTTGGCCCACAGAGTGAGTCTTCATTTTGAGAGCCTGGCACTCTGAACACTAACTAGGACACCAGATGATATTGCTGTGGGACCTGGTGTTCCAGACAGGGATTTCCCACTCACATGTCCTTTGACTTCCTTGAAATGGTCATCGTCTTCCTCTCTATACACCTTTCTCTGCTTTCACCTGCAGATTACATCTTCTCTTGCAAAACTCCTTTCCTGCCTCTGATCCCCTCCCTTCCTTGGTGATGTGTGGCCTCTGTGGTCAAGGATCCATGAGGAAGGCCCAGAACTTCATTCCTGAGCCCTCTGGTCCACGCAGAGCCTGATATGTTTAGGGATCCTGAACTTTCTGCCTGAATGGCAGTGGCACAGAGGAGATGGAGATGGAGATGGAGATGGGCCAGCCTTCAGAAAACAGTCTTCTATTGAGATTATTTGGATGGTGGGTGGCCCCTGCTTCTGGTCCTTGCAGTACTTGCTTACAGGAAATCAAGAGGACAAAATCCTGCCCTGCTCACCAGAAACCATCCTGACCCCTGTTACTCTCTGATGTTTTTCTCTCTTCCTGTGTCTTCCCCCAACAACTGCCCACCCAGTTTCCTCAACTACACTTGTCTTCTTTGTTTGGAGACAGAAGCTACAGTTGCTTTTCCCTCTTTGGCATTGCAGATGTGTGATGTAGCCCTTGAAGGGGACCCATGTCCAGGTAGTGCTGTAGGAAGCCTCGGTGCAAGGGTAGAAGGAGTGAACTACACACCTGGGCTGTCCTTTGTGGACCTTGCTGGGGTGAGAATGTGCATGTTGTACATCAGGCTGCACTTTTCAGAATTGGCCCCCAAGAGGCCTTGTTCAGCTGAGCAAGGCCTCAGTTGGTACACACTTTGTGTCTCTGCTTTATCTCTGGAGCATGGGCCAAGCTACCTTTATGGGAAACCCTTGAGCTGAGAACAGGTTCTGTTCCTGGCCATTTTCTTGCTGTGGTCTCTTCTAAGCTGACCAAGGAAACTCCAAAGAGCAAAACCTCATTGACTACAGAATGGGGGCTTACAGGACCACTCTACCTACCTCTACACACATGTAGACAAGAAAGGCCTGTAAGGTCCCTTCCAAGGAGAACAGGACTTGGGGCACTCAGGTGAGGAGTGAGCTTGCTGATTTAGGCAGTCTGGGGAGAATTGTTTGATCCTACCACTGCCTTGAGACCTCCAGGGTGTGGGATTAGGCAGTTTGTCTTGGAGAGGAGGGGGTGGGGTTCTGATTTAGACCAGAGAATGAATAAGTTTCTTTCCTTCCTGAAAATTTGTTGCTTGCAGACAGTTAGATGAGATCCAAGCAAGTTCCTTGTCCTCTCTTTCCTTTACCCCATTGGGAAGAGAAAACTCCCGGGCACTGGCGGTAGATGATGTGAAAGTACTTTTTGCCTTAAGGGAGAAAGTGAATTCTACAGAGCTGCTCATCATCAGGAAATTAGCACTGTGGGCTCATGGCCAAGGCACTGGTATACTCCTAGGTTCTCATCTCATTTGGTTCAGATTCACTCATCCACCCATCCATGCATCCGCCCATCCATCCATCTGTCCATCCATCTATTTATCCATCTATCCATTCATTGATCTATCCATCCATCAATCCAACTATTTATTAAAGGTGCTAGGCATTGTATAGGGCTGTAAAGATGCCTGTGACAACATCCTTCTCCCAAAGAGCCAAGCTCGTAATTATCTGCTTGTTTTACCTGGCACTCTACTCCTTCTGAATTTTGTAGGAGAGATGAGACACAGTGGTTGTTTCTTATTTTTTCTAGCTCAGGTAAAGCATGGTCACTTTTCTGAGGATGGAGAGGTCAGTTCTGGCTGGAGAGATTCAGGAAAGCTCGGGAGATGCTTATTTTACTGGGTGCCACTTAGGCTGAGCCTTGAGTTCTTCTCAGGATGTGGACACACATGAGACAGGAGATTGGGGGGGGGCTTACTGTTGACTGGGAGGTCTAGAGATGGGGTTTGGGGGTGTCTTTCTGTAGGAACTTCCCTAGGGGAAAGGACTGGGTTTTGACTCCTCTCACTCCCCAGCAGTGCCCCAGCCTTCCCTTCATATCACCTTGCATATGTGGTCTGCAGATATTTCTCAGTGTAAGTCAGCTGTTGTGGAAGGCCATCAATCTCTGCGAGGGAGAAAATCCTGGACAACGGCAGCTTCAGCATAACCACAAAGTGACCATCTCTGCCCCAGACTCTGGAGAGCTTCTTCTGTGGCTGGGGAGAGGGGCACTCCTGCATGTCATCTGCATGTGCCCTACCACAGGCTTCAGAGGTGCAAGAACATGAACAGAGGAGGGCTCTGTGGAGGTAGGGAAGTGGGAGAGAGCAGCTGGAGGTTCCATCGGTGGATCAGAGGGTTGCCTTTCTGGATCACTCTTCAAAGAAAGCTTTGGGTTAGCTGGGGAAACTATGCCCAACTTAATGAGAGCAGAAAACAAAGTTGTGGGACTGAGTGATTGGTATGCATTGTTTTGTTTCTTTCATTAATTCCTGCTGCCATTCGGGATGCTGGGATGAACAATAGCAGGGGCCTGTACAGATCAATACCAGATTGCTGATAGTGCCTATCTGCTCTGGGAGCAGATTATTTGATAAATGGCATGGTCCATACGTTTTGACAGGTGTTCGCCTTACAGCCTGGACCAAGCTGGGTTACTGGAGTCCCATCACAGGAAGCCAGGGAGCAGAGAGAATATTTCCTTTTTGGTATAAATGTATATAGAAATTTTTGCTCTTAAGCCACAGATAATAAATTTCTAGCCAATGAAGAAGGGAGGGGAAGAGGAGGGATATGGTTTTACTTCCTCCCTGGCTTGGGGTTGTAGCTAGGTCCTGGTGTGGACCTGTGCTCTGATGAGAAAGTGTGATGGCTTTTATTTTTAAGATAGGGTAGCTGCTGAAGTGTTGACTGGTGTACCAATGGGAAAAGCTACGGGGTCCCTGTGACCTAGATGGGCTCTTGAAGAAACCCTGGGTACTGGAGCCAGGGGGAGGCTGGGGAAGCCAGGTGCTGCAGGGGATGGCACCATCCCAATGGGATTTCAGGACAGGAGCGAGGGACACGTAGAGTACAAGTGTGAGATGGAGCTTCTGAGGGCTGACCATGTTTGGGACCACTTTACGTGTGAGGATGAGGGGCTCTGTATAGGGTTATCCATTTATATTCTGTTTCCACTTCTACTGTCTCTGATGGACTGGCAGGACCTCCTTTTGTCCTCTGCATGGTAGGCTCACACTTTGCTTCAACATTGTTGTTGTTGGCTGCCATCAAGTTGGCTCCAACTCATGGTGACTTCATGCAAAACAGAACAAATTTTTGCCCAGTCCTGCACCATCTTCAAGGTCATTTGCATGCTTGAGTCCATTGTTGCAGTCACTACGCATTTAGAGTGTCTTCAGCCTTGGAGCCCATCTTCCAGCACTTTATTAGGCAACAGTCTGTTGTGATCCATAGGGTTTTTATGGGCTGATTTCCAGAAGTAGATTGCCATGCCTCTCTCCTTAGCCTGCCTTAGCCTGGAAGTTGGGCTAAAACCTGTCCACCATGGGTGACCCTGCTGGTGTTTGAAATACTGGTGGCATCATAGCAACATGTAAGCCATGACAGTATGGCAAACTGGCATATGGCAGAGTTTTACTGGTATGACTATGCATTATGCACTAAGATTTGGTCAGTCTTTGGGGCTTAATTTTTGGCCTGAGAGGTTAAATTGCTGACTGGCTCACCTTTCTTATTTATGCTGGTCCCTTGGCATCTTGCATAGGACAAGCCACCCAGAGGGCGTTAAATCAGTTTCTGGTGTGTGAATAAAGGAGGCACCAAAGACAACCAAAAACTGATGCCTAGAGAGGAATAAGGTGGGCAAGTGAGAACCTGGAGGGTAAGATCTGCTCTATACTCTCCCACTCCCCATACTTTGGTCCTGGGGAAGCAACTGGAGCCTCTAAGCAGTCTTGGAGAAAACAGTGTATTTGGGTCATGAGGGAGCCCTTTCCTGTGTTACAACATTTCCTGTGAAGTGGGCAGAGCATTCTCCATCCTCCATGTAACAGAAGGGAAATTGAGGCTTGAGAAGAGGAGCAGCTGCCTCAGTCAGGTACTGCATAGCCACCTAGGATGAGGCCCTATGAGCCTCGGGGGCCCATCCTACCTGAGGAGGAACAGCGCCTGATAGCACATCTGGAGTGGACCTTACCTGAAATCTGCTCCTCACCCAAAGGAAAGTCTGGAAGCCTCTGTGGCACCATCCTTCTTGGGATGCCGACTCTTTCCCAGAACTTAATGCCAAATGAAAGGCAATTATGTGGGGGATGGTGATCCTGGGCTCACAGAGAATGTTGGGGAGGCTGGGGCCATGATATATGGAACGTCAGATGTTGTATTTTAGACTTTGCTTTTAAAAATCTTTAACAGCCTCCAAAGGAATGATTTGACATCCTAAGTTCAACACTGGGCACAAATAAAGCTTATGGCCAAATTAACATAAATCATTAGCATTAATCATGCAGGGTTATTGATAGCCGTACCAGGAATGTCTCACAGTCCTGGCCAGGGATTCTGGCTAGGCGGCATTTCTTTCAGTTGGGCCAGCTTCAACGCATATAGTAGTAGAGGAGGCTTCTTTTCCAATGTTCCTCCTCAGCTCGAGCTGTCAGAGATGTCCCCTTCTTCCCATTGCCGTTCCCTCACAGTGGGCTGCTAACTTCATTGCCTCTCCTTCCTTCCCTCACTCTCTTTTTTAGATACCAGATTTCTAGTCCAGGTCAGCATCCATCAATGTCTGTGGCTGTCACCCACCATGTGACTAGTGGGAGCAAAATAGCTGGGTGACAATTAGCAATGGGTGGCCTACATTGATCAGTTTCAATTTGGTAGCCTTCACTTTTACTTACACATTCATCTCTGAGGCCGAGAAATGCCTTTTTTTTTTTTTTTTTTTCCCTCCTCACTACATAGTTACTGGCATGCTAGTAACTCACTGTGAGGAAATGTGTTTTCTCACCCGTCCATGACGCTGGAGGTGTGGACATTACAAAAAAGTAGAAGCAGCAATGAACAGGGTCTTATCATCATTGATGACAGTTTGAGGGTCTATTTCTTATAAGCAGGGCGTATGTTACCTTTGTTGAAAAATGAGGAGGAGAAATTCTATTGGGCTGACCCCCCATAGGTCTGTCCAACCATAATGCAATTGTGGTTGCATTAATGACAGTAAAGTGCAAAGGACAATAGAAGGGATGGAAGGTGCTCTATCCTGCCATTCTGACCAGACTACATTAGAAAGTCTTGTGGTCAGTCTAGTTTGGAATAGGGTTAGGTATGTGGGACCAAGGCTATGTGAAATATGAACAGGGAGCACTCAATCCAGACCAATGTACACCCAAGGGAGCCACAATTTCTGACTTTTCATATTTGAAGAGATTTCAGGAGCAGAGAGGTCAGTGTGTTCTGAATATCTCCAAGATGTGGAAGCTTCAGAGATGTGAGCACATGTCCAGAACAAGAAAGAACTTGAGTCTTTCAGCACTGACCAAAGATGGAATGGTTTCTGAGGGTAGTGGGAGTGAGTTTCCCATCACCAGAGGTTTCAACATAGGCCACTTGTAGGGAAGGCTGGGGAGGAAATTAAGCATGAAATTAGAGATTGAAGTAGATGGCATTGAAGTTCCTTTCCATTCAGAATTCTGTTGTCCTCTAGTTGATTCCAACTCATAG
The DNA here is from genome assembly GCF_000298275.1 of Orycteropus afer afer. Taxonomy (NCBI): domain Eukaryota; kingdom Metazoa; phylum Chordata; class Mammalia; order Tubulidentata; family Orycteropodidae; genus Orycteropus; species Orycteropus afer. The sequence continues at coordinate 180,857 of NW_006922046.1, read as the reverse complement.
CAACCCTATAGGACAGAGTAGAACTGCCCTACAGAGTTTCCAAGGCTGAAGACTGCCACATCTTTCTCTGGTGGATTTGAACCACTGACCTTTTGGTTAACAGCTGAATGCTTAACCTCTGTGCCACCAGAGCTTCTTCTGTCCCTGATAACCACTAATAAACTTTGCTATCTATACATTTACCTATTTTAGATATTTCATGTAAGAGGGATCAAATAATATTTATCCCTTTGTGTCTAACTTATTTCATTCAGTATGGTATTTTTAAGGTTCATAAATGTTTTAGATATGTCAGGACTTGACTTCTTTTTATGGCTGAATAATATTTCATTGAAGAGAATCATTCAGTGATAGAATCCTTGCCTTCCATACAAGAGACCTAAGTTTGATTTCAGGCCAGTGCACCACCCCTCTGTCAGCAGAGGCTTGCATGTTACTATGATGCTGTACATGTAATGGAACTTTCAGACTAAGACAGACTAAGAAGAAAGACCGGCAATCTACTACTGAAAATAAGCCAGGGAAAACTCTATGGAACATAATGATCCAATCTTCTTGCTCGTGGATTGCTGTGGGTCAGGGGCTGACTCATTGGTGGCTAACAAGAACAATATTCCGTTTTGTGAATATCCTACGTTTTGTTTATCCATTCATCTGTTGATGGTCATTTAGGTTGTTTCCACTTTTTGACTTTTATGAATAGTGCTGCAATGAGCATTAGTGTACAAGTGTCTGTGTCTGCTTTCAATTCTTCTGAGTATATGCCTAGTATATGCTGAGTCATATGGTAGTTTTATTTTTTCTCTGCCATCTTTTGTCCACATTCTTGCAGAATTAAGGCCTAAAGGATCTTAATTTTCTAGAGGAAATTAAAGGAGATAAATGCATTTGACAAAGAGATTCTCCCCTGGTGCACATTTTGTGTGAGGCACCAATTGGAAGCACAGGAGGAGACAAGCCTTAGCTTTCATTAGTGATTAAATCCACAAGGTGCTCCTTTGGAGTGGAGCTGACCTTTCATGAGACTAGCAATGTCCTCACTGTATACATACAAAGAGATTACAGACTCACAGAACATGGTCAAACATGTCTAGAAGATTTCTTCATCTTGGTTATGTGTGAGCTTTCATGGGAATGAGATCTACCTCCTGCAGGACTGTCCCCGAATCCAGTACTCACAAGCAGCCTTTCAGTGGCTCCTAATGCCTGGGAGTGGCATTGTCGCCAGGCATGACTAGGTCCCTTAATTTCATGCTTTAAAAATATGTTAGTTGACCCCAGTCTAATTCTTATATTTTAGTCATTTACGTGTCATGACTCAGTAGTCATTCATTAAATATAGTGCTTTTCACATGAAGGACTGAGATGAAAATTTTTCTTAATGATGACAAGTGATGTGATTTAGTTTTATTTCCATTGTATCATGGTGCCCATGAGCCCGGCTGTGGCTAAGGGTCTGTCCCTGGCGCCATTGTCAGCTCCTCTTATCGAAGGGCTTTGTGGGACACTTCATGCTAGCCATTTCTGGTCATCTGGATCCGAGATGCCCCCACTGTGATCTTTGGTCCTGTTTGATTTTAGCTTTTTGATCCATCAAAGGATTGTCTCAATGATGGCATACCTGCTCTGTTGTAGGGGTGCAGCTGGGGCATATGGATGGATGTAGTTCAAATGGGTTTAGTGACTATGAGGGAACCAGGAGAAAGGGCTGAAGCTGAGGATGGATGAGGCCCTATCTCCCTCAGAACCTTCTCTTCCTGGCCTTGCTACATTGGACACTGTCCTAGAGTAATTTGAATGGCTCTTCAGAGTAGCTTAGAAGACCCTGAGTGGTGCAAACAGTTAATATGCCTGGCTATGAACAGAAAGGTTGGAGGTTCTAGGCTACTCCAAAGGCACCTTGCACAAAAGTCCTGACAATCTACTTCTGAAAAATCAGCCATTGAAAACCTCATGCAGCACATTTCTACTCTGACAGATCATGAGTTGGAGTCGACTCAATGGCAATTATTTTTTTTCCCCCGAGTAGCTTGGAGCTCTCTGAATGGAGATGATGAAACCTCCCAACAAGGCCGGCTTTTGCAATATTCTGAAAAATGAAGCTCTCATTTTGAAAATTGGAAAATGGCCTCTCTCCTTACTGATAACAATCCAGACAGCTCTTCCCAAGCTAGGGGCTTAGAGGCACCCTGCAGTAACTAATGGTCCTGCCTAGCAAACCCCCATTCTCCCCTTTATGATGTCCCTTCTGTTGTTGTTGTTAGTTTCTTTTGTGGGGTTCAGTGTTATTTAATGTAGCTGCCTTATTCCATGCTAATCGGAAGGGATATTAAAACCATTACACTTTATTGGCACTGAATGCTTGGCACACAGCGGGAGGAGGCAGAATCTGCACATTTGGCATGAAACTCTTAAGAGGTTTTAATTTTTAGCTGATATTTAAAAAGGAAACAGCCTTTCACCTTTATGACCCTACCAATAAGGTCAAGTGGAACACAGACCCATACCTGCAATGAGCCCTGGGTGACGTTTCTTGGGATGATAGTGGCAGTAAACATCGATTATTACTTAACTAAAATAATAAAATCCTGGTGCTACCTTGCATCCAGGCCAGAGTGTGCCCCTCATGCTCTGTGAAGCCAGATGGCATGGCTCCTCCTTAGGCTGACTCTTACTGGAGCAGGAGTCTGGGACAATTTATGGTTGAAATCAGATGCAAATAGGCTAGAATGGGCCAGGGACAGCACAGGGGGAACTCTGGGCTGAGAGTCAGACCTCCTGGCTTCTTATCCAGGCTTTTTGACTATAGACTATGACCCTGGGTAAGTCCTGTTCCTCTTGAGTGTCAGTTTTCTTATATGGAAAATGGTCTCAGTGGTCTCTGATGTCCCTTCTGTTGTTACTGTTAGTTGACACTGAGTTGGCTCTGATTCATGGTGACCCAACACTCAATGGAACCAAATGCCCTAAGTCCTCTCCACCATCGTTGGTGTACTTGAGTTGATTGTGCATGTGGAGTCTTCTAACCTAGAGGCTCATCTTCTTGCACTATATAGGAATGTAATATGTTATAAGCCATAGGAATTTCATTGGCTAATTTTTGATAGTAGATCACCTGGCCTTTCTTCTTAATGTGTCTTAGTCTAGAAACTCCACTGAAACCTGTCCTCCAAGGGTGACATTGCTGAAACAGTGTTGACATTTCTTCTAGCATCACAGTTACACACAAACCACCACAGTATGACAAACTGACAGACCGATGGATATCATTTCTAGCCCCCAATAATCTAAAGTTCTCTTTGGACTGCTTTTTGAAATCACCAACTTTTGTTTCTGGAGTGTCAGCTGTGTGTTCAGGCCTATGAGCCATGTTGTTATTGTTGTTATTTGCCATCGAGTTGGACCTGACTCATAATGACCCCTCCTTGGATTTAGGCAATGTCACTACAGAAGTAGATTGCCCAACCTTCCTTTTGAGGAGTGGTTGGTGCGTTTGAACCACCAGCCTTCTGGTTAGCAGTGAAGTGTCTTAGGCACTATGCTACCAGAGCTCCCTATGAGCCATAGGATGTGGCATTGTTAGATTTGAGAGTAATGAACGGTTAGTCACAGCCTGCATGGAGCTTCTGCTCAGTAGATGGTGTGGCAAGAGTCATCTTAGCAAGTAATGTGAGGTGGTGTCTAATAAGATACTGAGCAAAAGGCCAAGAAGAGGTCTGAGCAGAGCTCAATGGGGACGACTAGCCCAACTTCATGGAGAAAAAGGATTTCATCTGTATCCTTAAGGTGCTAGAAACTAAAGTCTGTGACTCAAGGCGTTTTATGCCTATGTGAAGTTGGGCATGATTGGTGCTGGGGGTTGATGGAGAGAGACACAAGAAAATTAGCTGGAGTCACAACCATTGCATTGCCTCTGTCCTGTGACCTCACGCAGGGTACCACTATCTCAAAACTCAGAACAGGGCCTTCACCCCAGGGTGTGGGGCAAGGTCTGCAGAATGGTGGGTGGGGGAGAAAGAAACCCCTTTTCTCCAAAACTCAGCTCAAGTTGGCCAACCTTGGGCCTGAAATGACCAAGGCCACACTTAACTGGATTTGGGCCTTGAATACCCTTCCTGGGAATGTAAGCTAGTTTCCTTACGTGAAGATTCTAGGAAAGGCTTGCTGGTGAGTAGGTGTCAGCTCTGTAGCTTGGGGTCTGCCCTTGTGCTTTGTGCACACTATTGTCAACACTCTTCATGGACCATACTGTTTACAGCAGTGCCCAGTCAAGGTTCTGTCACTGTGTCCCCTAGATGCATTAAATAACCAGGGCACTACTAATCTCACTAGCATATGAGTGAGTGTCCTGATGGAGTTCCTCTACCCCTCCAACCTGTCAGAAAATTGAACAAAGTACAAAGGTATGTGTTCTGGTTACCTAGTACCTCTCTGACAAGAATATACCACAAATGTGGAAAGCTTGAACAAACAGGAATTTATTCTTACAATTTGGAGGCTTTAAGTCCAAGTTCAAAGTGCCTGGTTCCAGGGACTGGGTGAAAGCCCCTCAACCTTTCGGGTTTTAGCTCTGCCTCTTGATCCTGGACCACTGAAGCTAGAGGCATCTCTTCACTCAGGCAGCTAGTGGCTGCTGAGGCTAACAAGCCCAAGGTTGACAAATAAAATGGCATGGTTCCAATGTTACCAAAGCACACAGCAGGTCATTGATTCAAGTCCATTGAAAATCCCAAGGTCGGCAAAGCATAGCATGCTGCTGAACAACTACATAGCTACATGCAGGGTTCAAGTGTGCCATAAGCTAGAGACTATCTCCAAGGCTTCTCCTTATATACAGGAAGCAGACCACATCCTAAAGGCAGCTACTCAGCTGCTTGTGGTAGATCCCACTATGGAGTTGATTGCCAGTCTCATCACGGAGAGTAACCAACACCAGCTGCCCAGCCACTAAACCAGGCCCAGCCAAGCTGACATACAAATTTAAGTACTACAGTATGTTTATTTTTTAAAATGAAAAAAGTACAGACCCCCCCTCTCCCCTTAATCCCCTTTCTTCACCTGTTAAAACATCTTGTTTTCTGCAGCCCAGGACACAGACCAAGTCGAGTCCTGGTTAGAGTGCCGTTTAGGAGTTTGGCATTCTCAAATGTGTAAATTGAATACAGGGTAATGAAAAGAACATTTACAAAACAGCAGCAGGGTTTAGGAGCCCAGGTAGGGCAATACTGGGGCAGTCCAGCCCTGAGCACTGGGGGAGAGCTGCTGGAACCTGAATATAGGGGGGTTGCAAGGAGAGAGGTACCCCCAAGGAGCAGCCCTGCAGGGAGGGAGCTGGGAAAATAAATACCCTTACCTTTCTCTCCTTACTTCCTCTGACCTCCTATAGGAGCTCCCATTGGCTAACTCTAAGCAAAAGCCAAGGGCACAGGAGCCCAAGATGTGGCCCACAAGGGGCCACCTCCTGGGGCACAGAACATGAGCACAGAGAATCTGGGGGCACAAAACCCAAAACTTTCAGCTGATTTGGGCAAATCATTTACCCCCTACCTGGCTCAGTTTTTTCTGTTTGTAAAATGGTGTATAACAATAGCTCTCATCTCATGGTTGATTATGTAATTAATTGCCCACAATGAGAGAATATGGACAAATTACTTAAATATTATAACAAAGAGTAAATACTTGTTCAAGGCTCAAGTTCTTTGCCATTCAATGTGTTTTAATATAACCTTGAAACACAACAACAACAACAAAACCCACTGCCACTGAGTCAATCCTGATTTATAGTGACCCTATAGGGCAGAGTAGAACTGCCCCATAGGGTTTCCAAGGCTGTAAACCTTTATAGAAGCAGACTGCCTCGTATTTCTCCCATGGAGTGGCTGGTGGGTTCAAATCACTGACGTTTTGGTTACGAGCTAAATGCTTCAACCACTGCATCACCAGAACTCCTTAGTATAACCTTAAAGCCAAAAAACAAACAAAAAACAAACTCACTGCTGTCGAGTCAATTCTGACTCATAACTACCCAGTCTTCCTTTGGAGGAGTGGCTAGGGGGTTTGAATGGCCAGTCTTCTGGTTAGCAGTCAAATGCCTTAGGCACTATGCCACCAGAAATCCTAATATAACCTTTGAGTCACCCATAGTTCCAGCTAGTGAGTGTAATGTCTGTGTTTGAATGTAGTCCTTAGCTTGATACCTAGGGATTTGCTCCTGCTCTTAGCACCTGGCATGTAGAATGTGATCATGAAAGTGACCCTAATGCTGGTGACTTGTCAGGAAGGAGTAAGTATGTGAGATGCAAGGACCCCATATGAAGATGTAAGAAGGGCACATTGATGGTATTTGTGTTCTGGGAGGCAGGGTAGTAACTCACAGGTCTGGGCTGGGTGGAGTGATGCCCTGTGGAGTGGGTTTATAAGGATTCAAGGAATGCAGGGACAAGTGTTGACACTCAGCTGAAGGAGAAGCCTCCTTTACCAGGATGCTGAGGTCACCAGCCTGTGGCCTGCTCTCTCCCTGTTTCTTGGTGAGGGAGGTATGTAGGGAGTGCCCTCAACCCTCATATTGGTTCCAGGTATGGAGCCACCAAACGCCTAGCCACTCAGACTCAGAGTCTAGCTGTCTCCTGAGAAAGAAAGATCCACTCTTTAAGGGACATGATCATCTCTCAGCTGGGCAGGCACACATCTACCTTGGGGACAGGGGCACAGACATTCCCAAGACCAGTAAGCGGCTGGGTTTGTTTGGCTGATGAATTGCACCCCTTATTTATGTTTCCCTGAAAAACAACCAAAGTATTTTGATGATTTCTGAAGAGTTTAAAAACAATATACTTAATTGCTATGAGCAATTTTAGAGCTCATTAATGTAATAAATCTCTGGAGAGGAATATTCTTAGTTAACGATCAGCATAAAATCAGAGACTTAGTCTCTCAGAGCAAATGGAAGCTGCTTTTCATTCTGTAGTGAATACGGGATGGTGAGCATGGTGGTTGGAAGAAGCCCATTTACAAACACCCATGACCGTTCAGCTGACTAGTATGAGCTTGGCACCACCACGCAGGAGCTGCTCCTCACCATGTTGTCCTCTACAGTTCCACTGGCATCATCGTTAAGAGTTTCTGTGGTCTTCCAAACCAAACACCAAACTCACTGCTGTCAAGTTGATTCTGACTCGTAGTGACCCTATTGGGTTTCTGAGGCAGTAAATCTTTTTGGAAGTAGATTGCTCCATCTTCCTTCTGTGGAACAGCTGGTAGGTTTGAACCACCAGCCCTCTGGTTAGCAGTCAAATGCCTTAGACACTACATCACCAGAGCTCCTTTCTGTGGTATTAGGACTTTGGAATTCCAGCTTAGTGTTTACAATTAGGAAAAAAAAAATATCCATAAGGCATAAGGCAGCTCTCATAAACCCTTATTGAGTATTTTAGGGAGCCTTTTACCCAGAAAGAAGGTTGGGCAATCTACTTCCATAGTAATAACACCTCGAAAACCCAAGGAAGGCACTATGAGTAGGGTCCAACTTGATGGTACATAACAGCAACAACATACTGCCCTCCATATCCCTAAGCCAAAGCAGAACTCCTGTTTCTGAAATCAGCAACTCATTCCTCCTTCAGTCTTTCCTATGTTGTAAAAGGCATGCCCATCTACCCAGTTATTCTAGACAAACATCTTGGAGCCATCCATGGCATGTGTATTGCACCAGTGGCCTACAGCCCTCCCCTTTGATATGCATCTTTGCAGAGCCACCTGCTCTGACTCTGGGATATGTCCTGGGACTTGCTCTGGCCAGTGGGGTGTTAACAGACAAGACAGAGCAGAGACATAAAAAGTGCTTATGTGATTGGGCTCATCTGCTCTTCCACTTCAACCTCCATCTTGAGAGGCTAGCCCGCAGGATGATGAGAGCCAAGTGGCCCATTTATCCTTGTCCTAGGCAAACAGCCACTGACTGCAAGATGTGTGAGTGAGCTCCATCGAGATCAGAAGAGCCGCCCAGCCAAGCTCAGCCTAAATGTCCAAGCTCAGATATGTGAGCTAAATCAGTGCTTGTTTCCAGCCCCTGAGTTTGGAGTGTTTTTCGTGCAGCATTATTATGGCAAATGGCTAGGTAACTGAAGCATCATTCTTGAGTCTTCCCTTCCCTGAAAAGTTCCTGCCCCTGCCATTTACTCATCCTATTCATCAGCACATCCTGTTGAATGCCCTGATTCCAACACACCCTGATTATGTCCGTTTTCCTCCATCTCCCCTGATCCCAGCTGGTATGATTGCAGCATTCACCTGGTATGATTGCAGCATTGCCCCGCTGATCTCCCTGCTTCATGCTTTTCCACTCACAGACCATTTGCCTCGTTGTAGACCAAGTGGTCTTTTGGGCAACAGAGCATAATAATACTTACATGCTCAGAATCTTGCAATGATTTTTGGTTAATTTAAGCTATCTCCTCTTGACCATGGCTATGAGGTAACTGTTTCTTTGACTTTTCTCTAGTCTTTGCTCTTTCAGTTTTAGCCCATAGTCTGTGTACTCTGGCTACAAAAATCCTCTGTCTGTACTTTGGACACATGAATCATGGTCCTACCTCAGGGTTTTGCACTTGCTTGTGATTCAGCCTGGAAATGGAAGGCTGCTTTCTCCTTGTCATTGGTGTGTCTGTCCACATATCTTCTCCTCAGAGAGATCTTGGTGGGTCCAGGATATCAGTGGGCACAAGCCGCTTGAGACATTTTTCTTGTAACATCTGTCTCACAGCTCAACCTGATTGAAAGTGTTTGCTGAAACTGGAATATGTTCTAAATAACTAGGGTAAAACCCAACCAGGCAGCTAGCCATGTAAAGAGAGGAGTCTGGGGATGGTGCTGTGGGCTGGGAGCAGAGAATTCTTTGGGAAACAGAGGTAGCTAGCCTCTCTGGGGCTGGTAACCCAACCAGCTGGGCTAGGGGCTGGGGTGGGCTGGAGTAGAAAGTGAGTGTGTATGTGGGTGTCCCTGGAGCTCTAGAGAGAGATTCCGGGCTTGATTCTTGGCCTAAGCTTGGATTTTCTTCACCTGGCAAATCTGAAACTCCTCTCTACTCTAGATCAAATGCTGCAGACCTTGGTTCCACCTTCCGGGAGCCATGCTGGGGCCCAGGCTATGCAGCACAGCAGTGTTCCTTGTGATTTCAGCTCTGAGAGTGCCCTTATCCAGGGCTGATGATCTGGGTATGGGATATACTGATGTCACTGCTGTGTCAGTGGGAGCAACATCTATTGCGGCAGCAGCAACAGCAGGGTCCCAGTACTCACAATGCACGCTGTTAAATTTTGGAGCCTCACTTTAAAGACACCAGGTAGGTTATCAAACATGTCTCATTCCTTCACTGCTTGTTGAGAGGCGAGGTTCCTTGAGAGGATATTTCTATTTCTGTGGCCAGAGTGTCTTGGGCCTTGAATGGCACTGGAGTGGTGGAGTCCTCCTGTGTGGAAAAGGCCACTCAGTAGTATGTGTGGGCCTGGGTCTGAGGGGGCTCAGTTCTGCGTTTCCCTGGGATGGACAATGGGGAGGACAGACTTGGGGTCAGCACACTCTTGTTCTAGTTCTAGTTCTGCTTACTTTAGCAAATCTTTTAAGCATGTGGTTCTCAAACAGGAGTGATTTTGGTCCTCAGGGGATATTTGGCAATGTCTGCGGACATTTTTGGTCTCCTCAACTGGGACAATACTGCACTGGTATCTAGTGGGTAGATTCCCAGGATGATGCTAAACATCCTACAATGCACAGGGCAGCCTCCCCCCCGCCCCACACACACACACAAAGAATTGTCTGGGTTAAAATGTCAGTAGTGCCGAGGATGAGAAAATTTGCTTTTAACTTTCCCTATCCTTTTCCCCTCATCTGTGGATAAAGGGCAATGATGCTCTCAGAGGGTGTGAGGGAATGGGTATGAGGAGGTTATGAAGTGTAAATATTTATAACTTTCACATAATTAACTTCCTGTACCCAGACCCCCAGGACAGGGTAATAGTTGCCATTGAGTTGACTCTGAGTCATGGTGGTCCCATGTGTGTCAGAGTAGAACTATGCTCCACTGGGTTTATGTGGGCTGAATTTTTAGAAGTAGAACAACAGGCTTTTCTTCCGAGGTACCTCTGAGTGTTTTGAATCTTCAACTTTCAGTGAGCACCTGAGTGTGTAAACCATTTGGACCATGTAGGAATTCCAGAGAAACCTCCTTGCTCCCTTTCCCCCAAAAAAAAAACATTAAAAAAAAAAAAAAAGGAAGAAAAAAAAAAATAAAGATTTAAATGTGAGATGGTTCCAATGGCCTCCCATCTTCCACTTGATGAGTGTTAGTCCCAGCATGAGACTTTTTGTGAAAACGAGGTCTCAGAGAGTCCCAGACCCAGCCTATCCTGCTTACAGTGAGCTCCTCACCACACTGAGTGAGGTCCTAGTGGTTACAGACAAGCATTGTTTAAAGAGCACAGTCCCTAAAGGCAAGCCAATAGCTTCATCTGGTGTTCTGGGGAAGAAAGAGCAATTTGTTCCCACGCTGGAGGAGACCTGGCTGAGTGAGGGGCTGTGCGTGAGGGGCAGGTGCTGCTCTGCCTTGTGGGTAATTCCCAGAGATGTGAGCTCAGTAACACCCCCTTATGGGACTTTTAACTTAAAGTTTGTGGACCTGAATCCATCCAAGAGATTGTTCCACCAGCCAGAGCCAAACAAATGCTGGGCTGGCTAGAGTGGGGATGGATTCCAAGGAGCTGGGGGTGTTTCCAAGGAGACCAATGACTCATGCCCAACTTGTGGGGAGGTTGTCTTAAAGGGTATTGAAACTTGACCCTGGCTGCTAGAATTTCAGATTTAATGCAGCAGCAATTTGGATGACAGAGGAGTGGTCCTAGACCATTGCTTTGGTGTCCCCTGTCATCTTCTGCCTGTTCTCCCGAGGGCAGAGGCAGGAGTTGTTGTTGTTGTTATGTGCCGTCGAGTCGGCCCCAACTCATAGCGACCCCTCCTTGGGTTTCCGAGGCAGTATCACTACGGAAGTAGGATTGCCCAACCTTCCTTCCGAGGAGTGGCTGGTGGGTTTGAACCGCCAGCCTTCTGGTTAGCAGTCAAGTGCTTTAGCCAGAGGCAGGAGAGGACAAGCTAAATCACTTCCCTTTTCTTTCCCTTCTTTTCCTGGTGGCTCCAGACTCTGTGGAAGAGCTCTGAAGAGCAGATGGTGTGCTTCCAACCCATTAGCCAGATGGGTCTGTGCATGGGGATGTGAGAAGTGGACACAAAAGAAGTAGGAGCCTATCCTGGAGAAAGAGGGTATCTGACCTCAACATGGCTGGACACCGTGAACCTGCACGAGTTCCCGGGGATTCCACAGGCCTGGTGCCACCCTCCCAGAGCTATTCTCAAACAGGTTCATAATGGCGTGAAGAAGCAAGCACCTTGGATAAAGAGGATGCTAGTAAGCAGAGGTGATCCTCAGAAGGTCTTCTAATAAGATTTTTGCAGGACTTTTGTGGAAGAGAGAGTGGGGTGCTGCTCTGACAAATACCTAAAATGTGGAAACAGGAGGGGAGTATGTCCTTGACCTGAGACCCTGGGAGAGAGACCCTGGCATACGGCATGACAGAAGCAGAACAGAAGCAAAAGACTGTCAGGAGAGATAGCAGGAGCAGAGCCCAGAGACCGGCAGGAGAGACGGCACGAGCAGAGGCAAGAGAACCAGCAATGAGACAGTGACAGCCTTACTAGCCCACGGAGGAGAAAGCTTGATGCCTTTGGTTAGGTGGCTTCCTGGTGGAGTGGGTTGCCTTTGGGCATTAATTGGTAAAAAAGATCGGCATGAAATGGAGTAGCAGGTTGGCTGGCCCATGGAGCAAGAAAGCTAAATGTGCTTTGGGGCGAGAAGATTCCTGGCGGAGTGGGTTGCCCTCAGGCATTAATCGGCAGAAGCAGATACCAAGGAAACGGAAGCAGAGCTGCCTCAGCCTGAAAGGGTAGGACCGTGGCCTTTGTGGGGTGGAACGATCACAGGCCCCTAGGTTTCAAAGAGCCAGGCCTTCACCAACGTGGTTCTGGAGTGTGGGGCTGCTCGTTCATGTGAGCCAGTGGGATGGAGCCATAGCCGCTGCCCAAGAGTGAGGGGGTGGAACTGCCATGCCCAAGAGGGAGAGGAACGGGGCCTGCCAGGCCAAGGGGGTAAGGTCACCACTTAGAGGAACTAGGGGACTGGAGCCACCCAGTGATGAGATCTGTACAGATGCCACCCAATGAAGATCTGTACAGATGCCAAGTTGTCAAGGAGTAGAATTGTGGTAGTTTGGTTTGTGTGTCAACTTGGCTGGGCCAGGTTGAGTGGCTGGGCAGCTGGTGGTAGTTAATCCCCATGAGGAGACTGGCAATGAGCTCCATGGTGGGATCTACCACGAACAGCTGGGTAGCTGCCTTTGGGTATGTGGTCTGCTTCCTGGATATAAGAAGAAGCCTTTGGGAATGGTCTCTAGCCTTTGGCATGCTTGAACCTTGCATGTAGCTGTGTCATTGCTCAGCATCCTGCTATGCTCTGCCAACCTTGGGACTTACAGTTAATGGCCTGCCGTGTGAATTGGTAACATCGGGACTGTGCCTTTTTACCTGTCAACCTTGGGGCTTCTCAGTCTCAGCAGCCAGCAGCTGTCTGAGTGAAGAAAAGCCTCTAGCTCCAGTGGGCCACGAGGAGGAGGCAGAGCTGGATAGACTCCAAGGCTGAGGGGCTTTCTCCCAGCCCCTAGAGCCTGGCACTTTGAACTTAGACTCAAAGCCTCCAAATTATAAGACTAAACTCCTGTTTGTTAAGGCTGTCCCATTTGTGGTATATTTCTCATCAGAGTGGCACTAGGTAACCAGAACAACTCCTTTGACTATATGTTAGTCATATGTACTTAAGAAAGGGAAAGGTTTCTGTAAATGCCAGTGGTGCTCGGAGGTAGCATCCAGATGTCATCTAGCCTTTTACTGACTTTTTGTTACTACCAGCCAAGAAAAGGAAAACAAAGAGAAGGGGTAAAAGGAATCAACTTTATGCTCAAAGCCAGATAATGTGTGCTGTCTGTGTTTGTCCCAGACCTTCTCCATCCATGGAGACCTGAGGGGGTGCTGGGAGAGGGTGTTGAACCAGTGAGTTGCAGTCATGTTGATGTGGGTGGTACAATGAAAGTTGGAAAATCTAGAAGGATTTGCAGAGTGTGTTTGTACTTTATTTAGTTTTCTGCTAGGAGCTAGCAAATACCCTTTCCCTAATAGCACTGGTAGGAGCTCTGGTAGCATAGTGCCCAAGGCATTTGACTGCTAACCAGAAGGCTGGCGGTTCAAACCCACCAGCCACTCCTCGGAAGGAAGGTTGGGCAATCTACTTCCATAGTGATACTGCCTCGGAAACCCACGGAGGGGTCACTATGAGTCGGGGCCGACTCGACGGCACATAACAACAACAACAGCAATAGCACTGGTAGGAGCTCTAGTGCCATAGTGCCTAAGCCATTTGACCACTAATCAGAAGGGTGGTGGTTCAAATCCACCATCCACTCCTCAAAAGGAAGGTTGGGCAATCTACTTCCATAGTGATACTGCCTCAGAAACCAAAGGAGGGGTCCCTGGGTTGGATCCGACTTGACGGCAGTGAGTTTGGTTTGGTTTTTAATAGCACTGGTTAGTTTGTCAAAGACCAAGAGCACAGAAATATGTCACTGTAGCCTGTGAATTATCCATGCAACTGTGGAAAGTGTTTCTTTACTTAACTTTCTCTACTTTTTTCTTTCTAAGTCTGGCAAAAAAAAACCCTAACCCCTCAGACAATGACATTACTGTCACCTGCTTAAAATAGTATGACGTTCTTCAAGTCTTAGAATTCTCTCTAGGGCTCTCTGTTTTCCATGAAAGCATTTATTTCAGTCAAAATACTTCATGTTTTTCTCCACTTCGACACTTCACCATAAAGGAGTTGCAAGAGAATATAGCAACTCAAAATCACTATGTCAGTTTTAAAGGAACTATTTTCTTTCTTGACTAATAAACCTTCTTCATTTCCTGGGGGATTGCCAGTGGGCAGGTATGACCCAGAGGAAGAGCTAGTCTCTCAACTGCCCATGTGGCCACATATGTACTTGAGGTCTGGAGTCAGCCTGGGAGTGACTTTGAGGAGGGAGGGAGTTGGTCCAGGAGTGGGTGGGGGTCGGCCCCCACCCCAAAGGTACCGTCCTTGCTCTGTTACACCTGCACTCTTCTCCTCGGATTGAGGACGGGGCCAGGTGCTCCTTCCCAGCTGCCCTCCCTGCTCCTGCCTGCCTCATCCAGAAAGGCTGAGAGGGCTGCCTTCATCACCCGCATGGTGAACCTTTTGAATATTTGGACGTGGGCTCCTGTTTGGAGATGTCATGTCTTTCCCTCTGTTGTTAGCCCAGAGACAACATGGACTCCCCTGGTTTACCTGTGTAGTCCCAGGGCATCTCAGGTGCCAGGAGCCGCTGCTGTGATCGCCTCGTCTCCTGTCAGATGTGGTTGGCGAGAGACGAGGACAGCATGACCACTGGGCACCGCACACTACAGAGGTCAGGTTGCAAGGACAGCGGGACGGCAGTGATGTGGCCGTGACTAGTTGTCAAGTGAGTGCAGAGAAAATCAAGATGGGGTGGGGGGAAGTGGCAGGCAGGGTGGTGGGGGAGGGGTCGCAAAGAGAAAAGGCCCCTCATCTCTGATGAAATATTCAGTGTTGTCGGTGATGTTACATACACTGTTTTCCCCAGGGGTGGGAAGTGGATTTCTGGTTCATTCTTTGGGCCCCACGCAGGTGACTGGAGCACTTTAAGAGATTGGAGGTGCTCATCAGAGACATCTGTAATGCGTTACCAGTGATTAAATGCTGGGGGACGCTGGACGGTCCATGCAGGTTTTATTGTGTGTCAGCATCGTGCCTGGGCGTGCATGTGTGCAAGCAGACCCTTGCACCTGGGATATATGTTAACTGTGCCAGAAAGGACTTTTGCCTCCGGCACGCCACCTTTTCAAGCCTATAGAACTCGGAAAGTGCTGTATAGTAACAAGTTTGTGAGATTTTGGAAAGGAAACCACAGTAATGATGCCAGTTCTTATGATCATAAATAATCATAATTAACAGGACTGCTGTATATTTATGTTGGTTTGTTTTCAGACACTTTTCATTTTATTTTGAATTTTTTCATATTGTGTTGACTTGAAACACTTCTGTCTATAGCGTGGCGTGCTCTGCAGAACACTGGAGAGCAGCATACTTTATTTGTCCTCAGAAACAGACCACAATAATGTGGAAACTTCTATCTGCTGGCAGGTTTACAGATTTGTGGTATTAGTCTCATTGAAATTGCTATATATTAGGAAAAGAATCACAAGCCAAAGGTTCTGTGTTCTTTCTTGAACCAATCATGCTTTTCTGACTTTCTTCATGCATCTCGAGTGCTGCCACAGGAAGGCACATATACATATTTTTCAGTTTAAATTCTTGATAAGCTTGGGTAGGATAACTTGACTATGAATAATTGCTCTATGTCTGAAAATGTATGATGACTCATGGTTAAAAGCCTGGGAAGGAGAACAATAGCTCTCATTCTGACATTGAAAGAGAGGCTATGGTCTGGGTCCTTAGTGATCAATAATCTATAGCCCATTCATTGATTCTGGGCAGAATGTTTTGTGAAACTCTTAGAAAGTATAATGTCATATGAACGTGCTGAAGTGCTCCTGGGGTTAGCAATGAGACCTCATTTACGTGAATTTGATTTCGACAAGCATTCGATTGCACTTTTCTAGGGGAAAGACATATTCACTGTAGAGTGAATTTCCAGTTGTTGAATTTATGGACAGTTTTCTTTCTCTCTACATGTCCCCTCTACCCCTTGAGGAGTCACTCCTTCCTGGCTCCCTCTCTCTTAAAGCACTTGAAGCACTGATCAAGGATGAAGAAGGTGGCTCTGGCCCAGAGACCACAGATAACTTCCGAAAGGAATGATCTTCCCAGTTAGAAGAAATGGAACAAAAGTTTATTTTCCTCCTTTCTCTCTCTGTTTGGCTTTCCCTGGGTTGTAATTTTAAACTTTTAATATGTGCATACTGGTGAAGCACTGTCCCTACTTAAATTATTTGTCTCCCTGTTTGGCAGTTTTGTTGGGAAATGAACTATTCATGTAGCTTTTTAGCATCACCATGGGTTTAAATTTAAGCCTCAGGCCAGGTCTACACAGGCAAAGATGATTATGATTATGTTTTCAAGTTCTCTTTTCCTGTGATTATCAGGATATTTCATCCAGAAGCAATAGCAATTTTATTATATTTTATTTTATCCCAGTCCTCCATCCAGTGGGGACTCCCTCACTGTGGCCTCAGTGGATGTCTCAGTGCCTCACTCCAAAACAATTCATAGATTCCAGGCAGATGGGCACTGTTTGGTTTAGGAATTGATCCCAAAGTGTAGCTGGATGATGGAGGACTGAAGGGGGAACCAATTGGAACAGGAGCAGTGGGGGATGATTGGAGACTTGTTGAAGGGTGAGGAGTGGCAAGGAGACCAAGCAATCTGGAGAAAAAGGAGTGGCTGAGAGCCAGTCTCCCCTGCATCAGTGTTATTACTTCTCTGGCACCTCCTAGGGGTCGGGAGACAGCTCCTAGGTCCAGGACACCATCAGTCAGTTTCCATGGCAACAGACATGGGCCAGAGGAGTTGAAAGAGAGGGAGGAACATGGCAACCATTGTGTGGTGTCTATAGTGGATCAAGACAGCCATCTGTGAGGGTTCAAAAGGCACCCATTGAGAACATCTAGGAATAACTGGAGGTGCTTTGTGGAGGGCAGAAGGAGAGAGCTGCATCCCAGAATTTGAGTGGCGGGGCTCTGGTCATTATGATTTGAAAATGTGGCTCATGTCAGCCTTCTAGATCTTGGTGACATGTGAACACAGCAGTTTTGCAGCTCAGCCCAAGTCCAGGTCAGTAGCCACGCATGCTTCCCTCCATCCTGTCCTTGTCCACATGGGTCCCCATGTCCTCAGGTGGCACCAGAATGAACTTTTATTCTCCATGAAGTGATAGAAGGAGATTTGCTCTCAGCTACCTCAATGAGTTCGCTTTTTGGATTGTATCCCAAGTTCCAGCAAGGGACACATGCTAAGTCTGGGTAAGAAAATGTAGAACATAGACCTACTACCAGTAATGTAATATTCTAATGAGCATGCCCCTGGAACTTTCTCATTGCTTACCACGTACTATGCATTTGACACGCTCTTTCTTATTCTTTTAACAACTTTCTGAAGTTGGTAATTTTTTTTAGTACCCATTTTATAGATGAAACAACTAAGGCTTAGAAAGATGAAACGTCTTGCCCAAATTCACACAGCTAGTAAGTGGTGGGGCAGAGATTTGATCTCAAGCAGTGTAATCCTAGAGCAGTGCTCCTAGTCTCTCTGTATCATGACAATATGCTGGCTCCGTGCATTTTAATATGAATCTTGCTCACCAGTAACCAGTTGCATTCATCAATTCTGGCTTGATGACTCCATGTGTGTCAGAGTAGCACCGTGATCCACAGGGTTTTCAATGGCTGAATTTGCAGAAATAGATTGTCAAGCTTTTCTTCTGAGATACCTCTCAGTGGACTTGAACTTCCAACCTTTCAGTTAGCAGCAAATAGTTAACCACTGCACCACCCGGGACTCCAGACCTTGCTCAGCTAGGGGAGAAAGAGCACTGTACTTGGAACTAGAAAGACCGAGTTCTCCCATCGCTGATTTGCTGCATGGTTTGGGGCAAGTCACATCCTCTCGTTGAGCCTCAATTTCCTTCTCTCTCAAGAAGAGGCTTAATCTGGATCAACCCTTCAAGCTCCACCCAGCTGCTAAACCAAGATGTCCTTTGGAAATGAAATTCCAGGGCATGATGACCATTTACTGAGAATGTCTAGGACTAAACAAGCATTCAGGTGCACCCTAGTTGCTTGTGGTGCTGCAAACTGCACACAGATGTCATATTTCTCTGTTGACACTGGAATGTCAGAGACCAAACCAACAGCAAAGTACCAAGGGTTGGGGTGCTTACTGGGACCAGTGACTGACTTCCCAGGCGAAAGTGGCCTCCCTTGCCTGTTCTGCTTGCCTTTTTCCCAGCCCATGCCAGCTTCCAACAGGATGAGAGAGCACTGCTTAAAAAGCCCTGGGAGATATCCTTTTGCAAAGTGCTTAGAGAAGAACTCTTTGAAGGCAAATAACCCTTCTTTACTTTAATGTTGTACCAACTGTTTGTCAGTTTGTTGTACTGTGGTGGCTTGAGTGTTGCTTTGATCCTGGAAGTGATGCCACTGGTATTTCAAGTACCAGCAGGGTCACGCAGGGTAGACAGAATTCAGCAGAGCTTCAAGACAGTCTATGAAGAAAGGCCTGGTGATCTCTTTCTGAAAATCAACCAAGGAACACTCTATAGGTCACAACTGAATATTGCCTGCTATGGTGCTGGAAGATGAGTGCCCTAGATTGGAAGGCAGTCAAAATACGCAGTGGCCACCCCAGTGTACTCAAGCAAATCAATAATCCTGAAGATGGGGCAGGCCCAGGCAACGTTTTGTTCTGTTGTGCCTGGGGTTGCCATAAGTTCCAGACACTTTGGCAGCAACTAACAATACTAACAACAATCTAATGTTATCTTTTCTTTTCTTGGGTTTGAACTTCTCAAAGTGAGGTTGATTAATTAAACATTCTGCGCAAAGCTGTGAGTCCTTTTTTTAAAAAAACTTTTTATTGTGATTTTGGTGAAATTTTACAAAGCAAATTCATTTTACATTCAAAAGATCATGCACATTGTGGTTTGTGACACTGATTACAATCCTCACAATGTAACAGCTCTCTTTGTACTTCTTCCTTGTGGTTATCTTTCCCTGTGTCCTTCTTGCCTGTACATTCCTGCTTCCTTAGCTTTCTCCTTGTGCAAACACTGCCCTTCTAATCTCCCATGGTTAGTTTTTCTAAGGAGTGCATCTCCCTGGTATAAGTGGTCAGCTCATAGACCTGTCTATTGTTTGAGAGTGAAGCCACAGGAGTGAGTCCAATGCCAGGCCCAAAGGGTGACAAGGAGTCATAGTCTTGCACAAGTCCTTTTTTACATTGGGGACTTTGCTAGTGAAAACCCAAAACAAAACCCACTGCTGTTGAGTCTATTCCAACTTGTAGCAACCTTGTAGGATAGAATAAAACGACCCCATAAGATTTCCAAGGCTGTAATCTGTGGCAGCAGACTGACACATTTTACTGTGGAGCAGCTGGTGGATTTGAACTGCCAACCTTTTAGTTAGTTAGCTTCTGAGTGATTTAACCACTGTGCCATCAGGGCTCCTTCACTAGTGAAGGGAGCTGAATTCTAAGCTGTTTAGAAAACTACCTGCAGCTCCTTTTCCATAGCTGGGGCTCAGTGCAGAGTTGAATGCACAAATTTTTTCCCGTTCCCAGCCTACTGTGCCTCTCCCCAGGCCTCAACAGGCTGACTCCATGGACTCCATCACCAGTGTGTCCATGTTGCTTGGCTTCCCATTGGATTTGGCCATCAGGAAGTGCACCAAGAGGAAATCCGAGTGCAGGTGGAGAGAGCAAGGTGTGCATGTACTGTCTCAGCAACCTCCCAGCTTCAGGACCACGGCTCCCTCCACAGCTACAGCTCTTGTTGGGAAATCATTCTTCTGGTATCCTGTGTTCCTGAATTCTGGGAACACTACTTGTTCTCAGTGACTCAATATCCCTTATCTGCTCCTTTAACTGAGCCACACTCTTTGTTTCTTTGGTGACCCCCAACTTCCATTTCCTGCTGCTCTCTCCCTCCGTCGGCCTCTCTCACTTAGCAGGGCACCTTGTCTTCCTCACATTGCTATAAGGCAGGCAGGGCAGGTAAGAGCATTCCCAGTTCACCAAGGAAACAAAAACCCAGCAAGGTGGTGAAGGCCAGAGTCTTAAAACAATCTTAGGCACGAGCTAGAATTAAAACAAATTTGAAGTTATTTCCACAACTTTTCTCATTGAAGAGTTAAGCTTGCCAGAGACTTTTGGGTGTTCATGACAGGAGGGCTTACTTACATATTTAGCTCAGCAAATAGAAGCAAACCAGGCATGTGATTCACAAATTTCCCTATTGTTTCCACTGCCATAGGCAATAGCCCTCATTCAGTCTTAAATGAGAACCCATAAATTTTAAAGAATATTAATGATATTGAGATACATAGGAAGATGGTTATTCACCCTGTTGACCAACATGAGGATATAAAGGAATGATTAGTAAAAGACAAGTGGAATGTATGCTTACACATTATGATCTATGCAGGGGTAAAAGGAGTGGTACAAATGTATTTTTAATTTGAGTGTATTTATTACTTGTGAAAGTGAAGACTAATTATGCTGTCTCCATTCGGCATTAGAGAGAGGTTCAGGAGCGAGCTCACCCTTCTTGCATTGCTCCTAGTGCTGCTGGCTGCGTCTCTGCTGGGGCGGGTGCTGGATGGGTTTCTGGAAGGAGACTTGAAGGACAAGGGGGAGACAGATTTAGCTTTCCTCCTGCTTTCTCCTCGATTTGCCCATCCAGGTCCGTGCATAATTTTGACTCCCTCCTGCAACTTCTCAGTCTTGTGCCTGAGGCCATAATTCAACTCCTCCTCAATGGACATTAGAGGGGGCAACCCACCCCGAGATGCATGTTAGGTGTGGCGAATCTGTCCACTGCGGTTTTAAATCACTGGGCTAAAGCTGATGCTGCTGAAGTCCTGGGCTGTGGACGGGCCATGTGTTATCGGAGTGGCAGTGAATTTTAATTATCAGCTCTAACTGGCATCCAAAGGCAGTTACCAACCTCAATGAGGGCAAGCAGTTACTCATGGCTGCTGACTCAGATGCCTGACTTATGAGGAGGTGCCATCATGGATGAGGGGGGCCGTTCTCTTGATAGAAGTCATTCTCCTGTCACTAGAGACTTCTTCTTAGGCCTCCACTGGGTTACTTCTCTTTAGCCCAGTCCTTATTTAGATCTAGAACTGTGCATGTGTGACTGGAGGGTGTCTGGGCTCTAGTCAGTATTTCTCAACCTCAACTGCACAGTAGAACCATCTGGGAGCTTTAGAAAATTCCATTGCTCAAGCAACACCCCGGAAACTCTGGTGGCATAGTGCCTAGGGCATTTGACTGCTAATCGGAAGGCTGGCTGTTCAAGCCCATCAGCCACTCCTCGGAAGGAAGGTTGGGCAATCTACTTCTGTAGTGATAGCTCCTCAGAAACCCAAGGAGAGGTCGCTGTGAGTCAGATCTGACTCCACAGCAGTCTGTTGAGTTGCGTTGTTGTAAGCAGCGCCTCAGACCAATTAGATCTGAAGCTCTGCAATGACATCCAAGTGATTCTGCTGTGAAGCCAGAGTTGAGAATGTCTGCTCTGGATTGTGGCTGATGCATATTCTTGCTTGATTTCTCCCCTCAAGGAGTTCTGACAGATAAGGAAGACTGGCAGACAGATGGCTGTGGGGGGATGGTAGAGTGCTTATCAGGGCCCACCTCTGGGGGGGGGGGGGGTGGCGGCGGCATTTGTTAATTGGTTAACTGATTATAGTTCCAGGGTTGATTCTCAACCTCCTAAGTCCAGAAACTGAATTTTATTAAGATTTTGAGATTGGATTTGTCTTTAAGTATGGACTCACATTAGACTCATATGAGACTGATGTATAAACCCAGGAACCCAATATGTTAACTAACAGTGAGAAATAGAATGACATAAAACCTGGACTTGCATTGACATGAGCTGCCTTCTCTCAAGGCCAGCCTGTTTGCACCTGCATTTTCCAGCCCCCTCCTTGGACAGGCAGTTGCACTAGTAGGTGAAAGGGAGCAGCCCACCCTTTGCAAAGAACTGATTCTTTCAGTCAGGGCCTCTTCAGAGTAGTTTGAATTTCCTGTGAACCCAAGAACTATTTGCTCAGGGAAAATTGGCTGTACTAGCTTCTTCAGCCTTCCTGGATCCTGGTAGTCTTGTTTCCTCACTGCTACCTCTTTAAACAAGTGGCAGGAAAAGAAGAAAGGGAAGCAAAGCAGGGAGAGGGGTGGTTCCTTGGCTGTTGTGGATATTTTTCCAGGCGTTGCTCTTTCATAGTGAGAGAAACTGCACTTGAATTTGAAGCTGAAAGAAGCTGCAAGGTGAGTGGGACCATGGGAGGTCATGGCAAGTGAAGTCATGAGCAAGAGAAACTTAGAAGAATCAGAAGCTGTGAGGCCAAGAAAACACAAAGAGAGAGGCATTGAGGAGAGAGAGTCTTTGGTGCAGATAGAGCTGCTGTGCAGAGTGGCAGGCGTTCACTGAACACACACGCTGAACTCACTGGCTGGGTCTCTACTCCCCTTCCTCTACAAATGCCACTTGCCAATGTGTCAGTGGCATCACCTCTTGGACTTCACTCTGGATAATTGATTCAATGACAAACAACACAATCACATCAGGGCATGCATTTGGAGAACAAGAGGTTCGCTTTGGAAAGCTTCTACACCCAGGGTGCCAGGGCCTCATGCTCTGGTGGAAATGCCTTCTCCAGAGTCTGAGTGTAGTTCTAAAGAGTTTCCCATGGATTATGATGGTTTCCAACAGTCCTTGCTCTGGGCTTGGCATATATGTGGGCTGGGGGCAGGGCTGGGAGAGACCAGCCTGGGGCCAGGCCAGAGGTGTCTGACTTGCATGGGTCTATACCCCTCCTGGAGGATCCCCACTGACATGCCCACAAGCAGCAGCTGGCCACAGAGCAATATTGGTATGAATGGGATGTGTTGGCTGGTTGAGAAAACAAATGAGAGAAACTACTTTTTTCATTGTCTACACCAATCATATTTGATAATAGGTATTACTAATAGAATAAATGAAAAATGCATTTCTTTAACACTGTCATCTCTCATGATGACATGCATCTTGAGCTGATTTGCAAATGCGCGGCTCTAAGTGGTGCGTGGTCGGAAGCAGTTAGCTCCTAATGTTATGCCGCTGCATGGGCAGCAGCCGAATCTATTAATGAACTAATCCCAGATTCTCCAGTGGTGCTGTCTGGGCTCCTCCTTGCTGCACTTTGCATTCCAGCTAAAATCAACAACATTAAAAAAGAAGAATTTAAATAGATTAGGCTGTTTATCTCCTGCATCAGACCATGTGCTTTGTAACAATGGGAGACCACAATGGGTGTAGAAGACTTCTGGTCTAAGAGAAGATGAAAATTCTGTCTGCCATGCATGGGACAATAGGTCCCAAACATCAGGAGTGGGGGTCAGGGGCTCAGGTTTTGTAGCCAGGCCTCCTGACCCTCTCATTCACTAGCTGTGTTACCCTAGACAAATTACTTAGCCTCTCTGTGCCTCAATTTCTTTATCTGTGAAATGAAGTAGTGATAGAATCTACACAAAAGGGCTCTTATGAGGGTTAAATGAATTAGTATTTTCAAATAGCTTAGAAACATAGAATATGCTATGTATGGATTTGATATGCAAATGCATTTATTCCACAAATATTTATTAAGTATCTACCATTTGCCAGGCAACACTCTTAGTGCATGGGAATAAGTTTGAATAAGACAAAGTTCTTGCCCTGATGGAGGTTACATTCTAGTAGGAACAATCTAAAAAGCTACTTTCAGATTATAATAAGCTCCTTGAAATCATTAGCATCAGACGGAAGGGTCACAGAAGGCTTTGCTGAGGAGGTGACATTTTTGAGGAAACCTGGGTAATTAGAAGGAGTCAGACCTGTGAAGGTTAGGGAGAAAGACAGCCATGTGCCCAGGCTTCATGGCAGAGGAATATGGTGTGTTTAGGGAATGGTGGAAGGTGGTGTGGAGGGTCTGCACTGGCAGCTGGTGTGAATATGTTAGTGTGACCACCTAGGCCCCAAGAGGCCATGATGGGAAGAGCTCCTGTGGCTCCCTCCTTTCAGTTTCATCTTTGAGCAGAAATACCCCCAGCAAACAAACACTTTCTGAGATCTAGGTATGTGTCAGTCCCTGGCACAGGGTTAGTGTGCTGAGGGCAGGGAACTGCCTCATAAATTTGTCTTTGCAAATTTTTGTGGGCCTCTACTGAGCAGGAAGCTGACTTGATAAATGCATTACACCCACTTCTCACTTACTGACATTTGTAGGTTCCAAAGAGCAGGTTGTTGTTATATGCCCTCAAGTCGGACCCGACTCATACCAGAGATCCGAAGAGCAGGTAGTTGTATGAAAATCAGCATTATGTAAAAATGGATGACCACATCCCATCACAAAATGGAGGCTGACTACATCATTACATAATTGCCAAATTACATCATCACATAACTGCCAAACTGCATCTTACATAACTGCCAAACCACTGAGAATCATGGCCCAGCCAAATTGACATATAACCTTAACCATGAAAGCCTGTATTACTCTCTTTGCACCTTGGAGTTCATTACTGCTAGATGTACATCATTATTGTATAAAGCAGTTGGACAGTAGGCTTTTGTTATTATTGTTATAAGTGCAAAATATTGGATAATAAGATAGTCAATATGTGAGGAGTGCTGTGGTTATTAGGTGCTGTCAAATTGGCTTTGACTCATAGCAAGTAGGTGTATTTTAAATCTATCGTAGTTTCTGGTGGGAACATTGTTCACTATATTGCATTCCCTTTTAAGGGAGACCTACTTGACAAATTTATCTTAGGGCCTCAGAAGCAGCAAAAACAAATTCACTGTTTTTTAGTTTTATGGACAAATTGCCTCCTTATATATCTTGTTTCCCTCTTTGCTTTGGCCCTCTTGGAAGCTCAGTGTCATGTTTTCAATGTGCTGCTCAGCCCTGTATATGTCTGTGACTATATATTAACTTTATTTTTAGGTCTAGTATTGATTTTCCTACTCTTATCTTTGGGAGCTCTGGTAGCATAGTGGCTAAGGCACTTGACTGCTAACCAGAAGGCTGGCGGTTCAAACCCACCAGCCACTCTTCGGAAGGAGACTGGGCAATCTACTTCCATAGTGATATTGCCTTGGAAACCCAAGGAGGGGTCGCTATGAGTTGGGTCCAACTTGATGGCACATAACAACAACAACTCTTATCTTCACATTATCCAGATTCCTTCTTCTTTTTTTTTTTTTTTCATCTTTTGGTTTTGTATGTATCCTTTTGAGAATGGGATAAGGAGTAACAGAAGGAAGGAACAAATAATTGAATATACAGGTCTGAGTCAGATGTCCCTGTCCTATAGGTGGAAGCCAGGTGGGGCCATCTGGAGAAGTAAAGTGGAGAGGGTTGAAGATGCCAGAGATCTGCTGCCTGTGCTAGCTCTGGCCTGGTGCCTCTCTGAGCTGGAGCATCTTGCTGTGTGTAGTGGGTTGTTACACGTTTAAAGATATACATTAAGAAAAAAAAAATACAGTAAGGCCCCAAAGGCAAGCCAACCACTTCATCTGGCATTCAAATGAAGAAAGAGTCAACTACCCTGAGATGTAGGAATGGCTGATGGTGCTGCATTTCCAGGAGCAGGGACG
This sequence comes from Orycteropus afer afer, assembly GCF_000298275.1. Lineage (NCBI taxonomy): Eukaryota > Metazoa > Chordata > Mammalia > Tubulidentata > Orycteropodidae > Orycteropus > Orycteropus afer. The sequence continues at coordinate 155,307 of NW_006922046.1, read as the reverse complement.
TTGGTCTCAGATGCTCCACTGTCTTCCACACACATTTCCCCTCTGTGCTGACTTTAGAACTGAACTCTACCTAAGGCTTGTCTCCTCAAACTGTGAAGACAGGAGAGGATGGCAGGGACTGCTGACTTGGCAGTCACTAGGCCTCTCCTTCCACAGGCTGAGCTGACCTCAGAATATACCCCTGCGAGGCTAATGGCCAACATTTGGCCAAATCTGGCTTTTGTGCCTGTGGGTTTCCCCTCTGAGGGAAGACATCTCAAGCTACTTCTCAGCTTGGGTTAATAGAGCAGCACAGGTCTGGAAGACCTCAACCCACTGGAAGAGGAGGTTGAGACTGGAAACTAAGGGCGAGTTGCTTTGGTGGAAAGGTATGGATCTGGTATGGTTCCATAGGTGGTGAAATTTTGCAGTCATTCCTATTCTTTGGTTTAAGGCCATTTTATTATCAACACCGCTCAGTTGCCCTTACTCTGGCTCACCTGATGTCCTGTAGAAAAGGAGACTCTCCCATTACTCTCCAAATGAAGGAGAAGTTATCACCTCAAATCTTGAAGCCAATGTCCGGATCTGTGGCTTGGGAAGCTCAGAGGCATCCAGAGGAAATCTGAATATCTGAAGATGGGTCCATCAGCCCTAATTTGCACTGCATCGCATTTGCAAGTTGCAAAATGGAATTTGCAATTGCTTTTTGGCAATGTTCAAATTAGCACTTCTTAGCATATTAATGAACTACTTTTTTCCCCCCATTATGTGACCAATTTTAATGTAAATAGCAGTCTCAATGCAAGGATTAGGTCAGTGTTTGTTGGGAATAAAGTCCCAAAGCTTCTGGTGGAGGCAGAAAATCTGGCCTTTGGATGGCATAGCTTCAGCCCAGGGGAACAGCCCAGAAGATGTGGATTTTTTCCCTCTCTGGTCTGACAGGCCTTAGATCTAGGATGAGGTCTGTCACTGCTAGCTCAAGAGATGGGTCAACCATGAGGAAGTTTGTAGGCTCCCCCCAGCTGATGTGCTGGTGACTCAGCCAGGAGGGCAGGAGAGTGTAGATGATGCCAAATACATGCATCTCCTCACCTGGGAAGGAGGTCAAACACAGAGCATAGCAGATCACTTTCACATCTCCAAAGGGAGCACTTTCCTTCAAAAAGAGTCAGTCAGCTATGATGGAACTGGTGGATTTCCCTCTCTAACATGTTTCCCTTTATTGCTGCTGCTGTGGTATGTTATTAGCAGGTCCCAAGTCCTAAGAGCACATTTTCCTTAATTCATCTGAGCATTTACTGGTGCCATGTCAGGATACATTGGGAGAATCTCTTCCCCCAAGGATCTTGAATCTCCTGGCCTTGAGCAGCCCAGTGATGGGACTCAGTGGACAAAGGAGAAGAGAAGGAGACCGTATCACCAAATGGGGCTTTTAAACAGGCTGCAGAGCACAGACAGAGTTGTGCACTGTCTGCCCTTCTGTAGAGCTGGCGTCCAGAGGAACAAGAGGCCTCAGGGTGGGCTCCTAAGCCACCAGAGCCAGACATGAAAGTGGAGCCTGGGGCATCTCCTGGGTGGTCTCCAATCTGGCTGCCTGGATGACAGGAGAGTGTGGCCTGGGCCCTTTGGAAGGGGTGATGACCTTCTCCATCAGAGTGACATAGCCACACTAGGCTTTCAAAAGGCAAGAACGGACCCCAAGTTTTCCAAATGACAGTGCTATTCTCTTGGTTCATTATTCAAAATGAACTGATTATTCATCCTCAGCTTGAATTACCAGCTAAATAGTATTTTCCTGCTGAGTATACATTTGTAATGCTATCCATTTCGTCCTGTGAGATAGAATTACATTCCAGGGGCTTCAGCTACCTATTCTTTACTATCTATAGATGGGTGCGTGGGTGTGCTGATTGCATTTTAAAAACAAGAGTTTGTGTATCTGATGGATATGGAAATAATCAGTAACTAAGGTAGCAGAGGGGGGAAAAAATCCAACTCTTGATGAGTAATTTTAAAACTGTGAATACTTCACAGCTTGATATATTCCTGGTGAAGGAGTCCTTCAGTCAGTGTATCCCAAAATGCAACTGGGCCAGTGGGTGCCTTTTTTTTTGGAGACCCTGAGAACATGATGGACACTAAGTTACCTGGGAGAGAGGACTCTCCTGCCTCCCTTAGTCCTTGACTTCACTGGAACCATTAAGTGACTTCAGCAGTGAATGACTGCCTTAGTTAAAACTCTTCCAGAGAAGCCCACCTCAGACTAGCTTACCTAACCACAGATTATTTTGGCTCCTGTCAGTGAAAAATTGTAGGGGTTGAGCTTCAGGTGTGGCTTGATCCAGGGGCAAGAATGCTGTCTGCAGGGTCCAGCTCTCATTTCCTTTGCCTTGAATCCATTTTCAGGCTGCTGGACTCTTCCCTTGCAGTGGAAAGATGGCTGCCAGCAGCTCCAGGCTTTCTTTAGTCTCTTAGGAACTCCAGGGAAATGATCCTCTTCTTCTACTTAAGATCTGCTTTTGAGTCAGGTGGGCTCTGATTAGGTCCTGCACCCACCCATGACTCAATATGATGACTACTGGGACGTGATGTCCTCATGAGCCAGTCTGGGTCACTTGGCTACCCTAGGAGCAGGGGTGGACTCAGCTCTACTCTGGACCACATGGATTGAACAAGGGGGAGGAGTGATTCCTCAAGGAAAATCAGGATGCTATTTCCAGTAAAGGGAGGAAAGCGGCTGGGCAGGCAAAAACAACAGATGTCCACCCTAACAGCTTTTCAGTTAACTATTCAGAAAAGTCCAGGAGCAAGTTATATCCAGAGAACAGAAAAGGAGGCTGATTCTACTGATTTAACTATTTACATTTTCTTGGTGAGAGGTTGGCTCACAGTCTGTGGATTTCCTTTTATAAGCAGGCTAGTAATTTCACCCCTTATTTACAAGCTCATAGCATCTTCTGGGCTTACCTTACAGAAGCTCTGAGCTCCTCTGGCTGGGGACAGGTTGGGCATGAAAGTTTGCCCTGCTGTCTCTGCAGATCTGATGCCTTCATGGGCTCTTTCTGCTCCAGCTTTGGTTGCTGTTGAAGTCAGAGGCTGGGTTTTGTGAAGAGTCCTTGCTGTTGACCACCACTTCTTCAAGCATTCTGTTTCTAGGACATGGCTGTACTCCTCTGCCATCATATCCTAGATGTTGGCGACTGGAATGTTTCCTGAGGCATATGACTCAGTGGGTGACTATTGAGTCAGTCTCTTCTCCTCTACCGCTTGAGGATTTAGCCAGATGAGTCCCAGACAACACAGAGGAAGCCGTATATCACATCTCTTCATTCAAGGGCCAAGATTGTCTCTGTCTCTCTCTGTTTCTCCTTCTTTACTTTCCACCCTTACCTTTGCCCTTTCTCTTCCTCTCCTCCTTTAAACCCCACCCTCTTCTATGTCTTGGAAGGGATTGCCTTCCATGTGGGAGACCTGGGTTTGGTTCTTGGGCAGATGCACCTCACGGGCTGCCACCACCCATCCATCAGTGGAGGCTTGTGTGTTGTTCTAATGCTGAACAGGTTTCAACAGAGCTTCCACATTAAGACAGATGAGGTCGAAAGGCCTGGTGATACACTTCCTAAAATCAGCCAATAAAAACGCTATGGATCACAAAGGTCTGATCCGTAACCAATGATGAGTATGTAGTTATCTATGGCTACTATAACAGAAATACCATAGGCTTTAACTTGTAGAATAGTCTTGTTTCACAGTTTAGGAGATGAGACGTTTGAATTAAGAGTGCTGGCTCTGCAAGAAGGCTCTCTACCTGCTCTTGGGGGAAAATCCTCATCTCAGCTTCTTTAGCATTCTCCTCAGCACTCCTTGGAGATCCCTATGTTGCAGCTATCTTTTCCCCATTCGGGCTTCTTTGCTTTTGTGCCTCATTTGTTCCTTTTACATCTTAAAAAGACTTAAGACACACCCTGTACTGATATGGCCTCATTAACATAAAAAGGAAAACTTTATTTCCAAATGTGATTACATCCACAGATACAAAAAACAAAACAAAACAAAACAAAAAACTCACTGCTATCAAGTGGATTCTAACTCATAGCAACCCCTATCGAGTTTCCAAGGCTGTAATTCTTTACCAGAAGCAGACTGCCTCATCTTTCTTCCATGCAGTGGCCAGTGGGTTCAAACCACTGACTCTTTGGTTAGCATCCAATTGCCTTAGCCGCTACACCACCAGAGCTTCTTATCCACAGATGTAAGAGCTAGAATATATAACACATAGTTTGTGGGGGACACGAGTCAATCCATAGCGTTGGGGATGGCACAGGACTAGGCTGTGTTATTGTTCCCTTGTGCATGGTGTCACCATGAATCAGGGGCCAACTTGAAGGAATAACAACAATTTCAGTCCTTTAGTAATGTCATTGTTCTATTTTCTTTGGCTGGTCACAGTCTGGTGTGGGAGTCTCTCGTCTGTAGAGGTGGAAAAGGGGGAGCTAGGAGAAGAATACCAGGCTGCCCTCCTACTATTTGGACTCCATGGTTCCAACCCTATCTACCTTGGCAAGTTTAGGGGTGGATTTTGGCTACAACTTGAAGGACTCTTTGGCTGGTTCAGGCCTGGACACAGCCTGCACATCCTATCTTTCACCCTAGGTGTTCAATCTCTTGTCTCAATACTAGTCTTCCCCCTCTTCAGAGTGTGTCTTCCCCTCATAGACCATGAGGATAATTCATAAGTTATGGGCTGTGGGCATCTCTTATTAGGGTAGAAGCGCTCTGACAAAGCAGGAGCAGCCCAGCTTCATTATTTTGGGCTTCATTGAAATGCACGGCAGAGCCATCCCAGTACTTTATGTACTAAACTTAACTGCAGTAATGTATTCAAATCTTTCTGAATTTATCTAGCTTGATCATCCTTTTTTCTCCTTCACCTCCTCCTCCATATCTTTTTTTTTTTTTTTAAGACAACAGCTTAGGACCATTTATTCTAAGTGGGAAGGACAGGCAACCCCACTCTGCTTATTGTCCACACCAGCTCCCTTTCCTGGCAGAGGTCACTTAAGGCTTACCTGAGGGCCTAGTGCCTAAGGAATTTGACTGCTAACCAGAAGCCTGGTGGTTCAAACCCACCAGCCACTCCTCAGAAGGAAGACTGGGCAATCCACTTCCACAGAGATACCACCTCAGAAACCCAAGGAGGGGTCGCTATGAGTCAGAACCAACTTGACGCCAGTGAATTAGGTTTTTGGTTTTTGAGGGCAGTGCAACTTGGGGCCCACTGTGCCTTTTCTGGCTCTGTGTTCTACAACCTTCCTCATTTCTTCTCCCATGTCCTTGCCATGACTCCTTTCTGGACCGTGAACTCTGGAGTCCAGGTATCAAATTCTAAGTCTGAGACTGGACTTAAGTGGCTTAGGACCCCTAGCGATCCTTCTTGTCGAGTCAAAAAACAAAGGGCAACACCTGGGGAATAGGGAAACCATCCATGAGAAGGGTGTTGAGAGGATAGGAAAGTCCAGAAAAAGGGCCTTGCTAGGGAGGTAGGTAACTAGTTCTCACCTCATCTTGGGCACTAACTTTCTGGGGACTTTGGGACAGTCTATCCTTTCTTGATAATAAAACTTGTGTTGATGGTGGGGTAGTAATTTTGAACTAGTTCTTAGCTTGAGTTTCATGCTTGAGCTTTTGGAAGGTTTAAGGATCCCCTAAAATTATAAATGACCAGTTTTTTCTGGGGGAGAAGTTCATAGCTCTCATTAGATATTCAAAGCATTCTTAAGCTGCACTTCTAGATGGTTCAGAGGCTCTGCCTGGTACTTCATCTGCATTTGTCTCATGTGGCTCTGTACTGGTCTAACTCCTCCTCTTCTGTTTCCTTCCTGAAATCCTCAATGAGATTGACAGAGGAGGCTCCTGACCTTGGAGCAGGCCTACGGACCAGTGTTCTTATCCACAGGGGCTAAGATTGCATACATTTATGGACATCCAAGGGCCCGTGAGCCTTCTAGTGCATCTATTCCAGTCCCTGATGAACCATTGAGGCCCAATAAGGGGATTAGCAAGGAAGCTGAGCACGGTTCTGGTGATGACCATGGAAAAGACTGACCTATGCATGGACTCAGGTGAAGGGAGGCTGGGAAGAACCAGCTAAGCCCTGCTGACTCTCTCCTAGGACATGACCTTCCAAAGGGGTACTGTGAAGCCTAGTAGAGAGGAGAGATGTAAAAATAACTGAAGTGGGGGGTCACATCTAAGCAAAGCTTTTAGCAAAAGTAACCAGATCAGTGTAATATTGTTTAGTGGCCATTGTCTGATATGAGCTTTGGTCTTTGCACCTGTCTTCCAGCTACAAAATGGTGGCTCCGGTCCACCAGGTGGTTAAAGCATAGCTGATGCCAATTGCTACACTATTCTCCTTCTGGCTGTAGACTTGGTTCTTCACCATGTAAAATAAAATTATTTCTGTGGCAATGGACACGTTCCTTGGCTCTTCAACTTTGATGATCATTAGTTTCCTGGCTTTCATGGGCATAGTGAGCATTGATGGAGAAGGCACCCTGTTCCTCTCTTTCCCCCATGTGGAAACATCTTGTCTCCCATCGGCTTGCTCCTAGGGAATTTGTTTCTGTTCTTAGGAAGCTGGAGATTTGTCCTCTGCTCTCTGTTTAATTGGGCTATTGTTGGACATTGGTAGGTCATGTTCTCTGTCCCAGGGCAGACCTGTCACCCTGAGGCTTTTCTTGGTGTGAAACAACTGAGCATCCATTCATCATCTTGCTTGAGGGCCTCTAGACCAGAATCTGTAAGTGACCCTGCTGTGCAGCTATGGGTCAAATCTGGTCCCAACCGGGAAATCTTGAACCTCAAATAAACACTTCTCCACCCCTGCTTGCCTAGAGAACGTGCTTCTTCACAGCCTTTGCCAACCATGGAGGCCCTTCTGAGGAATCTTTGTTTTGTGTTTATCTCTAATACTCCATCTGAGTCAATGCATTTACTGCACAATCATGAAGGGAATATTAATGTAGAATTGTTTTTAACATTCAGTTAAAAGATGCAGTTGCACTGCCATTCAGAAGGCTTCCTTGCTAGTCACGGAAGTGTCATCTTGTATAGCCGAGAAAGAAGTTCTGTGTGCTCATCATTAAATAAAATTTTATAATGAAAATTTTGTCTTATGAAGGTGAAACTTTGAGAACATATTAGAATTCTCATTTTTCTATGCATAGCAATCAAATGACCTTCCCATACTGCCACATAAAGTATAGATTTAAAGTTAAATGATCCAGTCAGTCGTTGAACATTTTCTTAAAGAGTAATTTCTTCTGTAACTATGGATGTTTACATATGGTTTTCTTTTTGGTATTTACATTTTAAGAATTGAAGAAAAACTGACATTCTTTTTTGGAACTGTTTTTTAATAGCCTTTGTTTATTTTTAATATGTGGCGTTCCAGGCTCTTGCTCTAATGATTTTTTTCACACTGCATTGATAATTAAATTCATTCATTTTCCCAGCTGCACAATTCCTTTAAATAAAAAGTTATGGGTAATAACACCTCTTATGCTCAAAGTACAGAGGAGAAAAGGGCATATCAGAAGCTTTCTGTCAAAGAGGATCACACAGATTGTGCAGGTCATGGGTTAAGGCAGGAATCTACGTACACGTTCTAAGGTATTTGGGTCTTAATTCATAGATGATGACCGTGGGTTTTGATATTTCGATATTGGAACAACACACATATTTTTTCCTTTATGTTCAATAAAGACGTACTTTATTTCCATATATCCTGTTCAGATTTTTAGTTTGTAATTTGTGGCAATAAGTATCATCAGAAGCACTAAATGTGTTAGTTTGTCTTAAATGATTGGAGACTGTTTGCATGCTGTTACCAACTAGCATATATATATATATATATATATATATATATATATATAAAGAGGGCAGTAAAAGTGAGCTGAGATATTTAGTGACATAAAAAGAACCATGTAGATTTGTGAAAATGTAAAACTGTGATCATGGAACAGGTTCATGAAGTAATGAGAGAAATGCTTCGTCCCTGGGCTCGTGATTCACTTGTAGCTTCTGTAATTTCATGGATGCTATAAGGATTTGGTTTTTACCCATTTTAATTTAGTCCAGAGATGTTCCTATTTTAATTATCCATACACAAGGGCACAATATCTTTCTATGGTTATTGCTATATGTTACATTTATATATAGCAATAGCAATTTGGAAAAAAAAAAAAAAAAAAAAGCAGCAGAACGCTCTCACCTAGATGACCAAAGGGTTATACTCATTTGTTTTAATGACACTATATGGACCTTTGCATTCTTAAGCAGGAGTTTAAGACACATGGATGCAAACACTGTGAGATGTGCACACAAACAAGAGAATTAAAGAAATCATCTGCTCAGTGTCCCCTCTTTGGTGAAGGATTTGTAGGGGCTTTGGTGGCCGCCTCCATATAGGACTGCCTGGAGCCCCTGGCTTTCCTTGTGGAAATCAGAGGTCGTAGAACTGGGAAATTTGAGATGGAAGTGATTCCCACTGAGCCTCAGCTATCATATTTCAACATATAAAAATCCATTTGGAGAAATGTGATATTTTAACTATTGTGTTGGGCTCAATCTGTAGATGCTAGCAAGGAAAAAAGAAAAGAAAAAAAAAAACATTTTTTAAAAAAGAACAGGCTGACGGAAACAAATGTTGATGAAAATGAAAATTTAAATCCTCAGCTCACACACCATCGCGGCTGCTGTGAGGAGATGATTCCCTCCTGATGGGGGTGATTCTTCCTCCTTCCACCAAAGAACAGCAGCCGAGATGGGTCTGTTTAAGCAGAACTCCAGCAAACCCTTGTCCCCAGGGAGGCTGTGGAATGTCACGCCGAGCTGGGGGCCAGTGCTTCCATCTTGTCTAGTAACTCAACAGGGAGGCCTGAAGAGCTCTGCCTGGAAGCAGGCCGTGATGGCACAAGCTCACTGTGTCGCTTCTAGTCATAAAGCCTTTGGATTCAGCCCCAAGACCTGGTTCTTACAGGTGAGTCCTGTGGCCGCCACAGGCAGGCAGTGACCAGCATGTGGCCCAGCCTTGCCCTGTTCAAGGCCATGCTGATATTTCCATCAACTTGCTTGTCAGGACTTTTCAACGGGGCAGCATCCAGCTTGGGGAAGAGGAGGCATAGGGGGGTTTGTATGAGCTTCTAGCACCTTGGAGGAAGGGCTTACAGCAGAATCACAATGTGAAAGTCTGGGAAGCTAATCTACCCACAAGTGTGTTCTATTTGGTTCTCAGACTATTTTAAAAAAGAAGCTTTTGTTGCCAATATTTAATAACTGGAGATTTCACCTAATTGCCTGGCTTTCTGGCTTCTGCTGGATATTAGGAAATGCTGGGAACATTGGGTCCATGTGTCCATATGGAAGAACTGAGCAGAGCTGACTAACCACCCCTTTAGATGGGTCAGACCCTTCCCAGGCCTCCACAGCCCCTACTCCCCGCTGTCTCACGGTGGCACGCTTCCTCACCAGGTTATCTCCTTGGCCCAAGTGGCCATCTGACCACACCAGAGGTATTTATAAAACACTGGTGTCTGTTTCAGGACTCTGCTCCCTGTGTTATGGGACAGCTCGGCCACTCCCTTGGACAGGCTGCCTTCCCTCACTGTATGGCCAGCTGGGGTTTGTAATAAATGACAACTGGGCAAAAGAGTATTAGCCACTTTGCTTAGAGGTGGAATTTTTCATAGTATCCACTGGGACCATGTTTTTTCAGCACAGATACAACCATGCTTCTGAGAACACAATCCTCCCAGACTTCTGGAAGGACCACCAGGCACAGATAATTTGATCCTCTGAGGCTGATACGGGAGGGGTTTATGGCACTCCCCCCCACAAATCTGCCACAGCTGAAGTGGAATGCTAAATCTGCTTATCTGTCTTGACAAAGGGTGAATTTCTACAGCATTTAAAGGCTGAAATTGGGACGTGGTGAGGTTTGGGACCTCAAAAAGCTGTTGTTCCCAAAGATTTATTTATTTTTATTTCTCTGCCAGTTGTGGTAAGATGTGTGTGTGTGGCTGGGAATGTATGTGTGAGCATGTGTATGAGAGTCTAGGAGAGTGTATGTGTGTTCTAGCCGGACACAGCAGGGTGAAGCCCTAAACCAAGGAAGCCCAGGTTGGGGGCGGGGAGTTTCAGTGCCAGGGAGCCCAGCTAATGCTAACTGTTCCTGCCTGGTGCAAAGTGGGGAGCTGCAAGAGAGTGGGTGGTTCTGTGCAAAATGCATGACTGGGTGCTGCTCACAGATCCAGTTCCCTGTCACTCCTCTGTTGGACCAGGAGTTCCTTGAGGATGGGGTGTGTCATTTTCATCTTTGTGTCTCCATTACATCCTCAGTGAGTTGTGTTGACTAAATGCCTGGATAAATAGATTAGTGGTGAATTGGGATTGGGAGCTGCTAAATCAGCACGACTGTTTGTGAGGCTGTTTGAGAAACACCGAGGTCTGGAGGAGATGTGCCAAGAGGGCCTGGGCCCTAGCGTGGCTCTGCCACTTGTTAGCCATTTCCTTATCTAAAACAAGAAGGAACTGGGTCAGATTTTTTAAGGATACTGTGTTGGATCTCTGCCTTCCTTTCCTTCCTCTCCTCCTTCCTTGCTCTGCATACTGTCTGACACAACTGCTAGATCTGACTCTGAAACACAGTTTTCTCAAGGTCCTCCAGGATCTATCATTGACCTGAGCTGGAGATGCCAGCACACGGCACCAGCAGGGAGGAGGCACTGCAAAGCATTCGTTACCAATGAGACAGTGCTGTCCTGATACTGGACACATATCCTTCTTCTCCTGCGTTCTCCAGGTGTTATCTGGTGGTTAGACCCTGGTCCTTCATCCTTGTGATCAAGTTCAAGATACCACAGCTAGCAATCTCTTGCTAAAATAGCAGTCACTTGAGGCCCAGGCTGGTCTTGGTTTTACTGGGATTCCATATTCAAAAGCTTTAGTGTCTGACTAAAATTGAGCACTGGAGACTCCAGTTAGGATAGGAGCTGCCTCATAACAAACTTAAAAGGTTTCCCATTCTGGCCACAAAAGAAGAGGACTTGGAGTGGGCTTTAAGGAGATGCATAACCAATAAAACTCACTGCTGTCTAGTTGATTCATCTCACAGAGACCCCTCCTTGGGTTTCCGAGGTGATATCTATACAGAAGTAGATTGCCCAATCTTCCTTCCGAGGAGTGCCTGGTGGGTTTGAACCACCAGCCTTCTGGTTAGCAGTCAAGTGCCTTAGGCACTATGCCACCGAAGCTCTGGTGCAAAAGATAGAGGGGGAAGGAACAACACCGCTCTGGCCAAGGAACTTCAGACTGTAGAAGTGTCGAGTTCTTAAATAAGTCCAAATTCTGAGAACAAGGAATTGGAAAAAGAAAATGACCAGAACGCATGAGATGGATAAAGTGATTCTTAGCTAAAGGTTTTGGAGGAAGGAAATATTTTTTCTCGTTGCTAAATGTAAATGTTTCTTGGAAAGGGATCAGAATTGGAGGCGGAGAGAATTAGTCAGGGGTTACAAACTCAGGTGTCCACCCAGGCCAGGCAGGGAACGTGGATGAAGACTGTGGGCTGGGTCGTCCTCGGACCACTCTCCTTGTCTTTGCCTGGCTGAACCATGCCAGAATAGGAAAGACAGTAATTAAGGGAGGAAGCCCCAAGCACAGGCTAAGGTCATACATATCTTTGGAGGTTCACATGCAAGCATTTCTCCATCATATCCACCCCTGCTACCCTTCAAAAGCTTGTTAACTGTGCCCATATCCTGCCCTGCCCCCCTCTCCCACCCCAAGAGCTACTAGTGAACCTAGTGTTTTCCTGCCTTGTGCTGTTAGAAACTTATGTATGTTTCAGTCTTGCACCCCTTGCTCCATACACTAATCAGACTGTAACATCTTTGAGAGTGAGGGCAAGTGTTCCTGCTCACCCTCCAGTACCTAGGACTGGGCGGTGGAGCCAGTGCCCTATGGCTCTCTGTGATTTCATTGAATATTTACCCCAGAGGTTTTGCAGGCCCAGGATTCTCAGTGCAATGGCTGTCCAAGACAAATGAGGAACTTGTTTTAAACACAGGATTTGAAGCAAACATTGGATGCAAATGGTCTAGAGGTGGTTGGAACTTCAGGCTTTCCAAATCTGGCTGTAGAGTTCTGTGAAGTGGTGGAATGCAAGAATGCTCAGCTTTTACTGCTCTGAGCCCCCAGTACGCAATTCTTTGTTTTATACAGGTTGTTTTTTTTTTTTTTTTTCCCATTAGAAAATCAAACAGGGCAATTAGAAGAAGCTGGGTTTAGGGATTTTCATGTGTCTGCTGGGTAATTTGTATCTATTTCAGTTTGAACATAGCATCCTTAAAGAACCTTGTTTGGATTTGTCTGGATAACGCTTCCAGTTCAAAGCAGCTGCTAGAGCAAGAAGGAAATGCTTGGCTGTCCACAGATCTATTAGCCATGTCATTTACACCTGTAGTTCCTCTCCATTTGGGTGTGGGGCTAACACAAGCACCTCAGGTATTTGCAGAGATTGTTCAAAGTAAGAAGAGGAAAAAGCAAGATGTCGAATCAGAAATTACCTTGCTGGTAGTAAAACCTAAATTCATGAGAATTTGTAAAAATAGATTTCTTTTAAATGCCAGGGAAGAGATTTGGAAGCAGTCTAGCTTCTTGGGATGCATGGGACCGACCTGCGCCAGGTTCTTCTCATGTTAATAAATATTCATTTTGATTTTTTGGGGGGATTCCAAGTACTAGGCAGAGGGTCCTTGTTGTAGAAGTAAGATATATTTCTAGAGCAAGGATCCCAGATTCTTAAGCAGCAGGTATTCTTTTCTAAAAACGTAACTTTCCCCTAACAACTCAGACCTCCAGTGGGATATCTGCTCCAGGAGATAGGTGCAGCTTCGTCTTTTTTTCCTCCTTGCAGCTAAGCAACGCCAGGTATGAAAATGGTGCCCTCGCCCCTTCTCATTCGCCATCTTTTTGGACATACAGAAAAAGCTTCATTCAATATTAATAGTGTTTCGAGACACTAAAATCAAGAGCAAGTCAGGAATCTTATACAAAATGTGTGTAGATGGAATTTTATTTTTAGTTTCACCTTTTTTGATCAGAAGAGTCAGGATTTTAAAGGGCTCGCATCTGCCTTCAAAGCCTGCAAGCATTCCAGTTCTCACAGTCTAGTTGGTACCAGCTAGATGCCCTTGAACATGTGTTAATATTATTTTTAAAATTTGTTTTCTTCTGTGTTCAATTTAGCAAATCCAGGACTTGAAAAAGCCCCAAATAATTTTCCTTCACCTACTAGAGAGAGGCATCGTTTGTAATCAGTGAAATAAATGCTTTGTCATTCTAACAAATATTAGAAATCAAACCAGCAGACATATTTCAAATAATATATTTCACTTAAATTCATTTGAAAAAAAGGAGGAAAAAAAAGAGGAGTGAGAGAAAGTGACCTCAGTCACAGCTGTTTCAAAAGAGTTTGGGCACAAATGTTCTTTCATTTCTTTGCATGATTTCGATAAAATTAGGTCAAAGAAATGTTCATTTGAAAACAGTGCTTTGTCATATTATCTACAACACATGTCTAGCAAATTTATGAATCCAGCATTCATCTGTGTGAAGTTCCAATTCCTAATGAATGGTTTAGACAGCATTGTCATCAATTTTCCGCAGGTGCAGCTGAGGCAATCAGTCACTTCAATCAAAAGCCTCCGTCAACTTGCGTGGCGCTGTCATTTTTTACATTCAGATTGCTGAAATTAACAAAAAAAAAAAATTGCTCCCGGAATGTTTGTACACCCCTCCTGCCTTTGGGTGGTGCTTTTGAGCAGTGCTGTGCTGCAGGAGCCGGGCGGCAAATTTTGCAGCATTCTTTTTTTTTTTTTTTTTTTAATTTTACTTTATACTAACATAATATTTCTTTTGTGATATTATGGAGATAAAATTGCACTGTGTGTTTTAACACACGTTACAACAACCTCTTAAGGCAAAAAAGTAAATTCATGCAAATGAATTATAGAAAGTGAAAAGATTTGTTGTTGTGTGTGGTGCATGGTGGCATCTGAAGTCGGGAAACCCATGGATGGCCTTGGCAGTTGCCAGGCTCTGAACTCCCTTGAGCCTTCCCTTGTCAAGCCATGCCTTTAGATAGCAACGGGGGCTTTAAGTTTTGGAGCGATTGCTTTAAGGAGGAACAGGGACATAGTCACGTTATCAGGCACCTTGTTCCTTTCCCCTTGTGTGTCCTCTGGATTTACTTTTCATCTGCTTCCAGCAGTCTCTAGAAATCTTCTCCAGGATTGGGTTTATTGAGATCATGAGAGACCTGTTTTATTACAGTAAGGGTGATGAGTATTATATTCTTATCATTACGACTGTTGAGCTGCCGCTCCTCAACGGGTTAACAGCACCTTCCAACCATGTCACTTGCCCTAAGAGACTAATAATAAAGGTCCTAAAGAGGAAAAGCTTTGGCTTTTTATAGCATAGAAAAATTATCTTGTTTTCAAAACTCTATAGCCCCAGAAAGAATTTCAGTAGTACCTACAAAGCAAAGAGGAAACTGAAGTGGTACTCTGCATACGCCAAAGATGAACGCTTCTGTCTTCTCTACCCCGAGCACACTTCCAGGTGCCTTCTAAATCTTGAAAATATATGGACAGACAGAAAGCACTTAGTATCAGTTCCCTCATGATGAATAGAGTTAACCTTTGCAGTTTGCCAAAAGTCAGTAAGTTTTTCTTTCCCATTTGTTTCAGTAGAATCAGGAGTAGAAATGCAAGTAGGACCAGATAAACTCACATTGTCCTGGCCTTTTTGCTTAGTGACAGCAGTTGTGCTTCTGGCAGCAGCTGATAGAAGAGACATGCTACTATTAAGTTATTTAAATTATCTGGTGACTTTTAGTAGCAGACACACTCGCATTTATTAAACTGGCTTGAAGAATATTTAAGTGTCTTTCTCTTGCAGACGTCATTAATGAGCAATTACCCAACATTTCCACGGTCACATTAAAAAACACACCTGGTTTCTGAAGAATGCAAATTCTAAAGAATATAATAAAAATATACTTTTTAAATAACTAGTTATGTCACTTTGCAAATAGCTTTGATGTAGGATTTCTGGCTGCATAAAGTTGAAGCTACCTCTGTGTCATCCATACCTGCGTTTATGATACCTTCCCTGAGAGAGCAATTGGGGGCTAGTGGCGGCTGGAGTTCTAGCTAATATTTGAAGCTACGTGTATTTCTGCAGCTAAAGGGGGAAAAGGGGCTGTGATCATTTGTGAATAGAGAAAAGAATTCTAACAGCTCCCATCTTTTAAACACTTGATAAAAGATGCAGGTGGGGAACCAGGAGAGTCTCCAAGGGGTGGCTTTCCCCCCTGAGAAATGGAGACTGGCACAGAGCAGCAGGCCAGGCTTGCTGGAGGAAGTCTATGTTTCAGCTCTCTTCAGTAGAGTTTGAAGCTAAATGGTCTTGTCTGTTTTCTTCTCTTGTTTGTGTCACTTGTTAAAGAGTCCTTGAAATGCACCATTACAGTTTCATTTTAGTTGATTTCAACAGAACCAAACTGTTCAGAGCGCATGCTGGCTACCCCTAATTCCCTATAAGGGCCTGTGGAATAGATCTTTTCTTTTTTATTACGAAAATATATTTAAAAACGTTTGCTTGCCATCACTCTTAATGTAACTGTAGATCTTGTAATAAAAGAGGGAGTCAAATCGAGTGTCCATAAATCAAATAAATGGATGCACGGAAACGAATCAACAATACATAAAGTTAAAAATGTGTGGTGTCTTTGAGGAGGTGCTTTGTACCGTCTGTGTGTTTTAATATTATATCTTCCACTAGGGCTACTCTCTGTTTTACAGAGAAGGCAAATATATTTCCATATTTGATTTTTCCTTTCTCTTCCAATCCAAAAGAGAATTTCTTTTTTGGGTGTTACGATTTTCTTTCTAAAAGGAAGGAAATTAACATTGTTTTCCTCCATGAATATATGTGGTGGAAAGATTGCAGTGTGTTTTGACTAAGCATGCAAAATGTTTTATTAATCAGAGCAATAGAGTAGAAATGAAAGCACTATGTCTTTAAAAGTGCCTCACTATCCAGGTACATGGGGAGATTCGTAAAACCGTTGACCAAGCACAATGTACGTAGACAAATGTCTTCTCATTGTGTGATGCGTGAAGGCCATGATAGATGGCTTCTAACAACAAAGCGTGGCCACAGAGACAAAATTAGTGTTGTTTTAATTACCAGTGTCTGTAATGTTATCTATCCATAACTGCCTGAATAGACTGTCGTGGAGGGTCAGGAGGCGACCTGAGCTAGCACTTCCACATGGTTCTTCTAGGGGTTCCTGAGTCACAGCAGTGCGCTTACAAAAAAAGTGTAACGCTTCACTGGAAACATTTACTTATAGCAAAAAAAATTGTTCCTTGTTTAAGAGAAGTGCCTTTATCTTTTTCTTTCAAAGCGAAGAAACAAGCAGATCTTATTAAATGCTATTTGGAGGTCAGAGTAATGGGCAGAAAATGGGACTGGCCTTGACATTCTTCAACGAAAGTTTACACTCCTGGAGCAGTGTTTTTTGTCAGTCACAAATAGCATTATGACACTAATAGGAAGGAAGATTCTTTATTTTTGAAACCTCCTTGAGCTGAGATGGGCTGCTCTTCAGACATTAGTAAGTGTGTATATTGTGAAGATGAAGTATCCCTTACTTCTGAGCTTGCGGGAGATGAAAGATAGGCCAGCTTTTGAAAATGGCCTGCGTGGCACATGCTACAAATGAGCAGGGAAAGCAATCGAGCTAATAGATTACAGTAATTATCCAATCTTTGGCTAGTTTGTATTGGCAAACTATAAATACAGTACACATTAGAACAAGGTGCTTACAGAATGTACATGAAAGGTCATTGTAATTTGCAAGTCGCTAGTCATTAGAATATGCTAAAAACCATTGCTTCAGGGCTCAGATTTTAATGATGAATACATTGATTATTAAGTAGCAGAGGAAAAATGTACCAGAGCTGCTATGGTGTAATGATAGGTCGCTTTATTTTGGGAAGGAAATCAACTCAGCTTCGGAATGCATGCATTGAGGAATATAATTGTAGCGAGGAAAATTCCTCAGAGGAGCTTGGCACATATTAAAAGCAAAAACTTGAGACATGTTTGTGATAAGATTACTAATAAATCTCTGGTAAGTCTTAGACTCCTGACAATAATACAGCAACAGAGTACTTCATCTTCTCCAAGCTTTAGAATTTAAGATCAGTCACAAACAATCTAAATTACGACTGATACTAGGCAGATGCAGTACTGGGCGATGTTGCTCGTCATAAATCTCTCGTTCCTTATATGCAAATTAAACTCCATTTTAAAAGATAATTTTTCACATGGTGATCGCCTTTATTTGTGAAATGCTGGTGATTTTTAATGGGGAGAGAGGAAGCTCAGCTCCAGATCCAGGAAGGATCTCGTTAGAGAAGGGCGACAGGAGGGTGCCATTGGGACAGTGTAGGTGGCTGTACTGCAAGGGACTTGGAGAGAAGTTAGGGATCGAGTTGGGCTGAACCATAACCTCTCTGTGCCCCGCAACTGGCTGCCGGCATTCCCTGGGTTTCATCCATGCCGCGAGACCATCTAACTTTTACACTGAAGAGTCGGGTCCCCCTATCTGCTTCCTCTGGGATGGAAGCATTTTTCTCTGAGTGTCTCATGCAAGCTCCCAACCCCCGAGCTGCGCTCTGAAGTCCACACTCTGCACCCCTTGCCTGGTTGGCTATAGGGACAGAACTTTGAGTAATTCCTCATGTGGCTTCCCTAAGTATCTCTTTCACAGAGAGAAATCAACATGGAAATGGGCCTGCAGTCCTGAGAGCTATGACAAGAGTCATTCCAGTTTTTTTTTTTTTTTTTCCAGCATTTTAAGGGTAACACAGCTTGCATCTGTGTTCTGATGGGTACAAGGGGAATGACTTGTTTCTCTCATCACAGCCTGTACTCATGAAATGTTTTTTCTCTCAAGCACTGAATTTTTACTGCAGGGCTGTTGATGGGAAACTTGGAAAGAATAAAAAGAGTTTTAAAAGAGTGGGAAGTGCCTGCCTGTTCTGAAATCTATCATCCCACTCCTTCACCCATGGATGCGTGGTGTTTACAAGAAATGCTGGCCTCCTTGGAGGCGCCAAAGGGCACTAAGACTGGGTATCTCAAGACCCCAGGGGCAATGCCGCTGGCTGGTGTTTATCTGGCAGAAGAGCAAAGTCAGGAGGTTTTCACACACCACTGGACTCACCAGGGCAGCTTGGCTCTAGGCTGCCTGGCATAGCTTCACTCTTCATGCCCCTCCAAAGAACTAGCAGGGCCAAGGGTCAAGGCGGCCAGTGTGTCCCGTTTGTCCCATTGCAGGCAGGAGTTCCTAACTGGAAATTCAGGTCTAATTAGAGGCTGGCCAGGTAACTATTTTTCCCTAATGCTAAAAGGATGGGAATCCCACATATTTTTCTTTTGCTGTCTTGGAAATATATTGGCAGGTCCCAGGGCAGTGTTGTGGATGTCTCTGTATTTGTGTTTCTCTTTGTCTCTCTGTCTTTCTAACCTCACCCCTGCATACTCTCTCTCTCTCTCTCTCTCTCTCTCTCTCACACACACACACACACACACACACCTTCTTCAAGTGAATGCACTTAAAGGAAAACCAAGGCTTGTTGATCACAGCTGATAAAACCTTTCCATGAGGAAGGGACTAGTGGCTCATCAGTGGCAGATGCCGCGGGCACCAGGTGGTAGAGCACAGCCCTCTGGGCCCTGTGCAGCTAGTGATTTCATCAGCCTGTGCAGTAAGGGGCAACGCCACATAAGGGTAAGAATATAAATACACTTTACAATTCTCAGCTTCCCATCCTAAGAATACTTCCTGAGTGGATGTAAATTTACAACAGGTGCTTATCAAATGTGAAAATGCTTGCAAATCAGAAACAAACTTTAGGGCTGGGAACATATTTCAGTGATGGCTTTTGCAAGGGCTATGTTTGTTGCTGAGTAATAAGGCTGTTCCTCTTTAGTTTCTACATGAAATGTCTTTTCCGTGGTGTGCCACAGGGAGATTGATGACGGGTGAACCTCAGATTCTGGTGCTAAGATGTAGATTTGTTTAATGAAATCCATATTTACCATTGGGGTGCAACTATGGCTAATAGCCCTAAATTCAAATGCAAGATCTTTATTTTCAGAAGAACAAATATTTTCATTAATTGCATGTTTCTACCAGAAGGCAGGCATCCTGTAACCATCTCCACACAGTAACTGCAACTGTGACAGGAAGATTTTTTAACTGTCCCGTTCTTGATAAAGAAAATGTGTTGTATCTATAAAGTAAGAAGGTGGTTTAGTTTCCTGCTTTGCCTGCCCTAACCGGTGAATTTCCCAGTCTAATTGGGCTTTGTGTGTTTTTCTGAGTTGCACTTTTTTTTTCCCAGCTACAAAATAGTCCCCACCCATTTGCCCCCAAAATCTTTAAGGTTTGCTTGCAAGATGTACTTGTTGTGCAGGGAATAATTAGCCTGTTACAGAGATATTAATTAACATGTTGGAAATGTTTTCTTTATTAATGAGAAATTCACACATTCTATTTAAATTAATTTGTATAGTTTAAAATTCATTTATCGTGGCCTTTGATGACCTCAAATCTACTAAGACAAAACTGGAGTATTGTACTAACTGTTAAACCATTCATTAAACATTTTATGCAAATAGTGTTTGTTTATAAACAAATTAACTGCAAGGATTTTCAAAACAGGTGCTGTGTTGTGAATGCGTACTAAATGATGTGGTACTGAAAGAATTAATTAGACCTTCAGATGTAATTAGTTGCAATAATTTGCGTGATTAGCGGCTTGGTTAAGAAGTAAGACACACACATTGTAATGCATGGGAGAGTCACTGCAGTAGCTTTGTCTTTCATATGGTGAGGATGAGCTTTCTCCATGTTTAGGAAATTTTTCAAAAAATTGCTGACATAGCTGGAGTTAATTGCCAAGTATCCTGTGGGGGGTAATGTTGTTGTTGTTGTTGTTTTTTCCCTCTTTCTCCCTTGGCTTCTTCCCATGTGTAGCCACTGGATGCAATACTGTTTGTTTGCACCTTTATGAATTTTTAAAAGAGAAAGTTGTTAACCCCAGATCTTTTCGTCCCTAGAGGAATTGACGATACTTAACACTTTCTGGGTTAAAAGACAGAACACAATTATTATAAGCCAAATGAAACATGTCCTGCATTTCAAGATCGGCTGTTATCGCTCAGGGAATAGCTGCAGTCATTTTTTTTGATGTTGCAGTGAAAGCTTTTGGTCTGTTTTTTCAGAAGATGGGCCGGCACTGTGAACGGTTTAGTGGGATGGGCCACAGAAACTGGTAGTTTTCACTGCCGATGGCTTGTTTACATGATGCTGGTGTTCTAGAGGCAAGGCTGTGGAGATTCCTGCGACCACAGTGTTCAGCTAGATTTATTCTCCAGGGCCTTGTTGATGCGAGATGGTTCCCCAAGTGTTTGGGGCCCTCAGACCCCTGACATTTCTGCTGGGGACTTTATGTGGCATGGTCCTACTTTGGAGAATCCTGGTGAAAAGTTGTCCAGAATTCTTTCATTCATTTGTTTATTCATTCATTTATCTGAAAAATATTCTTTGTGTGACTACAAGGGACCATGGCCTGATGTAGGCCCTGGATGCAGCAGTGACTAATATAGATGGGGCTTCATTTATTAAAGAGAGACAAACATATAAACACACACGTAATCTAGATTATAAGGTTCAGATAATTTGACTTAGGGAGAAACATGAAGAAAATAAAACACAGAAATTTGATGGAGTGTGACTGGGATTGGAAAGGTGTGGTTTATACGTTTTTATAAGTTTATAGCAGTTTTTCAGAAACTCTCAGGGGATCCTGCTTGGCTGCAAGGTTTTCTCCATTCTACTTTAAGATGAAGCCTCTTTTACTGTGTGCATGTTAATTTATTTGGGTGGATGTATTAAAGGGCATGCCCCATGCACGAGCCCCAAGCCTGGGGCCTCTTGGCATACAGTAGGTGCTCAATTAATGAGTGCTGGATATGAACCTGAAACTTGCTTGATCAGACCCCTGTTCACATTGTTAGGATTTTGACAAATGCTAGAGAACTTGGTTCATTGCTTCCCATTTGAGGGCTCATGCAGTTCCTGTTGTAGGTGCTCTGAATAACCGTCACTTTCATGCCTTTTTCTGGGCCATGGTGATGTCCTATGCTGGAGGAGAAAGGGTAGAGGTGGTTGATGAAGGGCTAGGACTAGGTTCTAAAATAAGCCTGTTAAATGTGTGTGTGTGTGTATAATGTGTCCTACTATTCCTGAAACCTCCTGCTAAATGACAGCATGACTTGAAATGCATGGTTTCAGATTTTACGAAAGTTTCCTTCACCAAGAGAGGTTTGGGCTAACTAGCCTAGCCCCTTCATTTCCAGGATGAATGACCTTGGGCAAGGCTGTGGTGGGTTCAGAGATCCCTTCTGGCTCTAGAAATCGCTGGTTCTGCCCTTGGCCTTGGAGAGACTGAGGATCTAGAGACGACAACTTGTGAGTTTCCATAAGACCAGAGCTTTCCCTTCTCTGAGTTTCTTGGCGGTGTTTGATTCAGTCCATCCTCATTTTTAGCTGGTGTTTGCAAAGCAGCCTTTAAAATAGGCCTTTTTGGATGATGTTTGAACTTGAACAGAATTAACATTTGCGTGTCATCAGTAGCCACAGTGCATCATTCTGGGCAGTGAAGGATGAAATGTCAAAGAATGTGGGCTGCTTGATTAAAGGGAACAATCAAGGAAAGTTCTGAAAGATGGATACGTATAGCTGGCTTGTTAATTTATGTGGACTCCATTCCAATTGCAAAGGGACATTTTTTTCCCTTCTGAAACTTTTAAGAAATTAGGTTTTAGAGCTGAACCGGTACACTACTCAACTTAAAATGGAAGAGAATTTGATTTTATGTGGTGCCTCTCATATTCTGGCACTCTATAATATTGCACATCAAGAGCTCCTGGCTGCAAGGTGACGGAGGCAGGACGAGTCTGAACTGTTCCTGATAAGGTGAGGACCAACTAGCCTTTTTCCTCACCACTTGGAGAAGACTCTCCTGGGGTTTTTGAAAACCCCTTTCATTTGGGCCTCTGCATATCTGTCCTCTCCTTGGATTGTCTTTGCCCTTCATTCATATGTTCATTGAATAAATATTTATTAGGGTCTTAGGAGCTAGGTGTAGCCCTTGGCCCTGAGGGGACTACAGCTATCAGCGTGGCTACTAACTGAAAGGTTTTTGTTCACACAGATGTGCGTTGGAAGAGAGGTGTGGCAATCTATTTGCCAGAATGGTGAAAAATCAGCCATTGAAACCTATGGCGCAGGTTTCTACTCTGACACCCATGGAGTCACTATGAGTCAGAGTTGACTCAGTGGCCAACTGTATTGGCAAGAGCTTGGCATTGTTCTCAGCCTGCAAATACCAAGATTCAGCTTGAATGTTTTCTCTTACTTCTCAAGTAGTTCTTTCCTCTGAAATAACTTCTATGATAGCATTTATATATGTTTGTGTATGTTCTTGGGAAAATGATTTGCCTTTATCAAGCCTTATCTGGACAATGGGATCACTCACAGGATTGCCTGACGGTAAAGAGACCTAGCACAAACAAGACCTCCCCTGTGAGTTCTTGGTCAAAGTCAATGCCCTTCCTTGCTTGTCTTCTCCTTGCTTAGGAAGGAGAGCTGATCAGCAGACCACAAACAAATGAAATCTCTGCTCCTTCCCACAGGCTTGCCTTTAAATTTTTTCTCACCCAGACTGTAGGCGGGCTTGTGGTTAGTCATTAATGCTTCTATATGTGTGTAACTCTTGAATTGGGTGATTCTCATCTGATTGCAATAGTTCCTGAATTTTTAGAACATACATATTGTTCACATTTTACCAAGGGAGACTTGAATATCGATCCTGACTATTCTATTCTCTTTCCTGGCGTATTATTTCCTCTGATCTGAGCCGCAGTTTCCCCAATTATAAAATGAGCAGTTCTTGTGCATTAGGGTACCTTCCCACTCTGTTGCTTTATCTTTGGTCTTGAAACAATTATAGAGCCAGACATTTCCTCTGCTTTCCTTCCAAATCCAAACCCATTGCTGAGGAGTCAATTGTGACTCACGGAGACCCCATGTGTGTCAGAGTACAAATGTGCTCCATAGGGTTCCAGGGTTTTCAACGGCTGATTTTCCGAAGTAGACACCAAATCTCGTTTCTGAGACATGTCTGGCTGGATTTCAACCTTCAGATTTTCATTGAGCACTGAACTCCTTGTGCCACCCAGCAAATGCCCTGCCCTCCTTACATCCTCTTTTATTTTTGGTCTCTCATATATATTTTGAGTCTCTCTGTCTCTCTTGTTTTCTTTTAAGTATGGCATCTGAAAGAGCAGTGTATGGGATAGACCCTGTGCAATGATATCTGGATTTGAACAGAACTCTATTCAAATATGTGCTTAGGTGACTCGTACCTAAGTATGCATAAGGAAAAGAAGAATTTGAAATGGGGAAATTCTCTTAGATTGAGGAGATGGAGATTGGCTCAGAGTGGAAGACAGCAAACGTCCGAGGGAAACCAGGGTGTCACGTAGGGTCTGACTTCCTAGTATGCAGAAATGGTGGCTCTTTTGTGGGAGGGTCAGGGTGATGTTAAAAATGAAGGAATAATCTGAACAACCACAATGATTAATACTAACACTCGTCTTCAAAGAGCTATGAGATCTTTAGTATCTACAAAATATATGAGGCTTCAGTGAAGTTTTTATCGGAGAGATGCATCTGGGGCTCTATTTCATCTTCACTCAGCTGAAGGCAACCTTGAGGGCTGGATGGAAGGGGCTGAGGTAGGCGGGGAGAAGCCTGAAGACAGAGAAGCAATATCCCTGCAAAGGTGACTTGGAAAGCACAGTGTCCTGAGTTGTCTTATGGAAAAATACCATCATAAAGGCAGCTGGTTTTGAATGACCTTGGTCCTGAGTGTGAGTCTCACCTCTACCACTATCTTGGCTGGGTGACCTCTGTGGCCTCATTTTCCTCATTTGCATACTGATGGTACTGGAATGATGAGATCTACCTTGAAGAGTTTTCTGGAAAAATAGAGGGAATATATGTTCAATGCTTACATGAAGCAGGCCCTCAATGAATACTTTGCTATCATTCATGTTAGTGTCACCTCCTTTGGTTTTCAAGTGCTCATTTCAGTTTTGGGCCCATCCTTCCCTTGCCTCCTCTGCCTCTCCTCACACTTCTCTGAGGAACTAGTTGCTCTTCAGAGGAGCCGTTGGTGGACTGTGTCTCAGTTATTGTGTAGACTCCAACCTGAATGTCTTCAAATGAATATTTTAGATGCACAGGAAGAAAGAGTTGGAGGTGTGAAATAACTGGAATTGAAGGGAGGCATTATGAAGGAGCCAAGTCATCTGGCTAATGTAGAGATTCACTGATTTTGTCCCAAAGATGGTGTCATAGTCGCTGTTCCTTGGTCCAGTCAACATCCCAGGGAAGTAAGGGATGAATCTACCCTATGAGCACACACTTGGAAATTCCTTTCCACACCTGAGATGCAGTGATGAATCACCTGACCATTGCATTTCATCTAATTTCCTTTGGGGCAACTCTGTCTGCACCACATGCCCAAACGTTTGCTACCATTAGCAGGATGGAAGGAATGCTGGAAAAAGTTTCTCTGGTTCCCAAGCATCAGCAAATTTGAGTGCATGTCCAAAGATAATTGTATTAGGCAACATGCTAGTCCTACTGTAATGGTTTTTATGAGCCCCAATGATAAAGTGTGTATGTTCCAATGATTATAGGAATTTTATTTTCATCTGGTTTTTATATTGCTATAAATATTTTGCATTTACCAAATAAAGTGGTTGCTATGTAGAGATCATAACTTCTGGGACCTAAATTTGCTTCAGATGATAGGCAAATTATAGACTACAATATGTGATCAAACAGCAGTATGGGGAACTTAAATAGAGTGAGCCCTGAGGACGGAGGCTGCTTAAAACTGTGGGGGATGGAGTAAATGGGAGTTTTAGCAAAGCTATCGCTGATTCCAGCAGATAAATTATGCTCTGCCTTTTTGTATCTCTTTGGGACTGTACTATATAAATTATGACCAAATATAATTTAGGCTATCAGCCTATATTTCTGAACATCCATCTTGTACATTTTAAGTACAAAATTACCATTTTGCAGAAGTATAAAATTGAGACAAATTTTTTTCCATCTGTGCATTTAACTTCTGCATACTTTATAGCAGCTAAAGGGTTCGAGAGGACCTCATTACCATCCAGAGGGGACGTTAGCCCTGTGACTATATAACTGTATTAAGATCTACATAAATGGGGAATAAAGTTCGAGGGACAGTAGAATGTGGAATTATATATTCTTTATTAAATGGAGATGTAACTTTTATATAAAACTGCTCATTGCTGCTTTTCTGAATAAGAGTAACTGTTTGTACATTTAAACTTGCTGATGAAGGACTCTGTTTATGAAAGCCCCTTTCAATCTGTGCAAAACAGATTGGCTCTACTGTGCCAAAGGGGATGTGTATGAGGACCTTCCCGAAACTGGGCTATTGGAGCAAAGATCTGTACTTGAGCTCTGGTGTGGCCCACAGAGATGGTGGTGCACCCTTGGAGCCCATTCAACCATCACTCAAGCACTGCTTTCCTCACATTTCTGAGTGGTTTCAAGTGGGGAAGTCAGATAGCTTCTGTGCCCATCCACCAAGGATGAGGCATGGGGCTTCTTGCTAGGAGTTTAGGTCATTGGCTTCTCAGGAAGCTGGGGATGGGGGCTGTTCTTGACTAAGAAGCAATGAGGATAGGAGGAGAGGAGCTAGGTAATTTCCTTCATCACCCTGACAAATGCAAGTCTTCTGAGGATGCTTGGCAAACTCTCAAGAATCTGGATGACGGTGTTCTGATGACTGTCATTACATCTGAGATGATTTTTCCACTTTTAGACTGTTGGTTTATTCAAAAATGGAATGGAGCCTCTTATGGTTTATGCTCTAGAGAAATGTCAAAGAACAGTGGTGTTAAGACTTTGATCCTTCAGAGGGCAGTCTGTATGCCCTCACTTCCTCCTCATGTAACAAATATATTTTGGAATTAGTGAATTTTCTCTCTTATCTTTCTTTTTAGGAGCTCTGGTAGCATAGTGGCTAACCAGATGGCTGGCGGTTCAAACCCACCAGCCACTCCTCAGAAGGAAGGTTGGGCAATCCTACTTCCATAGTGATACTGCCTTGGAAACCCAAGGAGTGGTCGTTATGAGTCGGGTTTGACTCGATGGCACATAACAACAACAACATCTTTCTTTTTATAAGAAAAAAATATTTATTAAGTTGTTGTTTTTGAGAATATACACAACAAAACATACATCAAGTCAACAGTCTCTACATGTGCAGTTAGTGACATTGATTATATTCTTTGAGTTGTGCAACCATTCCCACCCTCCTTTTCTGAATTGTTTCTCTACAATTAACATAAATTAACTGCCCCAGGATTCTTTCAAGGTGCTATTGCCAATTTGATCCCATATAGATAGTTCTTAAAAGAGCATAATGCTCAAGGTAGATGTTTATCACTAGTTAAGCTAAACTATTGTTTTGTGTTAAGAAGACTTCAGGGGATATTTTTGGTTTAATGTTAAAATATTATTTCAGGGCAAAAGTTTCTGGGTTATCCAAACTTCATGGCTCCAGGAAGTCTGAAGTCTATGAGAATTTGAAATTCTGTTTTACATTTCCCCCCTATTGATTAGGATTCTTCCATGTACTCACTCCTCACTTACTGACATTGTTAGATGTCAAAGACCAGGTCATTATGTGAAATCAGTGTTAGGTGAAAATGGAAGATGATCACATCAGATCACAAAATAAAGGATAACTACATGATGACATAATTGCCAAATTACATCATTACATAACTGCCAAACTACTGAGAATCATGGCCCAGCCAAGCTGATACATAACCTTAACCATCACAGCCAGTGTTATTCTCACTGTGCACTTTGGTGTTTGTTACTGCCAGACATATGTTGTTACTCAAGATAGTAGGTTAGTAGATATTTTATTATCGTCATAAATGTGAAGTGTTAAATAATGAGATAGTTGACAAGTGAAGAGTAGATGTAGAATCTTTGATCAAAATGTTAAATAATGGTAGCTGGGCACTATCCAGGTCTTCTGGTCTCATGGAAAAGGAGATAATTGTCCATGGAGGTAATTAACCACACTTTCCATATCTTCCTTCTATTCCTGACTCTCCTTCTTCCTTGTTGCTCTAGGTGAATAGAGACCAATTATTGTGCCAGGGATAGCCACCTGGAAGCTTTTAAGAACCCAGGCACTATACATGGAAATAGGAGGTATAACAGAGGCACTAAATATATTATTAGACAAATTAACTGGGATGTTCTGTAAATCCATGACCTTAAACCTCCAAACCAAGAAACCAAATCACAAAAGGTTTTAGGTTGTACTCCTTTTTTTTTTTTTTTTTTTAATGGTCATTGGTGTAAATATAACTATTACACAACTCTTGCCAATTCAACCTTTTACAGGTGTATAATGTATTGACAGCAATTTCAATAATCAGCCGTGCAACCCTACCTTTAATCAATGTGATATTTCCCTCCTTTTCCCCACTTCTCTACCTCCCTGGTAATCACTAGTAAACTTTCTTGTCTATGCATTTGCTTTTTCTTGTCTTTTTTATATAAGTGAGGTCATATGATATTTGCTCTTTTGTGATTGACTTATTTCACTCAGCATAATGTCTCCCAGCCCCATCCATAATGTAGCATGTAACAAGACTTAATTTCTCCTACTGGCTGAATAGTATTTCATTGTATGTATGTAACACATTTTGTTTATCTTCCCTTATCTTTCTTTGTTTCCATAAATCAGTTGCCATGGAGTTTATTCTGACTCATGGAGACTCCTGTGTCAGAGTAAAACTGTGTTCCATAGGGTTTTCAGTAGCTGATTTTTGGGGAGTAGATCACCATCTCTGAGTTCTGAGGTGCCTGTGCATGGTCTCAGACTGCCAACCTTTTGGTTAGCAGCTGTGTGTGTTTGTATCACCCAGGGACACCTTTTCCCCCTCTCTCTTAGTTTTTCATTTTTCTTTCCCCAGTGTCTTTCTTTTCTCTCTTCTTCTTCCCGTCTGTCTTGTTCCCGTCTCTCTGCACCACTATCTCTTTCTCAATCTCTTCATTCTCACCTTCTCCCAGATGACCAAACTGTAGAATGAATGTATTCTTGAGGCAAACAAGTTACTCATTGGTCTACTCAGTACTTGCTATGGGCAAAATCTGTGCAAGGTGCTGAGAGTAGTACCCCAAACAGAAGACCTCAAGGAGCTATAGTGCAGATGGAGAGATAAGATGGCCAGGTGCACAATGAAGGGACACTCAAGGGCTCTTGTCAAGCAGGAGGTTGGGTGTACATGCTGTGGAATGTTCAGAGATAAACATGATAACCCTGGATGCTAATAGGATTTACTGTGCAAGCTAAAGAACATTTTATGTCCCTTTTTCTTCATGAGTTTTGATAGCATCAAATGAGATCAAAGGGAAAAAAGGGCTTTGTGAAGGGATGATGGGTGACCCTGCTCTGTAGGGGTGACTTTGTGAGTACAAAAGGCCCCATCTCTGTTTGGCAGTGAACACATTTGCTCCAAGAAAAGCACCAATAGATACTTCTTTCAAGAGTAAGTTCTGGTTCAAATGTGAAAGGGAGGATGTCCCATTTTCTATAGGGGACATGACACACAAGTGTACCTGAGGGATTATATTCAAGATTGGCTTTTTGTAGGGGTTCAGGACCCACTATAGCATCCAATATTGTCTTGAGTTCCCTGAGTTAAATGTGAAAATATGTTCAGCAGAGGAATTTCAGCTCTTTACATCATTGAGGAAGTGGTTGGGGGAGAAAGTGACAAGAAGCAGAGCCTATTAAAACCTGGAAATTAGGCTCTTAAAACCTCCAGGCATCAGCCTGTATTAGAAGATGTCAACATGATACACCATTCTCTCTTCAATAAATGGTATTGAGAACCTACTATGAGCTAGGCCTATTCTACTTCAGTGACCAGAAGCTAGACCTAGAGCTTACAGTGTCAGTGAGACTGACAGATAATAAACAAGAAAGAAATGAAACAAAAAATTCCTGTTGGTGATAACTGCTATTCATATTTATTCCAGAAAATAAGACAGAACAATCATTTAGAATGTGACACTCAGTAGAGTGAGTGGCAAGGAAATCCTCACTGAAGAGGTGACTTGTGAGCAGAGGCCTGAGAGATGAAGAGAAGCCTGGCAGGAGTGGTAACCAACAGAGGGGACCACACCAGGAGGGCTGAGATAAGCATTGAGATGATTCAATTACCACTTGTCACACTATTTATGCTTCCAACTTATTCATAATAACTCTAATGACAACCTTATCCAAACCTTGAATCAACCCTGTGAAGAAGGTGGGTGGAGATCGTGACAAAAGCTCTTAGATAAAGATCCCGAGGATTCAGAAAAATTTGGTAACATTCTCAAAGTCATCCATCTAGTGAGTGACAGAGAGGATATCTGGATCAGAATTTCTCTCACTTCCTCACCTGTGTTCTTAGCACTAAATGGACCCTGCAAGAAGTGTGGCAGTAAGAAGCAATGGCTGCACTTCTCCATGTTCATGATGTTGTAAACCAGGGGCAGCAACTTTGGGAGCTGAGTGACATCTAGCAAGTCTAAGGAGGCTGCTCCTTTGCAATGTTCACCTTATTGTTATTCTCCCAGGGCTGTGGCACTGCGTAACTTCAGAGGTTGCCCAATCCCCAGTGTAGCTTATATAGAGGAAGAGCCACCCTTTGGCTCATGTGTGCTCGTACGTGCCCTGGAAACACTGAACATGAAGAGCTGAAGACCAGCTCTGCCCATTCATCAAAAACTTGGCTTCTCTCTGAGAACAGAGGACTCAGATTCAGAGTGGTCTCAAGTGGAGATGAGCTTAGAGCAGGGCCACATGGACATGGCCATACAAAGTCATGGGAGAGAAGGGTAGCTGACTGAGCCTCCCTCAAAAGCTCAATGTCTTGGCATAATCTCAGTTAGCTGAGACAGACTCATATTGTATATAGATGCTGGGGGAACTAATTATGAATTTGCTCTGAGAAATATAATGACCTTGACATAGAAATGCATGTACTGGTGTCACTCATATACTTATCCCCATGGTCAGTCACCCCAGAAACCAGACTGTAATCTGAAACCACATTATCAAATCACCATGAAAAAACAAAACAAAACAAAATAAAACATAGACACAGGACCCTTATCATGAGCACATTCTTTTGCTGAAGGCAACTGGAGATGTCAAGTCAGTTTGGTCATAAGCCTGAAGTTTGTGGGAAGAGTTTGCACTGGTGCCTGAGGTGGCAATTAAAGTTATGAAAGGGGAAAGTATGTAAGAGAAGCACAATGGATTGCATGGTGAGTACTACCTTAAGGGACAGATTAAGAATGAGGAATATGTGAACAGAGTTTAACCCCATTGGTCAAGGAAGTAGGAAGAAAATCAGGAAGGTATGGTGACTCAGAACCAAGGGGGTAGACAATTTCAAGATGGTGGGAGTGGTCAAGCAGTACTAAGTGCAGCAGAGATATTCAGCAGTAAAATGACTGAAAAGAGTCTATTAGATCAAGCTACAGAAGGTCATGGTAACTTGAGCAAGTGAGAGGAATAGAGATCAAGGGTGGTTTGTTTGATCACAGTTAGAGAGGCTTGAGCTAGGGTTGATGAAGAGCCTAGAGTAGAGAGGAAAGAGAGGACTGTGAGAGCTGGAAGGAGCAGGGTGGGAAGGTAGGTCTTCAATAGAAGGATATCTGGTGAGATTGGCAGGTAGGAGGTGTCACCATGAAGGTTCTAAGTTTGGAGGGTGCCAGAGAAATCCTGTTTGTCCAAGTAACCAATAAATAGTGAAGAGGGCAGGGATGGAGGTGTGGTCTAGAGGATATGGATATTGGGCCAGAAGAGCCACTGGGAGGAATGAAAGAGGGAACTGACAACACAGGTAGAAAATCCTCATAGAAAGACTAAGGGACGGCTGAGATGGGGCCCACTGAGTGACTTACCATTAGCACTCAGTCACGTGAAGTTAGGGCAGGAGAAGGAGAATTGAGCGGGGTGCAGACTTTGCTAGTTAACAGCAATGGAAATATGGCAAGAGGTATGATAAAACTGGGGTTCTAGCTGAGAGCAATGAGTTCATAAGAATGTTTGTGGATTCTGGGCTGAGAGTGCAAGAGGAACAGTCAGGACCCTTCATGATATAAGGGAAGGAAAGTTAGGATTGACTTCTAGAGTTTTCCTGTTGGTCAAACCCAGAGTGCCTGGAGACCAGGAGGAGAGGAAGCCATGGTCAGAGAGATGGAAATGGATTTAAGATATCTGAGGACCAGCCAAACCCTGTGAACTGACACTATCCTGGGGCAACTCTGGTAGATGGTGGCTGAAATGGAGGCCAAGAGACAGTCAGACTCAAATCTTGGCTCTTTTATGTGAGCTTGAGCAAGACACTTAAACTCTCTGGATTTCCTTTGCTGTTGGGAGTAGCAGTCGTGTTTACGTGATAGGATGTGTTGGGTACTGGGTGAAATGATCCACGTGAATCTCTTAGGCTAGGGCCTGGCATATGACAATACATAATAAATGATTGCTGTTGTCATCATTATTATCATCATGTCATGAAACCAGAGTTCCAGCAGAGCCTGTGGTGAGGACTGGGCTGGCATGGTAGGGGCAGGATTAGGGGTGAGGAAGTGCAGGACAGTGAGTGGATAGGAAGAGGGGTGGGTTTAGGGCTGGGGTGCTGGGAGAATGAATTGCATGTCATTCTCTTGTGTTTACAGAAATAGAGCCCTTGCTTGGTGCAGGATTTCTGGTCTAGTCCCAGAGAGATGGTGAGTGTTGTTGCTGGTCTCCCCACCCCGAGTGTCTGAAGCAAGGAGGGAAGCCTGCCTGAATGTGTTGTGAGCAGGGACTTGTGGTCAGGCAGAGAGAGGCCACGGGGAATTTACTCGCCCATGAAATTGGAGTGTTTCTTTCCTTCTTTTCATTCTGTGCCTCAGTTTCCTCATTTAGGGCATAAAGAATTAGAGAAGTTGACTTCTTAGTTCCTTCAAGCACTGCCATTCTCTGATTCTAAGATTTTCTCTCCTCATATTTTGCTGAAATGTCACTCCACCCATCTGTCTTGTTGGGTGGGAAACTTCTGTCAACAAAGTCACGCAGTTCCAGAGGCGTTGGGGAGTACCCCTGATAGAAGGATGGTGCTTTGTGCCCTGCCATAAGCAAACTATTTGCACAGGTCAAGGCTGCTGAAATACCAAGTGGAAACATGCCACGGGAAAATAGGCCCTGTCCCCTAAGAGAGATAGTTCTGTAGTGAATTATACCCACAGGGTGGTGGGAAATGTTATATAGATTTTCTGAGGCCTCGTTGAGCAGTGTCTGTTTGTTAGTGCTCTTACCTGATAAAGCCAAATGGGAAGTAAAAATGGAGGAAAACGGGTGTGAGTGGGAAGGGTCAGCAGGGTAGTGCTATAACTGGTCAGGCTTTTTGTCTCTGATGCCTGAGACCTTGACCTCTACTTCAGATGGCAAGCTTGATCTTGTAACGTGGTTAACAAGTGAGGTTTGTTGTCCTCCCCAGTGGGCCTGGGGACAGTAGTAAGCATGTCTTCTATCAAATGTTACACTTGTGGAGTCCCAGGAGGCTTCAGTGACTGGCATCAGGGTCATTCAGAGCATGTGGAGCTCTTTCAGCCACCATCCCCCAACAACTCCACTTTAGGCCAGATGTATGCACGTGGGAATGCATGATGGACGCTGGGAACATGAACTTGGGTAGGTCAGTCCTGGACCACAGGGCAAAGAGCAGAGACGTGAAATGCAAATTGAAAATGTGCATTACCAAAACCAAATTCTTCCAGAGCTGCATCACCTATCCCTGCAGGCCTTACTGTGCCTGGAACAAAGCTGCTGTATCCATAAACCAAGTCCTCCCCTCGGGAAGAGAAGGACCTGCCTCTTCCTCTACTGTGCCACTCCCAGTTTTTGTTTCCCATCCTGTGCTTTGTTGTGAGTGAGGGGCTGCCTACAGTGCGAGGGCAGGCACGGGGTGGGGTGGGGAACGGGTCCTGCGGAGGAATGCAATCCGGTCCTTTTGTGCACATGGCGCCCTGTTTGTTTCCTGCACAGAACAATGACCTCTAGTAAGCCAGTGCTTTCCAACTTCACCGAGGGTTACTGTGCAGCCCCGATTCCTCCCCTGATTATCTTGAAGCCTGTCAAGCTGTAAGGTTTTCCCTCCCCTCTTTGCTCTTTCTTCCTAATAGACATGAAACAGTCCAGTCAATAATATTTTACTTGTCTTCCCACTGCGTGTCTCTTCTTCTGATCAGTTTAGGCGGGTTTGACTGCAGAAAGTCAGAAGGGAGGTTAAGATCTGAAAAGTTCAGCCAAATGTTATCAGCCTCAGAGATGTTGCTAAGGGAAAGGCCCCCCAGCCCTTGGCGACCAGAGCCAATAATAGCTGCGATTCACTGATAGCATCAACGCCTGTCAAAGATCCAGGCGTTTGTGGTTCGTCTGTAAACGCAAACACCTGTATCCAGTCAAGCTATGATGGTTATCCTCTCTTCCCCTGTCATTCCCATCGGTTCCTTGAAGGGGCTGCCAGGATGTTCTAAGCTGTGAGTTGATTTATAAAGTGAAGGGTCTCTCAGAAACTTTGGCACGGATGGGGAAATTGACTAAACTGTGCTTCTCCTTCAGGCGGTGACATAGCGTTTTGACAATGGTTAAATTGACAGTCTTCTTTTAATTACAGTTTTGACCCATGGCACTGAGCTCATGCCATGGGAAATGGGGCTCACACATACTTTTAATGCCTCAACATGCCCCCTTGAAAGGACACTTGGTCCTTGTTTGAGATTTTTGTGTGTGATGAATTAGATCAAAGTAACTGATAAATAGTGTCCTTGAAAGCTGTTCAGAACACAGTATATACATATTTGAGATATTTTGGAGATTGGGCAGGCAAGGTCCAAACTGTTCAACAAACTTAAACAAGTGCAAGGAGAAGATGATGACTGTTAGGTTGTTCTCAATGCTAGGAGCTCCAGGTACACCCTCTGGCCTCATTGGCTTTCATGCTTGGATTGTCAGCCTTGGGGCCTGGAGTAGAGAGAGGAGAGCAGGTGTCAGTCCCAGGCTTCATCCACAGCAGCCCCATGTGGGTGGTTTCTAAACAGGATACAATTTTGGGGCAAATAGGTCCCCAAGGAGCCCTACTCCTTCTTGGCCGAGAGAGCTCCAATGCATCCACGTTCAGTAAGCTTGAGCTTCTCATCACCGCAGGAGAGAGCCTCAGCTGCTGAGGCAGTCAGCCCATGGTGTCCCCTTGTCCATGTGGTCACCTGTATTTGACTATTGACTTGGTTCCATCTACCAGTCATGCTTGCTCATCCTCTGTTGTCAGCAGCATACGGCTTGGTTGTGGATGGAGGAGGAAAAATGAATTGAGTCACAGAGCGGCGTTAGGAGGTAAGAGCACACTCTCTGGAATTAGACCTGGGACAAACTGAGCTCTACTGTGTACTTCTAACTCCTGTGTATCAGTTACTCAGACTGTAGTGGCTTGCCTATGGCTGTGAAACTAGAAGCTATGTTATTGCTATTTCAAATACCAGTAGGGTCAACCATAGTGGATAGGTTTTAGCAGAGCTTCTAGTCTAAGACGGACAAGGGGGAAAGGTCTGGTAATCTGCTTCTGAAGATCAACCATTAAAAGCCCTGTTATAACAGCTCTTTTACAAAAGCTCTGTTACAACAAGATATTATCTGACGTGGTATGGAAGATGAGTCTCCCGGGTTGGAAGGCACTCAGTATACACAGCGGCTGCAACAATGACCTAAAGCCACCAGTGATTGCTGAGACGAAGCCGGCAAGGGCAATGTTTCATTCTGTTGTATATGGGGTCACCATGTACTGAAGATGACTCTAACAACAACAAACCATGTATTCAGAGTGGGCCTTCCTCGAGCCTTAGTTAACTATGTAAAGAGTGTAATAACAGTATTAGTGCTCTTGTGAGGACTATAGGAGATACAAAAACTTGACCCTCAAAAGTGGCAGTTTCATAGCGCACAGCATCATATGAGAAGCACTAAGCAAAATGCTTGGCACGTAGTGAACACTCAGGGTTAGTGGGTTTTCTTCCTCCTCCTTACTATTATTATTTATCTTTTAGATATGCAA
This sequence comes from Orycteropus afer afer, assembly GCF_000298275.1. Classification (NCBI taxonomy): domain Eukaryota; kingdom Metazoa; phylum Chordata; class Mammalia; order Tubulidentata; family Orycteropodidae; genus Orycteropus; species Orycteropus afer. The sequence continues at coordinate 119,820 of NW_006922046.1, read as the reverse complement.
AGCCTAATTTGGCCTGGGGTTAGTAAAAGAACTCAGGCATTCAGGTAACATAAAATCAAAGCATAAAGAAAAAAAATCCCAACAGTGATTTAATCAAGAGCTGTTGTTGTTGTTGTTGTTATGTGCTGTCGAGTCGGGCCCGACTCATAGCGACCCCTCCTTGGGTTTCTGAGGCAGTATCACTGTGGAAGTAGATTGCCCCATTAATAAAGAGCACTCCAGTCCAAATCACGTGCAGGATGCCCTGTGGAGGCATCACAGTGCTCCATTGGAAAGGCCAGGAGGATGGAGATGTGAACCTACCCAGTGGTCTATTCTGAACATGACAGCCACTGGATCTCTGGGTATTTAAAAGACCACAAGGTTGGCAATTAGTGTTGTCAAGGTGACATAAGCCTAAAGTTTGACTTTTGTCTATAAAGAATGCCAAACTATACTGTTCTTGTATGTTTTAACTAAAAAATAAAAAGACTGCAATGAGGAAGTTCTCTGATAACATGTGCTAGGGAAAGAGATGGCATTCCATGTTGGATACTGAGGTGAAATATTACCTCTGTTGGGGTTGGGGATGGTTGGCAAAAATTATAAGTTACTACACTGGAACAATTTACAAGACCTCTGTGAAGGGTCTGCTTACTCTTTCCCCTTTTTAAATTTCCTTATTGTTTCTTGAGTTGGATTTGTGCAATGGCATTTGGAAATCATCAGTCTTTTTTCTCCAGCATGTGAAGCGATTGCCTGTGGTGGAAATTGTTCTCAATAGTGATTAACTTGGGCCTCACCTCTGCTCTGCTCTGGTAGCATAGTGCCTAAGGCACTTGACTGCTAACCAGAAGGCTGGAGGTTCAAACCCACCAGCCATTTCTCAGAAGGAAGGTTGGGCAATCTACTTCCATAGTGATACTGCCTCAGCAACCCAAGGAGGGGTCACTATGAGTTGGGGCTGACTTGATGGCACATAACAACAACAACACCACCTCTGCTCAGAAACCCAGTAGGACCAATTTCCCATAGGCTGGTGAACCTGCTTAGATCTGCCACTACAAAACTGTGCAACTGGGCTTAATTTGCCAAGTTTTGGTAAACTCAAATTAAGATTTAAATATTTACTTTAAGGTGGTGACCAACTCATTGGTTTGCCTGGGACATTCCTGGTTTTAGCATGGCAAGTCCCACAACCTGGGACCCTGTCAGTCCCAGGCAAACTGGCATGGCTCTTCACTCTAGCTTAAAGCATAAAGAGACATACTCCTTTAAATTTTGAGGAGAAAAATAAACAGGAAATAGGAAATGAGGCAAAAACATGGCCAGATGCAGAGTTAAATAAAATCATGTGCAATTGGTTGTTTCAGGACACACATTGCAGGACAGATCAAGATGTGGATTATTCTGGGGTAAACTAGAGTAAAATTTCATTGTGAATGGGGAAGAGGTCATAGGAGAAATTGTGTTCTGTTCCCTCTCCATCCAACCCCTCAACACACACAATTTTATTTTATATCTTGAAAAATTTAATTCCTTGGAGAAATAGGAGTGGAGAATAAATACCCTGACTTATTAAATTATGGGCCTGCCCCATCATGGTGGGCATGCTTGGGTGGTAGCTCTGAAAACAAGGTCTCCGTGGCTGGGCAGAGGAGGTCTCTGACCAAGGCTTGTCCCCTCCTTAGACAGCTGAGGCAAGCCAGCTTCAGGAGGAGCTGCTGCATCCAAGGATGCTGTTACCCATCGGGGCTCCTTTGCCGTTAGCTGGGGTGCCCCCAGTCTTGAGTTAGCTAATGGGGGTGTGTGTAGTTGAGTATAGAGATAAGTGTTTCTTTTTCAAATCTTTTAAGTAGTATCTTCAGAAGTTAACATGAAGCTGTAAGTAATTAATGCATTATTGATATTTATTCATTGTTTATAAAGAATACTCTTTCTGATTAAAAGGGGTGGGGGAAACAGAATCTCTGGGAGCTTTTGAGCCTAGCAAAGACTTAAAGTGCGGGTAAAGGAGTGCAAGGTTGGCCTTGGCCACCTTGAGTGTTAGGTCCATGGGCTCATCCCAAGATGTGATCTTTTACATCAATGTAGAATTCACAGTTGCTGCACACCAGCCCCTTATTCTGACAGTGAAACTTCACTCACCTTAGGGGTTTCTTCTACAGCTGCGGAAAGTGCATGTCTCCCCCCACAAAACTGGTCTTAAGAACTGACCTTTGAGACTGTGTGCTCAGTAGTGTCTCTAGTTTTGCTTGGTTAAACATGGAAAAATGTTCCTCTAGATAGAACCAGCTCCCAATTTATTTTAGCGCATCTTGTCTCTGATGTAATGCTGCCTGGTTTATGGCCTTGTGGTTCTGCGTTGTGGGCTGAGTAATGCCTGCTGGTGCTCAAGGTACCGCCTACATAACCACAAGGAAGGGGCGACATCAAGGCAAGTCTTGCAGGCATTTGCTGGGAAACAGCTTCCTTTGTGCCAGACAAATGAATGTTTTTCATATTTCTCACAAAAGGAAAAGGGTTGCATGAGGAAGGTTAACATAACAATCTTCTCTTATTACAATGATTTATGTGTGCATAACTTTAGCAGTGGAATGTCATCTAGGAGGTCTTTAATTGGCAGACTTCGGGGACCACAGAGGGAGATGACAGAGCGAGCTCTGGAGGAATGAGAGTGTCGGCTGCCATTCCCAGCTCAGTCCGCAGAGGAGGGCTAAATAAATCTCAGGGGGAAGGCAGTCAACTTTTAAACTTTTTATTAACCTGATCTCTGCTAATGAAATACAAAGAGGAGGAGATGATCTTCAACTTCAGATGATTTGAGTCTCATGATACAGCAAATGACTGCCTAGGGTTCTTGAAACAACCGAAATACGAGTCCTCTGGCAATTTTCATTCAAAGACAACAATACAGCAATTTGCAGTAACTATGACTTCAATGACTCACTTGGTCTCATCCTGCCACATAGGATATGATCATGTATTTTTAGGAATGTCAAAAAATGTGTTTTCTTTTGTGAATATGTCCTACGTCCTTGGAGAAAGGTGTTATTTTTAAATGGAATCGTTGCTGCCTTTGGCACCATGACATGCTTCTGATAAGGGTCTTTGTCCACTCAGTAGGTTGCTAATTTCTGGGGAGCAGCGTACAAAGAAGACTGGAGCGAGACCATGGCCCTAATATCTGCATCAGTTTTAGGAATGCTGTGTACTTTCTAAGATTGTGATTGATGACTTTGGAAACATCTGTGTTTACTTTGTCTCAGAGATTTTGTGGGCTTTGCTAGGTTTTCAACTCCAGCACCTGTGGTTCCCAAATTGTGGACCATGTGCTTTCATGGACCACCATGCTTTTGCAAGAGGGATGAAGATTTATATGCTTGCATTTGTTTTCTAAATCATAGTAAGCTAAAAATAGTGTCTCAGGGTTGGGGTCCTCCAGAAGCTGACCCTGTTACAAGGATTTGAGTACAAGTTACTTATTTGACAGGTGGTCCCAGGGCCTATTGGAAGGAGAGTAGAGAAGGGAGGTTGTTAGGTCTTTGTCCCACTTTGTCTGGGAAGGGAATGGAAGATAAGGAAGCTGATATAGGGTGCATTAATGGTCAGCTAGGAGCTCTGGTAGCATAGTGGCTAAAGCACTTGACTGCTAACCAGAAGGCTGGCGGTTCAAACCCACCAGCCACTCCTCGGAAGGAAGGTTGGGCAATCCTACTTCCGTAGTGATACTGCCTCGGAAACCCAAGGAGGGGTTGCTATGAGTCGGGGCCGACTCGACGGCATATAACAACAACAACAACATAACAAATGGTCAACTATCTGCTCTGGGCAGCTGGGGCTCCATCCAGTTGGAGAACTCCAGAAGAATTTAAAACAAGCCTCAGTTGTTCCAACTGAAAGGGGAGATGGCTGGGGTATTAACCCACCAAATATTATTTGCCATTGGCAGAGGTGTGTCCTAGGGACATTAACTCCCTGGCACATGCCCTCAGGTAGAGAGTTCCTTTGCAGTAGAGCACCCTTGGCCCATGTGCATGTACTAGACCTATGAGAGCTGATATGGGCAGGGCACTGATGTTGTCAGGTGCCGCTGACTCAGTTCCTACCCATAATGACCCTCTGTGCAGCAGAACAGAGCACTGTCACGTCCTGTGCCATCCTCATAGTTGGTTCTACGCTTGATCCCATTAATGCAGCTACTGTGTCAATCCATCTTATGGAGGGTCTTTCTCCTTTTTGCTGACCCTCTACTTCACAAAGCATGATAGCCTTCTCCAGGGCCTGGTCCCTCCTGATAACCTGACCAAAGTGTAAAAGATAAAGTCTTGCCATCCACTCTTCCAAGGAGCATTCCAGCTGTACCTCTTCCAAGACAAACTTGTTTGTTTTTCTGGCAGTCTATGGTATATTCAATATTCTTCACCATCACAACAGTTCAAATGAATCAATTCTTTTTCAGTCCTCCTTATTCATTGTCCAGCTTTCACATGCACACATGCATATGAGGTAACTGAAAATACCATGGCTTGGGTCAGCTGCATCTTAATCTTCAAAGTGATATCTTTGCTCTTTAACACTTTAAAGAGGTCTTTCGCAGCAGATTTGCCTGATGCAATAAGTCCTTTGATTCCTTGACTGCTGCTTCCATGGGTGTTGATGGTGGATCCAAATAAAATACAATCTTTGACAACTTTCATCTTTTTTCCGTTCATCATGATGCATCTTATTGGTCTAGTAGTCAGGATTTTTGTTTTTTGTTGAGGTGTCACCCGTACCATAGGCTGCAGTCTTTGATCTTCATCAATTAGTGCTTTGAATCCTCTTCACTTTCAGCAAATAATGTTGTGTCATCTACATATCGCAGGTTATTAATCAGTCTCCCTCCAATCCTCATGCTGCATTCTTTTTCATATAGCTTCTTGGATTATTTGCTCAGCATACAAATTGAATAATTGTAAAAGGATACAACCCTGACACAAATCTTTCCTGATTTTAAATCATACAGTGTCCTCTTGTTCTGTTCAAACCTACCTCTTGGTCTATGTGCAGATTCCTCATGAGCACAATTAAGTGATCTGGAATTCCCATTCTTTACAATGTTATCCATAAATTGTTATGAGCCACACAGTTGAATGCCTTTGCATTGTCAATAGAACACAAGTCAACATCTTTCTGGTATTCTTTGCTTTCAACCAAGCTCCATCTGACATTAGTGATGATATCCCTTGTTCCACATCCTCTTTTAAATCTGGCTTGAATTTCTGGCAGTTTCCTGTTGATGTACTGCTTCAGCCATTATTTAAAAATTATTTAGAGCAAAATTTTATTTGCTTATGAAATTAAGGAAGTTGAAGAAAATGAAACCAAGTCCATGAGAAGGCACTGATAGCTACATACAACTACTACCGTATACAATATATTTTTTAACTTGATCTTTCAAAGCATTTTGGGGGATAAATTCTGCAATGTTGGGTTACAAAGATTATATCCTAGGCTTTATCTTTATGGTGAAATATTCCATGTGTAAGTTTGCTATGGCTTAGTTTTGCTTTGGCCTGGCATGGTCTGATTTTGCCAGCACAGATAAGGTAGTAGGTACATCCTTAATGTGAGTGAGTAGGGTGGACAGATTAATGCAATCAATTAGTAATGCAATTCATCCACCTGCCTGACAGATATGTGCATAATGTTGGTTATACCTGGGGATACCTGACTTGAATGATATAGTTCATTGGTTGAGGTCAGTATTCGTTTCTTCTTTGTAGGCAGACTCTTTAATTTCAAAATACCTGAAACTAAACTAACTTATAATCTATTGCTTTTCAGTCTGCTTCTGCTTTCTAGTCATGTGTTTCTGTCAGTCTCTACCTTCTTTCCCTCTCCCAGCCCAGAGCTATGGACCAGCTCTGACTCCGCGGATTTCCTCAGCTAAGCGATTACAACATTCCCTGTTTTCTTCCTTTGAAGATCCTCTCCACCCTGTTAGTCTTTAACTTTGCTGCTATTTTGAGGGTAACATAAGATTGCTATTCTACATTTTACAATAATTAAAAAAAATGTTTTTTTCTATCCAAAATCTCAGATGTTTCAAGGCTCTATCAGGCAGCAGGATGTTCTCTTTTCCTGTCTGTATCACCTGGGTAAGGGCTATGCCATACCTACTGGAGAGTACTTGAAACAGCTTACACATTCAAAAACCAAACCAAACCTGATGCTGTAGAATTGGTTCAGACTCACGGTGACCCTAAAGGACAGAGTAGAATGTTCCATGTGATTTTCCAAGGAGACAGAGTGCCACATCTTTCTCCCATGGAGCAGCTGGGGTTTGAACTGCAGGCATTTCAGTTAGCAGCCAAATACTTAACCACTGTACCACCAGGGCTCCTCAGCTCATCCATAATTGGCGGAAAATGCACCCAGAGTAAGAATTCCTTATGTTTAATAACCAATGTGCAGATGGACCTGCCAATCTCTGCCTCTCCAAGCTCCAAAAGGCACTATCTTTTTATAATTTTGTGTGCTGGGGAAATAAGCCCTTTAAAACTCAAAGTGGTTTGGGTATTCTAATGGCCCTTGCTTGCCTTTTGTAAAACCCTATTCGTCTGTGGGGCTCTTGTGCCACTACTCACATGGTGTCAGTGGTGATCAGAAACATAATTTTCAATATTTATGATTGAAAATGTAATTTAGAAATGAAAGAAAGGACACTTGTTCCTCCTTAGTCTGAAGTGAAATCATTGTTTTGAGACGTGTTCTTTGTACAGTTAATCTGGCCAGTGTAATTTACCACACCATGGCTGAATTGTAAGTCTGACACTCTATTCATCAGGTAAGAATTATTTGTGCAAAATGCACTTGAATTAGTAGGTGTTGTGTGGTGCTGTGGTGATTTGATTCCAGAAATCTGGAAAAGGCTTCATGGAAGGGAATGCACAAAGCTAAATCTGTCAGGTGTCACCTCTAGGTGACAGGTTCCATAAACGTGTCAGCAGATGACGAAGGCCATGAATTTGGGGGTTTGCAGGCCAAGTCTTTAGGTTCTTGTCCCACTGAGCCTGTGAGACATGACTGCCATTAGCCCATTTGGAAGAGACCGAGGGATGTCAACAAGCTTAAAGGAAAAGACCTATGGCTTATTGGGGTATTTAGTTTGCCCTGAACTCTCTCTCTCTGTGTAACTTTATAGTTTGAAATAATTTAAGACTCACAAAAACTTGCAAAAATATTATAGAGAGTTCCTATGTACCCTTATCCCAGCTCCCCCCAATCACAACATCTTGTGTAATTTATCAAAACCAGTACTTTATCAAAACCAGGAAATTGACACTGGTACAATACTATTAAATGAGCTATTCTCCTTATTTGAAATATGTGCATGTGTTTTTAAAATTGAATTGGTTGTCAGAATTTAACGTTAGGATGATGTCACACAGAAGGATGAAGATTTGCTCATACTGAGCCTGTGGTCTGCTTATAATATCCCACAAGAGTTGAATAACAGCAACCTCTCTAGGAGGTCTGTGTGCTCCATAATTTTCTGTGGTCCTTACCACTCTGTATTGGCATACACCCTACTTACTTTATTCATTTACTTAACTATCATGACACACTAGGCATTTGATTTCGTGCGCTCTGCAATAAACACTCATGATAGAGTTGCTGCCAGCACCCCCCCCCACACACACACACCACACACACAATGGTATGGTGGAAGCTGAGGTGGAATATCATTGCAGAAGGGCTTCTGCTTTAAACCACGGCAGCCTTAGAGGCCTGTTGTCCAGCAGAGGAATTCTGCTTGGAGAGGAATGGGCTTTCTCTCCATAATACACAAATGCTAGATGATTGGTGAGATCACTCACTGCTCATAGTGGGATGCTCAAGAGACAGTGTTATGTGCTCTCTGCCGAACTGCAACTGCACACAATTTTACCTAAAAGCCTCTGGTATTGCTCTTGAAAGCACACATTTTGGGCTTTAGCATCATGCCTCTGGGTTCATGCTGGCCCCCTGGCATAGCTGGTTGGTACATAGCTTTGTGCTATATAATAGCTACCCTTTTGCAAAGCAGTGGAGCAGATTTTTAATAATTTATTTTATTTTTGTTGTTGTTGAAAATATCCACAGCCAGAATGCACACCAATTCAACAATTTCTACATAAACAATTCAGTGACAGTGATTACATTCTTCACGTTGTGTGACTGTTCTCACTTTTTTTTCTGAATCATTCCTCCCCCATTAGCATAAACTTCCTTTCCCATAAGTTTCCTATCTAACCATTTGAGTTGTTGTGGTCATTTTGACCCCATATAGATAGTTCTGTAAAAGAGCACAATACTCAAGGTAGACATTACTTACTAATTAAAGCAAACCTATTGTTTGGGAGCTCTGGTGGTGTAGTGTCTAAAGCACTTGACTGCTAACCAGAAGGCTGGCGGTTCAAACCCATCAGCCACTCCTCAGAAGGAAGGTTGGGCAATCTACTTCTGCAGTGATACTGCCTTGGAAACCCAAGGAGTGGTCACTACCAGTTAGGTCTGACTTGACGGCGCATAACAACACAACAACATTGCTTGGTTTAAAGGACTCTGGTGGCACAGTGGTTAAAGTGCTCAGATGCTAATTGAAAGGTCAGTTGTTAGAACCCATCAGCTGCTTCATGGGAGAAAGATGTGGCATTTAGCTTCTGTAAGGATTTACAGCCTTGGAAACCTTACAGGGCCATTCTACTCTGTCCTCTGTCTCACTATGAGTCAGAATTGATTCAGTGAGTGGCAATGGTTTTGGGTTTTGGATATTGTTTGATTAAAAGGAGACTTCAGGGGATGTTTTTGGTTTAAGGATTAAGGTTGAAAGATTATTTGGGGCAATAGTTTCAGGTATTCATCTAGGCTCTATGGATCCAGAACGTCTGGATTCCATGAGAATTTGAAATTTCCCCTGTTACTTAGGATTTTCCTGTAGAATCTTTTATTGTAACATTCAGTAATGGTAGCTGGGTACCATCCAGTTCTTTTGGTCTCATGGCTAAAGAGGAAGTTGCTCAGGGAGGCAATTAGCCATTCATTCCTTTTCCTTCAGCAGTGGAGGAGATTTTGAGATGGACAAATTTTCCAATGTTTTTCCTGTGGTGTTTAATCCATAAACAAAATAAGCATTGGATCTTGGTTCCAAGGACAGTCTTTTGACTTCCCAAGGCCAGGGAATGTGGAAGATTTGATGAAGATGCTTATGATGCTGTCCTTGTAGTGGTGTCACCACACCAGAGAGCCCTCCCTCAGTCTCTGTAAAATAGAAGGAGCTCTGCTGGTATAATAGATAAGGCATTCAGCTGCTAACAAAATGGTTGGTAGTTCAAACCTACCAGCTACTTCACGAGAGAAAGATGAGTCAGTCTGCTTTTGTAAAGATTTATAGCCTTAGAAACCCTATGGTGCAGTTCTACTCTGTCCTATAGCGTCACTATAGTTTGGAATAGATTCGACAGCAGTGGTTTATTTATTTATTTATTCCTTTTTCTATAAACTAGAACTCTTGGTAGGGGCTACTAGTTTCTTACCAATTCCAGCAAATACCTATTGATGCTCATTTTGTGCCAGGCATAATGCTAGGTACTGGAGTGTCACAGATAAAGAAGGCACAGTCCCTGTCTTTGAGAAACCCCTAGTGCTCTAGATAACAGCCATCGATACCACTGTTATTGTTGGCTGCCATGGAGTCAGCCCCCAAGTCATGGTGACCCCATGTGCAACAGAAAGAAACTGCCCAGTCCTGCATCATCCCCATGATTGGTTGTGGATCAAATAGTTGTGATCCACAGGGTTTTCATTGGCTGAGTTTTAGAAATAGATTGCCAGGGCTTTCTTCTTCATCCATCTTAGCCTAGAGATTCTGCTGCAACTCATTCAGCATCATAGCACCACATAGTCTTCATGGATATCCATCCACACAAATGTGGTCCATTGGCTGGGAATCCAGCCTTTGCCTCCTGAAGATAAGAGTCGTACCACTGAACTACAAATGTTCCCTCAGCTACACCTTTACTAGACTCAAACCAGAGTGAAATGGGTGCAATTTGACCAGAGCCTCCTGGAGAAGGAAGTGCTGAATGCTGCTGGGACATCACAGGTGAGGTTCTGTTCATTCAGCCAGCACATTCAAATGCAAGCAGCATTTGTGCCACAAAGAGGAAAAACAGAGCAGCACATGTTTTTCAGAAGGCTCTGGGGGATAGTGGGTGGGTGGGTGTTGGTGGTGGAAGTGGAGAAGGAAACAAAATGAACACCTGGAGATAAAGACAAATAGCATTTCCTTCATTTGCCCCCTTTCTCTGCATAACTGCGTTTCCTCCCTGGCCTCATGGTGTTAGAGGATTAGTTCTGGATTCTCTGAGTAATTAATAGCATTTAAGTTCCAGGGTAGTCAGTTTTCATTAAGCAAACATTAAATTAATTCAATCTCCAAACACTTACTCTCTAAGCACTGCTGGGGGAGAGGAAGCAGGATGGACAGAGGGATGCGTCCTCATTGGATTGCTGGCCACCTCCGAGTAGTTACAGCTGGATCAATACGGCTCCTAGAGCTATAATAAAATGGCTTCGACATGTTCATCTGTGGCTGAGAACACAGTATACACATTGATTTCCTGGCCTGATATAACCCATTTACCTATTCAGCTACTCTGTTCAGGAAAGTGGAAGGGTCCCAAGGCCCAAGGGAGCAATGATGCCTGTAAGTAGGTTAGCAAATGCTTGGGAAATGTCTTAATCGGCTGCACGGTTCCTCCTTCAAGAAGACACGGGTCTTTTTAAAGAAAAGGCCTCCTTAGCATCTTATTGGCTTCATCTGGGGAAACACTGGAAGTTTGGGATGTCACCTTTTCAGTTCATCAGGATTTGTCATTCTCATCACTTAAAACTTTGGTGCTGAATAATTGTCTTAGCTTGGAAGCAGAGTGTGAGAGGCTTACTTCCAAGTTTAGTGCAGATGCAGGTTTGACTTTGACTTGGGCGGATTTGGGAGATCTCATAGTGAATGTAGCAGGATTGCTCAGCAAAATATGTCTTCCTATATCTATTTTTACTTTCCAATGTAATTTAAAAAGACAAAGAGGTCATTGGATATAAAGTAATGAGATGGCATGGTATAGCACATTTAGTACTCCATGCAGGTATGTTCAAAGGAGAAACAGAGACTTTAAAACAAGCCAGTGAGAATGGACCTTTCCTTTGAATGTGGCCCCTGTAAAATAGCCATCTTATCTGTATACTTATTAAAATTGAGGCTATTATTGCCACAAGTATTTTCAGACTCTTCCTCTGTGTTCTGCCTTTAGCAATACGCACGCTTCATTTATTTATCTTTATTGTGATTTAGTTTAAAGTGTAAAGAGCAAATTGGTTTTCCATTCAACTATTCATACCTGTTTTATTTTGTGACATTGATTGCGATCCCCTCAATGTAACAGCAGTCTTCCTACTTCTTCCCTACGTTTACCATTTCCTTCCATGTCCTTCCTGTCCCTTTCTGCCTTCTGAATGTTATCCCTAGGTAAATGCAGCTCTTTTGATCTCGTATGGTTGATTGTTCTAATGAGTGTGTACTGCCCTGGTGGAGATGAGTTCAGTTCTGGGCTTGAAAGGTGACTAGGGTCCATAGTCTCAGGGGTTCTACCAGTTTTTGTCAGACCAGTAAGACTGGTCTTTTTTTTTTTTTAAATGATTTTGAGTTCTGTTTTTCTCCCACTCTATCTGGGACCTCCTATTGTGATCCCTTTCAGAGCAGTCAGCAATGGTAACTGGGCACTATCTAGTTCTTCTGGTCTCAGGGTCATGGAGGCTGGGGTTCACATGGTCCATTAGTCCTTTGGGCTAATTGTTTCCTTGCATGGTTAATTTCCTTTACTCTTCTTTGCTTTGGCTGGGAGAGACCAACTGTTGCACCTTAGATTGTCACTCCCAAGCTTTTAACACCCCAGTTGCTGCTCAGCAAAGTAGGATGTAGAACATTGTCTTTGTGGACTATATTATGTGAATTGACCTTAGTGTTCCCCAAGACTATGGTCTTGAGCCCCCAGGCCCAGAGACTCATTCCTTCAAGTTGTTTTGTTATGGCTAAGAAGTTTTCATAACTTTGCCCTCTGTATGTTCTATAACGTTCATGGGTATATTTGCAGCATGTAGAAACAGAAAAGTAGAAATATCCTCTGTCAACCCAATTTACATGTGTAGGTGTCATCCCGTTTGCCTTCCCAGCATGTTCAGCTTGAGTGTTTATCTGTGTATATACTCACAAATTATTGTCATTAATGTTGTTGCAGGCTTGTGTATATAGTGGTATTTACCTTTGTTGCCTTTAACTCTTGTGCTCCTCCCTGTGTCTTCCACTGCCTTGATCATTTTGTGCTAACCTTTCCCTTATGGTCTATTGCCTTTCCCTTTATCCAAGTTAATACATATTTACTCTCTAGTTAATGATTTCCCCTCCCTTCCCCTCCAACCCCTGGTAAGCTTCAAAGAATGATTCTTTCTGTGTGTAAACCTTTTATTGACTTTTTACAGTAGTGGTCTCATATGATACCCATTCCTTTTTGTTTTTTTTTTAATATGCTTATCTTTATTTATGGTTTTTTTTTTTTTTTAATTTTCATTGTGCTTTGGCTGCAAATTTATGAGCAAAATTTGTTTTACATTCAACAGATCACGTACATTTGATTTTGTGCCCCAATTACCACCCCGGCCATAACAGACTCTCCTCCCTTCCTGCTCCTGTGACTACCTCCTCCCTGTGCCCTCTTCAGTATTCACTTCTGTCTGTCCAGCTTTCCCTCTGTGTGAGCATTGCCCCTCTGGTGCCTCATGGCCGACTGCTCTAAGGAGTGTATCTCCCTAGAGTATGTGGGTTCATCACCCTGGGGTAGGTGTTCTGCTTATTGGTCTTTCTACTGTTGGGCTGTGAGGCAATCCATGGGAGTGAGTCCAATTCTAGGCCTGAAGAGTAAGCTGGGGCCATAACCTTGGGAGTTCCACCAGACTCTATCCAACCAGTAATTTTGGTAATTTTTGTGTTTTTGAATTTTGGTCCACATTTTTCCTCTCACTCTATCCAGGAGCTCCAGTTTTGATCCCTTTCCAAGTGGTTGGCATTGGTAGCTGGACACCATCTAGTTCCTCTGGTCTCAGGGTCCATCATATCCTTGGGATACTTGTCTTTTTGTGATTGACTAATTTCACTCAGCATGACGTCCTCTAGGAGAGTGTATGCTTTAAATGGGCTATTTGGAGCTGCTAAAACTTCATTCGTTGAAAGTATAAGTGGGAATTGGAATGGTCAAAAATCATTCTGAGCCTCTTGTGGGGGTAGAGGTGTTTTGGTCACTTCTGGGAAGAACTGTATCCCAGGAAAGTGAAGCAATCACCTGAGGGCCAAATGGCTCTCCTTTTGTTGGCTGCAGAGTCGTTCAAGTGCTTGAGGATTTCCACATTGCAAACTGGCTGATGTTTAAGCCCTAAGGGTGGAAGAAGAGACTCTATCATTGTGCAAAATACCCAGTGAGCTCCACATGCACTTAGGATTTTGAGGTAGGTTCCCCAAGTCAGAGAAGTGATCATAAGGATTCCGCTTATGAGGTGAAGCTTGATTTTAGAGTTAACACTGGAAAATACAAAAACATAAATACATAATAAAAATTTTAAAAATCATAATTACTGGCTAGTATTTTCTTCATAATCATGCCAATTTGCTATTCTTCCCCTAGAGAGCTCTAAACAAATGTCATGCTTTCATCATTTCAACCATCCCTTGACATCCTTAGCAGTCTTTGATGATATTCTAGTGCTCATGCTTTCTTTTTGTGCCTCTTTCTTCATTTAAGTAGAACTCTGCTGTTCCAGCATGTTAGGAGGTGGCATCTATGTCCTGGACATCTTCCTGGACTGCTTTTATGTTGGCTTCATGCTAAGGCTCTTGACACAAGTTCCCCTTTAGAAGCTTCTTGAGCATGCTGGGCATTTCATTTGCAGTTTTGTTTAGCTCATCTTTCCCAAAATTGTGTTCACAGAATCCCAGTGAGTAATGATATATTCACAAATTGTTAAAGTCATGGAGAAGTAGGAATTAGGTTAACTTTGTTTGCCCTTGTGACTTCCTCCCTTAATTGACCAGGTAACATTTTTGTTCTTCCCATGGAGCACCTATTAACATCTTGATTTTTCCATGGAACAGAGTTTGGGAAATGGTAGTTTCAGTTCACTTAGAATTATTTTTTGTCCCAATGCTAATAATTGATATCCATTGAACATGTCTTTTGGAGAGACAATGCGCTAATTTGCACAGACTCTCTCCTTTAATCTTCACAGATAACTTAGGAGGCAGGTGCTGCTGTTGAATACCCATACCATAATGAGAAAAGTAGGCTTGGAGAGGTTGAGTAGATTGCTCAAGGTCACACTGCGAGGGTGTGATAATGCCAGAGCTTGGTTCTGGGAGGTCTGCTGCCCAAGCTCAGAGTTACCACATACTTCTGCTCCCAAATAGGTGGGCAGAGGTCATTATTTACATGGTTCTGTTTGTCTGACCGGGGGCAGAAGGTTGAATGGTTTCATTAGGAAACGTATTATAACGTGTCTTCAGAAGAATCATTCCTCCTTTGCTTCTAGAGGCCACAGAGAGTATACTGAGTGTCTTCATCTTTGCATGCCTTTGTTCATGTCTTCAGAAATAGCTGGGGGCAGGCCCTGGCTAAATGCTTGCCACTGTATGGACTACACAGCATCCTGGGTACAGCAGCCTTGTCATCTGTCCATGGCTATTTAACTTTTCCTGTGTGGCTAGAGGCAACGAGTGAAGGCAGTTAGGCAGTATCCACCTTACACCAATTTCTTTATTCTCATCTCAAATGAGTACAGTATATATTAGATGTTAACTCTTGCTTTTGATGTGGCATACTTTTTATTAGGCTGTATCAAGTACAGCTTTTAATATCAATATGTGTCCTACACATGTGCTCAAAGAACATATTACATTATAAGGTGCTGGAAAGAAAAAAAAAAAGATGCTAGTGATCTTAAATGTGTCCAAGTGCCTTTATGAGATGCAATCAACCATGTATTAATTCCCTCTATCCATCATTAGTTGAGTGGTGAAAATATATGCAAAAGAAAATGGGCAGTAAGGAAGTGAAGAGGTTTTACAAATTAGATTATTTGAGCATATGATTCCTCAGACAGAAGGATATTGTCCAAAGGGCCCTTTAATTATTATTCACTTCCTTTGGTGCATGAGAGAAATCGTCAGGGCTACAAGAGCACTTGGCTGCAGTTGAATTAAAAGGAGGACTGTCAGACCAAGGACTGAGTCTACACTGGATGGATGGAGTAGGCCGCAGGGAAGATTCACTACTTCTAAGTTTGAGACGTGTTTTGAAGGGAAAGGGGGATTGCTGGCACAGTTACCTTGGTCAGGTGTTTCATTAATGGCTGAGTATTTGTTCAGATGGCCAATCTGCCCTTGAATCCCAATCCTCCTTTTCTTTAATGGCACATGGTCAGCCAAAGAAGCTGCAGAACCATGTCCCCTAGCACGTGGTCTGGAAAAGCCTAGCCCTTCAAGATTTCCATTTTAAAAAGTATGGGTTCTGAATCTGGAACAAAAGGGAAACAATAAAAAGGAGTAGCTTGGCTTCCGGTCTGTGGCTCCCTCCAGCAGTTGCCCTGTGTTTTGGTCCATTTCCTTAAAACAGGAATGCTCAGGTGATATAAAGTCATGGCTGTGGGACCTGGGGTCCATGGCCTGGAATGATTAAAGAGTGAGCCTGCTATTTAAAAGGAATTTTCAGCACCATACAAGTAATTGCATTTTGAAGAAAAACAACATAGATGTTGTTTTCAAGGGGTAAAACCCAAAGCCAGTTGCTGATTAGTCGATTCTGGCTCATGGTAACCCCATGTGTCAGAAAACTGTGCTCCACAATGTTTTCAATGGCTGTTTTTTTGGAAGTAGATAGCTCAGCCTTTCTTCTAAGGCACCTCTGAGTGGACTTGAATAGACAGCCTTTTTGTTAGTGGTCAAGGACGTTAACCATTTGCCCCACTCTGGGATTCCTCACAAAAAGCTATTGTTGGATGGTGTGGAGTTGATTAGGACTCATAGTGACCCTGTGTCATAGAGTTGAGCCACACTGTAGGGTTTTCTAGGCTGTAATCTTTATGGGAGCAGGTCACCAGGTCTTTCTTCCAAGGAGTGGCTGGGGGTGGGTGGGTGGGAGAAAAAGAGCATCATAGTTTTACTAATGGGCAAAGTGTCTACAACATCACAAAGCAAGCATCAAAGAAGAAAAGTACACTTAAGACAATTTGATACTTCAAAAATAGAGTGGCCATAATGGAATAAATCAGAACTTTGTTGGACTTTCTTGAACTTAATTTATGTTCACTATTTGTTGTTGTTGTTATGTGCTGTCAAGTCGGCCCTGACTCATAGCGACCCCTCCTTGGGTTTCTGAGGCAGTATCACTACGGAAATAGATTGCCCAACCTTCCTTCCAAGGAGTGGCTGGTGGGTTTGAACCGCCAGCCTTCTGGTTAGCAGTCAAGTGCCTTAGGCACTATGCTACCAGAACTCCTAATGTTCACTATTTAGATTTTTAATTCTGCATTGGGGCGGGGAGCCAGGGAACCCCATAATCTTTTTGGTAACTTTCCTGGGGCTCAGCCTTCACAGTTTGACTCTGACACTGGAAGAGGCCTGAAGGGCCAGCCTCTTCCTGCTTGCTTCTGTGGGGCCCTTCTCCTGTTCTCAGCTTCTGTTTGCCAAGGAGTCCCACAGTGCATGTGGACAACTCAGACTGCTCATGTGGAAGGAGAGACTGAGAAGCAGACTGAAAAGTTACTGATAGGTGGTTATTAGATGCAGAAAAACTTTAATCTTGAATCACTTTATGCCATAATAATTACCAAAGTCATAACTAGTACATGTTTACTGTGAAAAATTGACACATGTAGATAAAGTAAATTATACCATTAAAGTCATCTCTAATCTAACCACTTAGAGACGGTAACTCAACTTTTTCAAATATATCACTCTACTCTTTCGCATTATTGTTGTTGTTAGGTGCTGCTGAGTCAGCTGCAACTCATGGTAACTCTATGTACCGCAGAACAAAACACTTTCCAGTCCTGTGCCAGCCTCACAATCCTTGCTATACCTGAGGCCATCATTGCAGCCACTGAGTCAATCAATCTCGTTGAGGGCCTTCCCCTTTTTTGTTGACCCTCCTCTTTACCAAGCATGATATCCTTCTCTAGGGAATGGTCCTTTCTGACAACATGACCAAAGTAAGTCAAACGACGTCTGGCCATTCTTGCTTCCAAGGAGCATTCTGAGTGCACTTCTTCCAGAATGGATTTGTTAGTTCTTCTGGCAGTCCATGGTCCTTTCAGCATCCTTCAGCAACAGTACAACTCAAAAACATCAACTCTTCTTCAGCCTTCCTTATTCACTGTCCAGCTCTCACATACATATGAGGTGATTGAAAATACCATGGCTCAGGTGAGGTGCATCTTAGTCTTTGTTCTTCAGTACTTTAAAAAGGTCTTTTTCAGCAGATTTTCCCAGTGCAATACATCATCTGATATCAACTGCTGCTTCCATTGGTGTTGCTTGTGGAAACAAGTAATATGAAATCTTTGACAACTTCAATCTTTTTCCATTTATTGTGATGCTGCTTCTTGGTCCAGTTGTGAGGAATTTTGTTTTCTTTATGTTGAGATGTAATCTATACTGCAGACTGTAGTCTTTAGTCTTCATGAGTGTTTCCAGTTATCCCCATTTTCAGCAAGCAAAGTTGTGTCATCTGTGTATCACAAGTTGTTAATGAGTCTTCCTCCAATCCTGATGCCATGTTCTTCTTTGTATAGTCCAGCTTCTCAAATTATTTTCTCAGCATACAGATTGAATAAGTATGGTGAAAGGACACAACCCTGATGGACTCCCTTCCTGATTTTAAACCATGCCTTATCCCTTGTTCTGTTTGAATGAGAGCCTCCTGATCTAAGTACAAATTCCTCATGAGCACAATGAACTGTTCTGAAATTCCTATTCTTCTCAATGTTATTCATAATTTGCTTTGATCCACACAATAGAATGGTTTTGCATACAATAAAACAAGTAAACATCTTTCTGGTATTCTTTGCTTTCAGCCAAGATCCATCTGACATCAACGATGATATCCCTCATTCCATGTCCTCCTGACTCCAGCTTGCATTTCTGGAAGTTCTCTGTCAATATACTGTTGCAACTGTTTTTGAATTATCTTCAGTAAAATTTTACTTGTGTGTGATATCAATGATATTTTTTGATAATTTCCACATTCTGCAGATCACTTTTCTTTGGAATGGTACAAATATTGATCTCTTCCAGTTAGTTGACCAGGTAGTTGTGTTCAAAATCTCCTGACATAGCCGAGTAAGTGCCTCCAGCATGGCATCTGTTTGTTGAAACATCTCAATAAGTATTCTGCCAGTTCCTGGAGACTTATCTTTCACCACTTCATTCAGTGCAGCTTCAACTTCTTCCTTCAATATCGTTGGTTCTTGATCATATGCCACCTCCTGACATGGATGAACATTGATCAATGCTCTTTGTTATATTGATTCTGTGTATTCCTTCTATCTTCTTTTGATGTTTCCTGCATCATTCAATTTTTGCCCATAGAATCTTTCAGTATTGCAACTCGAGGGTTGAGTTTTTCCTCAGTTCTTTTAGCTTGAGAAATGTTGAGCATGTTCTTGTTCCCGTTGGTTTTCTAACTCCATGTCTTTGTACATTTCATTATAATAACTGACTTTGTCTTCTCGAGGTACTCTTTGAAATCTTCTGTTCAGCTTTTTGATGTTGTAATTTCTTCCATTTGCTTTAGCTACTTGTTATTCAAGGGCAAGTTGCAGAGTCTCTTCTCACATCCGTTTTGGTCTTTTCTTCCCTTTCTGTCTTTTTAATGACCTTTTGCTTTCTTCATGGATGATGTTCTTGATGTCATCCCACAATTCCTCTGGTTTTTGGTCATTGGTATCCAGTACATCAAATCTATTCTTTAGATGGTTTCCAACTTCAGGATGGATGTAATCAAGGTCACATTTTGGCTCTCATGGACTTGCTTTAATTGTCTTCAGCTTCAACTTGAAATTGTGTATGAGCAGTTGGTGGTCTATTCCACAGTCAGCTCCTGGCCTTGTTTTGACTGAAGATATTGAGCTTCTGCATTGCCTCTTTCCACATATGTAGTTGATCTGATTCCTGTGCACTCTGTCTGGTGAAGTCCATGTGTATAGCCACTGTTTATATTGTTGAAAAAGGGTATTTGCAATGAATAAATTGTTGGTCTTGAAAAATCTATCATGCAATCTGTAGCATTATTTCTATCACCAAGGCCATATTTTCCAACTACCAGTGGTTCTTCTTTGTTTCCAACTTTTACATTCCAATCACCAGTGATAATCAATACATCTTGATTGCATGTTTGGTCAATTTCAGACCGCAAAAGTTGGTAAAAATCTTCCTTTTCCTTATCTTTGGCTTTGATTGTTGGTGCGTGAATTTGAATAATAGTATTAACTGATCTTCCTTTAGGTATATAGGTATTATCCTATCACTGACAACATTGTACTTCAGGATAGATCTTGAACCATCCTTTGTGATGATGAATGCCCTGCCATTCCTCTTCAATTTGTCATTCCTGGCATCGTAGACCATATGGTTGCCTGATTCAAAATGGCCAAAACTGGTCCATTTCAATTCACTAATGCCTAGGATATCAATCTTTAAGCATTCTATTTCATTGTTGGCAACTTGTAATTGTCCCAGATTTATGCTTTGTACATCTCATGTTCTGATTATTAATGCACGTTTGAAACTGTTTCATCTCATTTTGAGTTGTGCCACATCAGCAAATAGAGGTCCTGAAAGCTTTACTCCATCCACATGATTAAGGTCAGCTCTACTCTGAGTAGGCAGCTCTTCCTCTGTTGTATTTTGAGTGCCTTCTGACCTGAGGAGGAACTCTTGTAGTGCAGTGCTGAAGGCACTTGACTGCTAACCAGAGGGCTGGTGATTCAAAACCACCAGCCACTCCTGGGAAGGAAGTTTGCGCAATCTACTTCTGTAGTGATACCGCCTCAGAAACCCAAGGAGGGGTCACTATGAGTCGGGTCTGACTCGATGGCACATAACAACAACAACAGCATCTGACCTGAGGGGCTCATCTTCTGACACTATATCAGACAATGTTTCAGGGCTATTCATAAAGTTTTCCAGTAATATATCAGAGTGTTTTACTGCTATTCATAAGGTTTTCACTGCCAATTCTTTGAGAAGTGCATGGCCCCTTCCTTTTTCAGAGTCTGTCTTAGTCTAGAAGCTCTGCTGAAACTGGTCCACCATGGGTAACCCTGCTAGTATTTGAAATACCAGTTGCATAGCCTGCAGCCTCACAGCAACATGCAAGCCACCACAGTACAACAAACTGACAGATGAGTGGTAGCTGTTTTGCATGCATACACATAAATATATATCCATATACAGATTTCTTGTGAGAAATGGGTTACAAATATATATTCAGTTTTATAACATGAACTTTTCATTTAATGTATATGGAACTTTTCCCCCCAATATTGAAATAGTTTTATAATCTGCATTATTCATTTATCATGTTGTGACTATGATTCTGTATCACAAATTTTTATTTATAACATTATTTTTAGTGGTTGATAATTACCTATTGTATGGAACATCCCTTAAAGTTGGTGTTTTCCATTGTATAATTTAACACACTTCCTTTGATTTCTATTGAGAGTTAATGTTTAGAAATGTTTATGGGACACTCATATTTACAACTTCTGAATTTCCTATTTGACATTTGTTTGCCTGTTTGATTTGAAAAAGTTGATTATTTTTAAAAACCATACAATTTTTATATGTTGCAATAAATTTGTATTTAGGATTTTTAAAACTTTTTTTTGTGAAATACAGCACATGTATAGAAAACTGCACAAAATATTCTGCTTGTTGATAATCACATTATGAATATCTGTATGACTACCAACCAGGCCAGCAGTCTAAAACCCTTTCCTTTCTCTCTTTCAGCAAAAAAACAAAACAAAACAAGCCAACTGACTAACAACCAAAAAAGAAAATGATAATTTTTATGATATTGAATTATTTGTATTGCTTATTACTTGTATTGTATAGTTTACTACTTAAGCATGCATGTCTAAACACTACAGATTACTTTTGTTAGTTCTTTGACCTTTATCTAATGAGAGCATATGTAAGTATGGGTACATATTTATAATTGGGATTTCTGGCTTAGAACATGTGTAAGTTCTGCTTCAGTATATACTGCCAAAGATTTTCCCAAAGTTTTGTACCATTTTACACCCCACTAGGAATGGATGGGAGCAGGATGGGAGAGCGGGAGATGGGATTAAAAGGCTTAGGAATCTGGACAGAGGAGCAGTCAGCTGCAGGGACCCAGGTAAGGGTGCTACGAGAGGTTTCCAACAGGGAGGAAAACTTGTCTGTCAGTTTGTCCTACCGTGGTGACATGTTGATGTGAGGTTTTAGGCTGAGCCACTGGTGTTTCTAACCCAGCGGGATGCACATGGTGCACAGGTATCA